>NC_132986.1:815000-1130000 GCF_047496725.1 Anoplolepis gracilipes | reverse complement strand
ATATTCTAATAATATTTATTACCAAAAAGAGGAGAGAGAGAGAGAGAGAGAGAGAGAGAGAGAGAGAGAGAGAGAGAGAGAGAAATAGTATTAGATAATGTATTGGATATCGAAAAAAAAAAAACATTTACAATTTATATAGATTCAAACACATAGTGTGATAAAAAAAGGAAGGGATAAAGGACTCCGATAATCATAAAGGTCGTTGCAGGTTGCAGATTTTAATGGTTGCGACGAAAGCCATTATAGCCGGGTAGGTGCGACGATTTGAAGTTTGTTGAACCGTAGATAACGAAGTGGCGCGACGCGCTGCAGGTTGGAAAGGTAATGACGTGTGATGCGATACGAGTGACACGTGTAAACGGGCCACGTAACAGCGGCCGACGCCGCTATGCACTCGCCGATGGCACGCGTGCAGATCGCACGGTGACGGTGCAGCGGCATTAAACAGAGCCGTAACGTGCATCCTAACGGATCTGACGAGGTCCACGCGCGGCTCGTTAAACGCCTGCGAATCCAATTATGTCGTCGCGAGCCCGCGTAATCGAGGACAGAAGGTCTTGACTGCGCTAAGCGGCGCATTTAAAGCTTTTTTTTCTTCTTCACTTGATTCATGAGATGCATAAGAATGATGAAAAAAGAGTATTCTTTCTCAGGAAATTACATTGATTATATTTTACAACATTTCTTGGACATGTTACATATTATATATTACACATTATGTATGTAATATTTTATAATGAAATATTTCACAATTATATATACAAATTAGAGTTTACAAATATAAAATATATTAATTACGCAGAATAATTCACATTTTTTTATATATTATAATGTTTCAACAAAATAAAATATTAAAATGTTATAATAAGTATAAAAATGTGTATAACCCGCACGTTTTTTCATATTAGATTTTCACCGTTTCTCGCAGCTAGTACGGTATTTTTACCGTTGTTGCACTCTAACAACGTAATTTCCGTATTAAGAGTTAAAACGCCGGCGAGTGTTGGTAATTAGAGCGGTCATCATTGAATTAATTTGTGCATTAGCGCGCACCGGTTTTTATTTTCGAAGGCGTTACATACTGGTCAGCCGTTATTCCATTCTATATTCGTAACCGATTCAATCACGTAATTGAATTGTTATGTCTTCGATGTGTCCTACATCGAAATATTAGTTCGATAGATTGCGATTTCACAACTCTTGATAATAAATGTACATCGCGTTACATCATTTATACTTGACAAATCATAATTAAAAGGCATAGCAAAAATTCTTTAAAGAAAAGATTTGCTAAAAATATTATTGATATTCATAACAATTATAAGACAGTTTTAATAAAATTTATGAAATTGAATTAAGTGAAAGAAGAAAATTAATTATTGATGTTATAATAAATGCTATAATAAGTTTACTATTATCTCCCTCTTTTCCTTTATCGATTATGTGTATATTTAGAAAATATTTATTCACACAACTATTATATAAATTTTATTATTGAATAAAAAAAAGAAAGAGAATATGTGTATAAAATGAAATTTTTTAAAAATTCAAATATATATTTACTTCTGGAAAATAATTTTTTTTCGAAGAAATAATAGGAGTGGTAAACTTTTATTTTGTCCTGTACTGGATAAAAAAAAAGTTATTAACGTTCTGCAGAAATTTATTTAATTTGTCATTTCTTAATCATTTTTCAAATTCTCTATATACAGATCCGATATATCGTTATTGAAATGAAGGAAAAAACTGGTGAAAGTGAAATAATCGATCTTATGATAGACTGACGTGACTTTATGATAAGCCGACGTCACGAGAGGCGCGTTTAGGTATAATATTATTATTATTCGTTTGATGGAGTCTTCGCGAGCCCTCTCCCTTTGATCTCGAGGATCGATTCCGCGGTCGTTAATTATCTTCGCCGACTGCAGTTGATTGACTTTGCCGCAGTGAACCGATTAATTACGCTGCCAAGATCGAGGGAATGAATCATCTTGCTCGGAGGCTTCATTACGAAACTGCGAAGTTTAACAAACTCTCTCTCTATTTCTCTTTCTCTCTCTCCTTTGCCTCTCTCCTTTTTCCCTTCTCTCTTACCGCTGCTGCAAATATCACTTTTGAAGTCCAAGTACTCAAGTCACATTTGATCATGAGAAATTCCTTTTATGTTATGTAAAAAATTGAGTTTATGCGTTATGTATGGTTAGCTATTAAACAAAATAATTTTTCTTCTTTCTTCTCTTTTTTTCTCTCTCTTTCTCACATATACACATTTTACTATTTCACTATATTATTCTTTAATATTATATTTATATTTTTATTGCATTTATTTGTTGATCTTATATCTAAAGTAATAATATTTTATGTGTACCATTCAAATATAATTTTATACGAAAGTTTATATTAAATATTTATATTACGAATCAATTTATGTACACAATAACATGAAAGCTTTATGTAATTCTTTATCTGACAAATTTTCTCTCTCTCTCTCTCTCGTTCTGTTTATCTCTCGCAATTAATTTCAAAGACTGAGATTATATTCTATGCAATAATGATTTAATTATCTATGAAGCTATTAATCCATCTCTATTTCGTGAAATTCGGAGAAACATGAGAGAAAGTTCTCCATTTCCCTGGGTTCCTCCTAACGTAATAATTAGCCTGCCTGTTGTATGTAATATAACATAGTTGTATATTGTTACTATATTAACATAAATTTATGCAACAATTCAATGTTACATTTGCTCGAATTCTTGATTTCATTCATAGCTTGCGGTTTACTCATTAGAAATTCTGAACGATCTGGTTTCAATCTTTCTTTATCTTTCTCTGTTCTCTCTCTCTCTCTCTCTCTCTCTCTCTCTCTCTCTTTTTTCTTACTCTTCGGATATAGGCATAGTATCGTATTTCTCATCGTACGCCGATCTTATAAAATTCTGTCTTATAAGACGGAATAGAGGCGAGAGAATTAAAACGAATCCACGTGAATCTATTGCGTTCTCGATGAATCATCCAAACGTATTTCATTAAAGAAGAAATTGATTCGTATATTCTGTTATATATCCAAAACGATAAATTTTTTCCGAATTTAATTTAATTAGATGAGAATTTTATTTTTATCAAAATCATTTACTTTGTCCCTTTTTTACATTCATAATATCTCATTAGATTTTTGAATTTTATTATTTAGAAATCATCGTCAAGAGTGCAAAATAGGCTTTATATTTGTCGGCCGCGTTGTGTCACGTCCCAGCATATGACTGTATCCTCCATAGTGTCATGCATAAAGCTACCTCGCGAGAGAAAAGAGAGAAAGAGAGAGTCTGAAATCGTGAACGCTCGTTCCGGTTGCAACGCGGTGCAGCCGATGTCGCGTTTGTTCCGCTGCGTTCACGCGCGGAGATGCAACGTCGGTCGACGCGCCAGGGAGGAAATATACTACTTTGCCCATTAAACAACACACAACGAACGCGACGTTCTACCTACCTACCTACCTACCTACCTACCTACCTACATACCTACCTACCTACCTATCTATCTACCTACCTACCTTTTCTACTCACTCTTCTGTTGCAATCAACGTCGGGATGAAAACCAGATGCGCTCTTGACGTGCGCTCTGGATGCGAATAATTGAGCGAGAATTCGCACGGGATATATGTATGTATATATCGGGTATGCGATTAATAATGTTTACAGATTTGATATTTAAAGAGTAGAGACGCGCAAGTATATATTAACCTGAATAAATTCTTTTATGCATTAAAATAATGCATCACATTTTCGATGCTTATTTAAAACAGTTATTAGTTTAAAAAATTCAAATATCTACATATAGTAAATAGAACTAGATAAAAAAATAATCTTGCATCGATATTTACTAGAATTTAAATTTTATCTATTCCTGTTTAGAAACTTTAATTAGTTTTTTATTTTGTTCTGCAATCTATACAGTTTTTTTTTTCATTTGTGGTAATATAAATACACGTATATTGAATTGATAATATTTTATTTACGATGTTTTTTATTTCAGAAATATAGATTGAAAATATTAGGCGATCTAAATACGAGAAAATAATTGCTAGAATAATTGAATAAAATGGAAAAAAATACTGTAACCGCGCGAATGAGATTAAATAAAATAGAATGGATTGAAAGAGCGACAACTAAAAGCAGATAAAACTAAAAAACGGTAGAAACTTCATATAATAAAAAATTATAAAGAAGATAGAATTATACGGAATAATGCGAAATGTGTATGCAAATAACGTTCGCGCGAAATTTGTAGAGAAATTCCGTACAAAAGAGAAGGACATCATTACCGGCGAGAGTGGCATAACTCGACAATGTCATCGTGCACAGACAGTGTGTGTGTGTATGTGTATGTGTATGTGTGTATGGGTGTATGTGCGTGTACACCGATTCAGAATACCAAGCTTCGTGTGTGCGGCGGAACCAAGCTAGCTGGCACGGTATCTCGCTCATGCAGTAAAGAGCATGAGAGAGAGAAAGAGAGAGGTGGGAGCTTTTTATGGTATTATAGGAACAGCTTGCGTTGCCTTGCACGCGCAAAGTATGCTTTGCAGACTGTTACAACGCACGAGAGTCACATACTTATTACATTACGTATCAAAAGGGCGGCGCGCGCGTGCGTTTCTTATACAGACCGTCGGGGAATGTCGGGTGGATGGTGAGTCATGTGACGAGCGCTTTCCGCCGTTTCGGTATCGCGCGAATACGCAGTCTTTTCCCATATCCCCGTTCTCAGGTTGCAGCATCCGGTTGCCAGGCGTGAATATGCCACGGGGAATTGATAGTGTCGTTAAAGACACGATATTAGAGCCCCTGGCTACACGTACGGTTACTTGGAGAGTAACATATCTACTCGCGAATAAAGATGTTGGTAGCATATTGTATCCCGGCTCCAGATTGTGCTCCCGTACCTAAGCATAGCTCTGAGAAGAAAGTTTTATGCATTATGTGTACAAGTGCAAGTCTGTTGAAAAATATTTTTCCACTTATATTACGCGATATACAATAATTTACGACATCAATTTTATATCGTAAAATTACAGCGATATTAAAGTTTTTCGGATATACGCGCGTGCGTTATTTCTATAATAATATATATCTAGAAAGTTGTAAAGATGCTTATATCATATTGTATTAGCGAGTCAAAAATCTTCCAAATTTATTAGAAATTTAAGGATTAAAAATAGGAAAATAGAAAAGGAATAAAATACATATTAAATTAAATAAATAAATCTAAATATAACAATAACACTGATATTTTTATATTAAAGGAATAAAGAATAATTTTTTACCGTAAAACGCTACGTGATAATTAACCCACATAATTAACTACCAGTCAATATACGGTCATCTAACTGGCTCGAGTCGATGCATTCTTACGGGACGCCGGTGTTGCAACGGTTCCAACGGCATTTAGCAACGGAACGATAATTGCGGTCGGCTAATTTTTTTTTTTTTTTCCTTTTCTTTTTAACGTGCCCCGTAACGAACGTGGCATTGTCGTCTTCGATGTAGTTTTTTATACTTTTTCGGCCGATATAACAGGCAGAGAATGAACGTCGTTAAGTCGAGACGGTGGTAAGAGCGTGGGCGCGAAAGCAGCGGTTAGGGCAACCGAACGATGGCTTGTAATTGTACGTTGTTTTCTGCCGCGTGCTGTACCGTTAATGTAAGTGGATGGCGACGTCGAACGATCGCCGATGCGTTCTACAGGGTGTCCCGAAAGTGGCGCGTTGGATTATTCAAAATTGAAATTGGTCTTTTTTCCTGGCGAGAAAAGCTTCGTTGGTAAAAAAATACCATCGCAAAATAATTTTTGAAGATAATGGTTAATAATTGATTGGTTGATAATAAATAATAATAATGATGTAATTTTTTACAACGGGCTAAATTGGCCACCATTAAAAATACATTCACTAAAATAGAAAAAAATTGCATCAAAGGATGATTTCTTTTATTACTTTTTAGTGACTTTTTTTTCCCCGAAAGGTTCTTCTTATTGACCTTTGCGTTTTAATTTAATATTATAGCTATTTTGTGTTTAAATTGCTTGATTCGAGCCAAGTGTGTGATTTCTAGAATACCTTGTATGCGACGATGCACCGTAATTTACGAAAGGATTGACCGCATCGAAAAAACTCGGCGATTGAATTATTATCATTACTTATGAAATCCATCGTGTTGTAAACGCGCATCTCCGTACCCGTTATATCTCGCGGGTACAACATCGAATGCAAATTTGTATTGATTCAAGGGGCGAAGGAGGAAGAGGTGTAATAACCGTAATAATGATAATAATGAGCTGCGTAATGGTAGCGAGAGATTAATCGTGCTGTCTTCACGTATATCCTGTGCCGATTGCGTAACAGACTTAAATCCACACAATCTCGACGGCTCTCTGAGAAAACGAGAGAGAAAGAGAAGGAGATCGAGATTATCTCTAATCACCGTACGAGCGATCGGCCATTTATTACTTGGAATTAAACTATATCGCTCTATCTTCTCATTTATTATTACTACTTTGCATTACACTGTGTGTGTGTGTGTGTGTGTGTGTATTACGCTCTATCTTTCAATTACGTTCCGCAATTCGTCTATTCTTAACACATTCTGCATTTATCAAGTTTCGCAAATTGTTATACGAGGTCTTGAGGGACCCATCGAGCACCACCGTACCATAACGAATCGTCCGCCTATTCGTCTATTATTAACGGAATTCTCTCGGAAGGGCATAAATCTCTCGCCTCCCACCTGCTCCTCCACTCCTACTTCGACGAGGTTCTTTTGCCAGCGATCGCGCAGTCGAAGTCTATTGCGAGTACACTCGCTGAAGTATACCAGCATGCCGTGGAGGAGAAAGCGCTTTGATCACGGTCGTTAGTGAAGTTGGCTCGTATGGTAGCTCGGTAAACTTACATTGAGGAGAAGTGCACGCGGGTCGGTCCGATAGTCGATCTAGAAAATATATCGTTCGCGATAGGAAGCCGTCCGATAAGTCCTTTCCTCGTCCTCTTCTATTTCTCTTTCTTTTTTCCATTTTCTCTTTCGCTCTCTTTCCTTATCTCGCCGCATCACGCTCACGCTCGGCCCGCGAGATAACTCGTACGTGTTGCGTATGCATAATGTCCCTAATTACTTTACATTGTTGCTGTTGCGCGTAATAAATGCGCGAGCGAGTACACCCGGTGTCTTGCGCGTGAGATTTACTGCTCCGAAATCACCAGAGTCCGACAGAGTGAACTCTTCTCTCCTTTTCTTTCTTTCTTCGTCTTTCTGCTACACGATGAACGCTCCCCGGTTTCCTCTTTCGGTTATCAGCTATCAGCTCTACACGTGGCTCGCCTGCGCGCCTCGTTTTTGCTGTTTTTTTTTTTTTTTTTTTTTTTTTTTTTTTTTTCTCTTTCGTCTCACTCTCTCGGAGAACGAAGGATCGAAGATAAATCCCCGTTTGATTGTTACGCGTCACGGATTACGAATTTTAAGCTTTATTTGTACTACGCGAAATTTTCGAGATGACATATTTACGATATGTTGTCACGTGACATTGATCAATTTACTAATCCTTGATCCTTGACGCTCTGTCATATCACTTTTATTCCTCTTGTTTTCGTTCTATTTTTCTCTTCCATTTTGAAATGCTGTTTAATTTTTAAGAAATTTTATGCTTTACCAATTAAGCGTTTACATATTAGAAAATATACTGGATGAATATAAAATATCATGGAAGAAATAAATTCCTAATCGATTAATTATATCTAACAGATTTTATTTCTGAAAATTGCGAAAATTTTTCGATCAATCAACGATCGCGCATACTAAATTTACATTCTATGCAACATTTATTTTAACAAGAACGGTATGCAAGAGTGCACCTCTATGCATCGCGCGTTGCAGTGGCACCCAGAGGACTGCGGGATCTGTTTATTCGGCGCACGTGTTATTCGAGCAAACGATCCGCGTTTTATCCGTCGTGGACGTATTCGCATCTCCTGCGAGACACATTTGCACGCGCGTGAAAATAACTTTACAGCATATCCAGGCAGAGCTGTAATCGCGCTGTAATTATCGTCGCGCTTCTCGATCTCGCGTTCTATATTCCCAGAAGATCGTGTCATTGTGGACTGCACGAAAATAGATACCGTATAAAAAGCGATTAAACGAGCCAGAACATGTGTGCGTAACGTAAAGATTTCATTTTAGTATACACATATAGGAAGCAGTTCCTATATTGAGCAAAATTGCGTAGATATTTTCGTTCATATTTTCGACCTGCAATAAATAAGCACAAGTAAAAGTACAAGAATATATTATTGTATATATATGAGAAATATATAAAGAACATACAATACAACACACATTTTTATTATGTTATAATAAATTATGAATTATTAATTTTTTTTATGTCTTTTTGCATAGTAGGTACATTAGATACGAGTAGTAAAATTGACATTCAATATTTTTAATTATTTTAACTTGACATTAGAAAAATGAAAATTTGTAATTTATTTGAATTTATATACACGAGCAGTTTTTTTTTTTTAATGTTGCCACAGAAATATTGAAAAATAAATTATAATACTTTTTGTATATTTCATATACATTTACAAACTTGCGCCTGTAATATATACGTACATACATATATTACAGGAACAAGTAAAGGTAAATTTGCTGGATACAGTTAGAAACAGAGTCAAGCAATATTCGATAAATTAAAGGAGAATATTCACAACGGTTTCATAATACAAAGCCCGCATTTGCAATGACGGCATTTTTTGCAATTACGACGATTTTAAGCTTTCCTTTGGCGTGCACGTTTCGCATCACCAGCGCGTAGCGTTTTCCCCTTTAATCACGCTAATCACCGCACGTGCGCGCGATCCGTGCAAACGAGAAGTATGCGAATTACGTTAACGAACGGATTAAAAGCGTGGTGTTGTCAATCTCGATGCATCCGATCCTTTCTTTAATATCGCGTTTGATCCTCTCTCTGCGCTATTAATGCGGGTTGTATCGACAATTGTGCGTTCTTTTGTGTGTGTGTGTGTGTGTGTGTGTGCTTTTTTATCCTATGAAGCTTTAAAGTATCAAATATTGAATATTTTTGATATTTAATGAGGGAGAAAAAAAAATTGCATCTCGATGCAACGGTCGGTTTACTCTTCTTATACCGTATAGCTACTTTGCAGTCTACGCGAGAAAAGCGTCGTGTAAACATCACGTAGACAATGCACGGTGAAATTGCGGGCAATTTTATAGCCTACGGCAGCTTGGGGTTATAAAACTCGTATCGCGTAGCGTTGAAAGCGAACTGACGTCGTCGCGCGACATATCCGACTTGCGATATATCTATCTCACTTGCGATATTCAGCAGCGGACGGACGATATGAGAAAAGGGTGAAACGACGGAATTAAATGTGCCGGTCACGTATGTACCGTCGCCGACCGTAAGAGTCGGAAGTTTAAAGAACCTTTAAGTCGTTCCGCGAAACGATTTGCACGACCTTGTGTGCCAAGTAACAGCCTCTACCTACTTAAAGTCGCCGTTCGTTCAACGCCAACGTGTTGCAACGACTACGCCATCGTTTAAATTAGTCAGTTTGTCGCTGAGAAGGCTGATTTGCATCGAATCGGAGGAAGAAGAAAACACAATACGCAAAAAAATCGATCGATTAAAGTTGGTTACTTTTCGATAGCGTGCATATTCGTTTTTGCATTAATTCGAGGAAATTCACCGCGCTGCTCTTTTCACGATATTCCGGAAATCACGCTGCGGATTTATTTTTGCGATTTGACTTTTTGCATTGACTCGATTTATTGGGTCATTGTATATGAAATTTTTGTTTTTTTTTTCTATCAACGTTTTTTTACGGATAATTTGCGGAGAAAAACAAACTCTATTTTTTAACGGAAAGGTTTTACGCTCTCGACGTTTGTGAGAAATTCTCTTGATTTTTAGTAAAAAAAAATAAAGCAAAGAGAAGTCTTTAAATTTATTAACTTATCGTTGCACTCGAACATTAACTAACTCTAATCTAGAGGTAATCGATTTAATAACTTCTCTCTGACATCTCAATGTTGCTACAAAGGGATTTAATGATGCCGAAGAGTCTGACGTATTTTAAACTTCTCCATCCAGCGGCGGTTGATTCCCTCTTCACGATGCGTGCTATTATTAAGGCCTGTCTATTTCGAACAGTCCAGGCGTGCTGTGCCGCAAAGCGACCGTATTGTTGGCTTTATTGTAGGTATTCTGCTCGCTGAAACGTTTGCATAGACATAAGCAGGCACCACCTGAGTACACCACGCTGTTAGAGAGACAGCATGAGATCAGTTGAGATCTGGCATACCAATAAGAACATTCTCCCTCTCTCTCCCTCTCTCTCTATCTCTGTTTCTCTATCTCAACCTGTTAGATCAGGTAGCTTAATACTCGCTCGATATAGGGTAATTCGCTCAATAGGTTGCGTTAGACATGAAGACGAGATTAAATCGTTGAGACGGATGTTACGAGCTTACTCTCTAATAGTTCTCTCTTTCTCTATATATATTATAGATATGTAATATAAGCTGTAAAAGTGTCAATCATAGGTGAAATATCAAGTATAAATTTCGAGATCTTATCGAGGATCTGATTAAACACTATCTCTTTCTACAGTTTTTAATTTATAATTAATTTTAATTAAGTATTTTATTAACTAGGCCATAAATTACAAGTTGGTTGAAATAAAATCTACTTAAAATTAAATTAAGTTTGGTGATATTTAAATTTTATTTCGCGAATGCGCGTACGCGCAGCGCAAATATTTCCATACTTTATTATTTAAAATAATCTTTTTGCTATTTCTTAAGAAAGTGTCCGTTTAAAATTTAAAAGTATATATCTTTTAGTTTTTCTTGAATATTTCATATGATCGTGCTATTTCGCGATATACTTGGCGCATAATCGGGAATGGAATTTTGTTCGCGACAGAGATGACATCTCCATTAAGGATGGAACTATGACGGGAGCAGGGACGTAGACGCGCCTCGTGTCCTGGACTGCGTCCAAGCCGCGAGGAATTCGGGAGTTCGCTTTCCGCGCGCGCAATGCCGTCTGCGGAGTCACCATTATGCAAAGCATTCCATTCCGTGAAGGCCGCAGGATCCTCGAACTCGACACCTAGCTATTCGCGCACCCAGACTCTTGCGGCGACGTCGACGTCGAGAACGATGCCACTACCGCATCGTATTTCGTTCTTAGTCGCATTTCCATGTTCGCAAGAATGTCACTCTTTCTGCCGTTCTTTGGGGAAGGTTTAAAATTGATTATTCAACTACATTACTCAAATCAAATAATTAAATCATTTTTCTGGATTTCTTCTTATTTATTGTTAGTTAAATAATATATAGTTTAATATTAAGTAGATAAATGGGTGATTTTGTTAAAATATTATCAAAAAATATATAAAAATTATTAATACATTTTTTAACAAATATATATATATATATATATTACGTAAAATAGTAATTTTCAAAAATTTAGAAAGCACGATACTTAAAAAAATATTCAGGAAATAATTTATTTTCAACAAAAATTATTAATATAGTTTCTAGCTTGAATTAATTATAAAAAGTTTATATTTACTATTCTTTTTCAGAGATTGTTATGATATATATATATATTATATTAAATAATCAGATAAATCTATTTGAAGAGATTATATCGAGTTATAAATATTCATTTAGAAAGCATTCTATTAGCCGAAAGAGACAAAAGGGATTATTCAACGTGTAATGTATTATCGATCTCATCAAGATGTGAGAGATGTGACGAGCTTCCTTTGTACCTTTGATGTGTATGTGTGAGCAAATCTAGAATAACGCTGTGAATATCAACGTCCGGTAGATTCGGATTCGAGCTGTTTGACTTTCTGTGGAAATCAGCCACGCGTGCTACTTGCGAACTGCAAATATTTCGACACCATCGTGCTTTTCATGGTAAAACTATGAAAACTTAACGCGTTTTATGTAGAGAGGATACTGCATGACGTTGAAATAAATATAACGTAACACGCTCGTATTATAGTCGTTTGTTCATACGTGCATCCACGAGTGCATCGCAGGTCAGTGCACTGGTTAAAAATGCATACATGAAAAATAAAGAGAGAGAGAGAGAGAGAGAGAGAGAGAGAGAGAGAGAGAGAGAGAGAGACATATTTTGTGCAATGTCACTAATGTTTTCCTTGACATTTATTATGAATGCTACATAAGGTCACTAGTAATAATTGTGCTTGCTTTTACAAGTTAGAATAATAAATATTTGTGCTTTATTATTATAATATAGAAAATTAATATTTATGTTAATATTTATTATGTTATTATCTTATTACTCTGAAGATAAGTAATTTTAAAAATTAGATATAAAAGTATATATTTTGAATTTATCGAGAAACCCGTGATTCAATTTAAATTAATGTCATTTATTAGAATGTCAATTTTATCAAGAGACACATCTGAAATTTGATATCGTTAATATTTGAGAAACAAATTAATAAAATGTTTTTGCGTCTCTAAAAACTAATAAATTAAAAAAATAAAAATATAGTTGACTTAAAATTGAAAAAATTATATATAAAGAGATAAATTATAAAATATTTCTTAAAAGTAAGAAAAAGATTAGCAAAGAATAATTAATAAGGCAAATAAATATTGATTAAATAAACACTATTAAATAATGTATAAATGAACTGATATTGATTTTATTGCCATTATCGAAATAGATTCATTGTCGTTCAATATCAATTTCGAAGCGACGACTTCGAAAGGAGATATTTATTGCCCAAAATGTGGTATGCTTTTCACGCTAAAAGATTCGCGATTGGTGGAAGGTTTTCTGCTATGTCAGACAGTCCGCGATAGCCTTTTTGTATTTCCCTACATCGATTTTCACAGAGAGACATTCGTCTGACATTGCTTTTCTCTCTTGCAGTATAGACGATAGATACTGGTCATTATTATTTCCCATTTATCTCTTAATCGAAATATATATCACGGGATTTGCAGAAATAGCTAAAGAAAAAGAAAAGCTGCTGCTCGCGAACGTGCTTGAGCTCGCATAAATCATTCCCTTCTTTGCAGCTCGCTACGTTCGCGCCGCCATTCATTTTGGAAGCAACGTAGATCAGATTTCGAGAATCTCGCTGAAACAGATATATCGTTGCGATAATTCGCAACAAATTATTGTATTCGAATTAATCGTGTTTCAGAACGCAACTATATCCCTTATATTTTCACATTCATTAAATTGCATCGCGTGCATTCAGTAAAATGTCAAACATTTTTCGAAAAATTCTCATTGTCTCTTGAATTTTTTATTCGATCAAATAATTTCTTTCAATTTTATTTGATCAAAATAATTATTTGAAGCAAATAAATTCCCGCGAATAGATTATTTTTGAGTTTGGGTTCAAACCGCTTTCGGCAAATCGAAATAAACGGAAGCGAAAGAATGCATCCTTTGTGAATGCACTAGCGATGAAACGCTTTTCGCAGGAAATAGTTTCGCCCTTTCGGGATATTGGATATCGCGGCTTCTGATTCTGGCATACTCGAAAACCCGAACAGGAATAATCGCATAATCGGATAGCGCAGGTTACTCTCCATGCATCCTCTTCGGTATTCTCTCGTTTGGTTTTCATGCCGGCCTCGCAAGTTTGCACGCGATTCGACAGTTACGAAACTAGTTTAACTTTATCCAGTAGAATTGTTAAATGATCTTATCTATAATACACCCTTGTGTCACAGCTTGTTCACGGTAGTGTGCCTTTGATTTTTATATCACTCTATTTGTCGAAAACTTTTAAAAAATATCTTATTAAATATTTTATATTACATATATATTTTTTTAAATTTTGGAACGTAATTCTTTTTGTAAAAAAATAATTATAATTACAAATAAATATAATTTATTAATTTATCATATACATGTATATGAAGTTTTGTGTTTTTTTTTTTGTTTGTCACCGAGTTACGTTAAAAATACTTGAAAAAGGAAAAAAATTAATACATTTTTCTATGTTTTGATCATTTTTTCCACATTAATATTCTTCTTTCAAATTTAATACATTTTATGCCAATAATTTCAAAGTTTTTCTTTTCGTATTTTAAAATGCAAAAGCGTGTGATTGGATACGAAAATGCGAGGAAAATATTCCCGTTGTATAACTATCTATGCATATGTAAGCATAATGTAGCAAGAGATATCGACGTCGTCTCATCAGGATTTGAAGTTTCGCGCTTTGGGAATTTCGCGACATAATTGTAATTAAGGACAGTTAATGTCACGTGGTAGAGAGACAGCCGGCGGAGTTATTTGCAGATTAGGAGGCGGTGAATCCGCTCCGAAAGGACCTTTCTCGCCGACGGCGAAGAGAGTCTTACGAAGAGCATCCTCGTGGCTCGCAAGTTGGTGAGTTACCAACTACTCGCCGCCTCAATCGACCGGATAATCTACTAGTCTGTCTCGTTCCCGGGGGGCAGTAGCTTGCACGTTTAGATAACTATGCTTTCGAGACAACAAGAAGGATAGCGAGGAAGAGAGGGTGGGAAGGGGGGGGGGAGAGAGAGAGAGAGAAAAAGGAAAGAGAAATGAAGAGTGAAATATGATCTCGATGAAGCGCGAATAACACCGCGATAAATTCTGTCGTCCAACTACTTTGAACTTTACTTAAAATAGCACGTGGAGAGATAGATCCTGTAAAGGACCTTTGTATATCCGCCAGACTTGAGAAATATTATCAATCAAGCGTTTCGAATAATAGCGAGCGGTAACTTTGTCTCTACAAATCCGTTACTGTCGAAACTGTCTCTAACAATAAGTGTTCATCGTTGGCAGTAATAAGGAGATACTTTTCTTTGAGCAAGTGCACTCGACTGCGTTAGTGCATAGTCGGCGAGAGTGGCATAGTGGTTATTGTACGGGGCTCTCGGAGCGAGGCTATTAAGCGGCGGAGGAAGATTATGAGAACCCGCTTCTCTCCTTTGATCCCTTGAGCATGACCGAGAGGAGCCTCACTTCCCTCGCGCGGAGATCGGGAAGTTAGTAACGGAAGGACTCGTCGGTTATACGTTACGGACCATGGATTTCATTCTCCTCCTTCGCCTCTTATAATTCGCGGCCGCTATTATTCCGCCTTTATCTTCGTCTCGAGATAATGGCAAGAGCCGTCGATTCATACGACCAGCGTGTTCAGATCGCATCGTAGGGAACCACGTGTTAACGCTAGCTGCATATTGGAGAATAATGTGCACACGAACAATGTACATTACAGATTTTAATTAATTATAGCTCGAAACTATAGCAAGGAAAGTGGTATTTTTATTTTCTAAAATTGTATTTATATTAATAATCAGAAGCTGAAGAGTTAGTTACATCGTGTTTAGGGGATATTAAATATTTTTATTCACAAAATTATAGAGAAGGCAGATATGTCAGAAAAAAATTCATAAATATCAATGTGCAGGTAGCTTAAGATACTCTTGATCGAGAAGATATCGCATTGAGAGTCGTCGTGCACCGTCATCGTGCGTGACGGACGTCTGCTTATGGTCGAACTTCGATCTTCGATCTTGTGACCTTGCGGAAATAGACAGACGGTACCTTTGTCTTCCTCTTCCTCCGGCTGTCACTGAATAAGTCGACAAAGAAGAAGAAGAAAAAGAAGAAGAAGAAGAAGAAGAAGAAGAAGAAGAAGAAGAAGAGGAAGAGCAAGAAGAAGAAGAAGCGCACCAAATGCCAAAGATATACAATGCGCGAGTTGTATATTATACCGCTCTGAATTCTGATAGAAGCTTCATTGTCTGCCGCGAAGTCCTCGTCTCTACCGGAATCTTGAATATTTATGACATTCGCTTAGGCGAACGCGAAGTTCCTTGGACGAACGCGAGGTTCCAGCGAGTTTCATATTCGTCTCAAAGGACGAAGTCGAGAGAGATTCTGTGCCGCGAGGATCTTGGATATAGCGCATCTTAGACGACGATTTATCACGGTCTAGGGAACCTTTCGCGTATGATCTTACGATCTTTGTTGATACAAGATACCAACGCACGAGAGAATCTAGCGAATGTGGGTCTTAAAGATATGGAAGAAATATATCTTTCACTCCGAGAGAAGAATTTTCAATATCTCTGTATTTAAAATAGAAGGTGCAAACTTATTTTCATAAAATATAAATTAAAAATTGTTGAGAGTACACGGAAATAAATTATTGAAAATATAAAAATAAAAGTAAAATATATAAAATAAAAATGATATATTAAAGCGACATTTTTATTTGATTGAATCATAACTTATTACAAATTTCTTATTTTTTTCTTAATTATAAATCTCATTATTTACTTATGGACAAAATATATATAATTTAAAATTTTCAAAGAATATTGTAAAGAAAATAACTAATTAAATTTGATGGAGGAAAATTTCACTTTTTAATGAGATATATCATCGAGTTTGCTCAATACCTTCTATATTCTTTATTGCTACTTCTTCTTTGACTGAGATCATGAAGAAAACGCGCAAACAAACTTGTCGCGCGAACGAGCAAAAGCTCACGGTAAATGGTTAAAATTTAGCTCTAATGTCGTTCCCGGGAGAGTGCGCGAGAAGCCGAAGAGTCTGCAGAGTTTAGGCAGCATTAGCTTTTAAGCCACTTCCGGCAGTAACGTAACGTAACGCGGGTAGCGGTTTGCGCGGGCATTTATATTTAAAGTTTCGCCGCATAGCAGTTTGCATTAATTACTCTCGCGAATAAACGCCCATCGAGAGGAGGACGGCTATTGCCGTTTCATTCCAAGGCCGGGCCAAGTAAATTCATTAATACTACTACACTTCTTTTATGCCTCTTTTACTCGTTGTTTGGAAATAACATGTTACGAGTTTACTTTGTTTCATCGTTGGACTAGCGGTGATCAGTCAGTTTTATTATAGGTTAAAAAAAAAAAAAAAAAAAAAAGCTACTGTGGCAGCGCTCTCATCCAGCAATATACGACACGTGTCTTATTTTCTATGCGTGGTTTAACTAATTTTTCACTGTTTTTTTTTCAGGAATATAAAACGAATGAAAAATTTCGACTTTCAAAATATGTTGACTATCGAGAAAACAAAGGATGTGTGATATTACGTAATATATCACATATCGTTGATCAATGTTGTAGTGAATTTGATTCAACTGCATTAGTGCACTGATGTATACAAAGGTTGTGATACACAATAAATTTATATTGCCTATAAGTAATTAAAAAAGTAAAATAATTAATACTTAACAGGGCGTCTACTGTCTGGAAAAATATGGAAAACCGGGAATATTTAGGAATTTCTTTTGTATCTGGAAAATTTAGGGAAGTCTTAAGCAATTTATATCTAGAAAATTTTTTTGAAAATTCTTTTTTGCTTTCCATCTTGTAGAGTTAACCATGTATAGGAAACTGACGTCTCACTTTGTAGAAACTTATTAATTGTTGAGTTTTGGCTTTATTTTTTATAATTCGAGTTTTTGATAAAATTAAATAAATAAGAAGATTTAGAATATTAATTAAACAATTAAATTGTTCGAGATACCAGATATTTACAGAGCATATGTACAGAAGGCGTAATTAATGCCTTTACAAATGAATTTATGTACATATCAATACATTTATATATTTTGTATATATACATGAAAAATATACATATATATTCCATTGTGTGCATAAATTTATGTATAAAGACATTAATGACTTTTTCTGTGCAAACTATAAAAATTATATATTTGTTCTATTGTTTGTTAACAATTATTTGTTTGTACATCAAAATATTTGAATAATTGCAAGATTTCTTCGTAAAACATAATACTCTTATATAATATATATATATACATGTGTATTTTCTCTAAAGAAAGATTACTATTATATTATTTTGGAGCAAAGAATACAGAGAATTAAGATGTGCAGCCCAAAGCGCATTACGGGGGAAAACATCGCGGAATTATTCGAGAGGATAGAAAAGCTCTCGGATCTTTAAAAATTTTCTATCTTACAGCCAATCAACACGCTGGAAAAATTTGTCGTACAAATGTAATAGCGCCCTAAGTCGAGCCGAACTAAGCCGGGCCGAGTGGAGCCGAGTCGGGCCGAGTCGAGTCGAGTCGAGTCGAGTCGTGTCGTAGTTGTCCTGCGGCGTCGTCCTTGTCAATTTTGGGCAAATATCGCGAGTAAATATATCGGCAGTGGCTCGAGGTTTACGGACACCTATTCGTAGTTAACCTTAACTCTCGGGAGACAGATTTGTTTCGCACGCATTTGTCGCAACCGGTGGTGTTTCGCCTTCGAGATCTTTCGAGCCTGCGTCGTTGCGTCATCATGTTACGCCGTTGCTTTCGCGCGTATTTCGCCGGTCATTTGCCTGACCGACGAACGTCGCGAGTTCTTTAGCATTTCGAGGAGTGCCGGAGTGTCGATAGATACCCTCGAGTATCAAGGGACGTATCTAACAATCGTGAATTCGTCGGAAACGGTGATTCGGATTGCGGGAGGGGAAGGAGAAAGGGGGGGGGGGAGAAGAGTGAAATTGCGCGCGATGAATCCTGAGTGTCGAATTGGAAGACAGACGTTCGTTTCGTTATACATATCTATTAAACCGCGAAAAAGTGTACATCGAATTTTTGGATGTATAAAAAGTGTACATTGAATTTTTTGTATGTATAAAACACGCTGATTTTACATAGTGATTTTGTTATTATTCTGTATACGTAAGGGGGAAGATAGTCGACTTAGATTTCGGGTATCAATAAATGTAATATGTGTTGAAATCGGGAGTATCGTGCAAAATGTCGCGCGAGTGTTTTGCGAATGTTTTTGAAGATGTAAGGATTAGGAGAAATTAAACAGAGGTCTGGCATCGGGAAGCAATCAGATAATTCATTATATATGAGGTAATTTATTATGTATTATTCGCGGAATTAATTTTTTTTTCGTATTTATCGCATATTTCGTGTAATTTCATTTGAATGTACCTGTGTGTGTAAAGTTGGCGTCTCACTTGATAGAAACTCATTAATTAAGTTGAAAGTTTAATTTTTATTTTTAATAGTTGTAGAATTTTTGACAAGATTAAATAAATACTGTCGCCCATTAAAAAATAGCCCGGAAAAAAATCCCAACATGATATTGAGACGCTATAATTCTGCGAAAAGTTTTATTCGTAAAAATTATCACAGTACTATATTATAATATTAATATAATTATATAAATTAGATCGCCCGAGACGCTGGACATGAATGAGATTTCATGTTATACTGGCCTCTCTATTTAATTTATTTAATAAATATTTTAATAATTTTTACGCATACCTAGAATTTTGTTCAGAAAGTATAAATGATTGCAGAACGACACAAAAAAGTAACACGAAATTTTATTTAAAGCTGATGGAACAATCGAAATAGGACCAGCATTTAATTTGGCAATTTAATTTGTTTAATTAATTACTCTAATAATTTATATTCATAAAACTTTTTGTAGAATTATTATGAAACTCTTAAACGCTTATAAATGAGCAGAAAATGCTTAAAAAATCGTCTGCAGATAAAGTGACACAGCGTGAACTTTGCATCTCAGTTTGTCCTGAGTAAATTTTTTTATTTAATAACCAGAACGATTCGCTTAATTTGTGAAAAACTCTTATTAAAAATAAAGCCAGAATTTTTAATAATTAGTGAGTTTCTGTAACATAATATTGAATATAAAATACTCTGTAATTTTTAATGATAAAGAAATGAAAATTTTATATAAATGAAAAATTATCTTCTGAAAGTTATTCATTTTTTTTAGTACATTTTTAAATCTATTAAAATATTGAAACTTAAAAGGCTTTGTGTTTTTTTTTCGTTTGAATAAAAAACATTAGAAAATGCATGTAATAAAAAAATTTATTTTAGAGAAAATTGTATTAAAAAGTCTTGAAAATATTCTTTTTACTTGAAATTTTGAACAAAAATATCTGAAAAATCAGGAATTTTTTCAAGGATTTTTTTACAAAATTTGAGTAAATGCTATTATTATATTTTTCAATACGAAATGATAATAATAATTTATATTATTATAATTATTTTAATGTTTCAATTACTTGTGTTTATATTGTTAATTTGTATGATAACTTTTTTATTTATTTTATTAAAATTAACAATCGAAAGGAAATTAGGATTTTCAAATGAATACAATCATTCCAAATAACTCGAATTACCGAATAGTATTCGATTTGATTCTTTTATATTAATCGACAGTAATTGTGTTACGCTATAATACATCCATAATAATACATATATAGATAATAAAGTATCTCGCATATATAGATAATAAGGTACCTTGCATATATAAAATGTTTGCAATATATTCTATTGTTTAAATATGACGCACAAAATATATCTTGTGAATATTTACTAATGTTTTATCTTTATTTTTTTACAGGTAAGTCATCTGTCAATAGTTACGAGTATTATTTGCTTGGTAAGTGATACAATACATTATAGTAAATTAGTGGCAATTTATAGCAGAAAAAATTTAATAATTTAAGACTCAAGTTTTTATGTAGTTTCTATATACTTCTTGTAGCTTTGTCTTATATGTGTGAGGAAATGGCTTTTCATAATTTCTGTAATTCTGCACGCGACGGTTCTTCTGTGAAAAGGTTAATTATTGCCGCAGTTCTGCTGAAAGGAATCGTAACTCGCGTTAGTCAATACGTTACCGGAAATTACGTATAATGAAGCTCAACGTCCATCGATATTTATTTTAAGCGATACCGATTTATCAGAATAATGACGAGGAAGCAACGCACGTCAAGGTGCGTCCTCCTTCCGGAAACGCGCGATTATCTCGCTTATTTGAATGCGATTACAATGCGACATCGATCTTTTATATTTAATCACGCTTAATTGACGCGATCGAATAGAAAAGAATTAACAAAAACGTTTTTTATAAATTGATTAATTTAGAAATATAGCAACTATTTCTGAATTTTATATGCAATGATTTTACTATAACTCTCAATAAAAATATACATAGATAATTTATAAAGTAGTGCATAAAAATTTATAGATATGTTACTTTATCAAATTTAAGAGCAACTTTTTTGTAAGAAAAAATTTAATCACTGTTTTAACTATCGTCATACATATAGTTTTCCACAATGTTTTTATTTTTAAAATTAATATCTTTATAAATAGTTATCTTGTTATACGATTTCTTATATTCAAATATTTAGATAAAGTAAATAAATTTTTTTTTATAAATATGACATTGATATTTATATTTTTTATACGATTTTCTTGTTATGTGAATTATTTTACGATATCATTTAAAGTTTATTTGAATTGATAAAGTAGAAAATTAATGCATTTGTAATGCATATTCGATTTATCTATTTCGATCAGTTCGATTACAATTAAATATAATTTTTTTTTGTTTTTTTTTCTTATATTGAAAATGTATCGTTAATTCTGATTGTAATTTACAACAAGTATTCGGAAAAAAATTAAATTTTCAAGTAAAATATAAAATAAAAACTTGACAATACTTAAAATATATATATTTAATCGAAAACGAAGCTCTTAATAATTGAATTAATCGTATGCGAATTGAAAACGCCCTTATCGTTAACACGTTTTGATAAGCGTGCATTTTTTTTATTTATCTACACAAACAAATATTCACGCGGAGCCGTTAAATTATGCGAACTTATAGGTACGTAATCAGTCTCGCGTATCTGCACAGGAATGGTCTCGTCTGTTACATATTCATACCGTATCAACCGTCAGCCCGAGTGCGCAAATAGCGCGAGTGAGCAAAAACACACTGAGTGATAGTTAGATTACAGGCGAAAAAATGCCACCGATAAGTGCAGGACCGTGAAAAATCGTGACCACATAAATATTGAATCCTCTCGGACGGTAAATTTTGCATTCGGCGCGCTCTTTTAAAAACGTCGCGTATTTTCGTATTTGCTGGGTGAGTCGTAATTAATTCGCGATTATTGCTTCCGCTTCGTTGTCATATCTTCATCATATTAAACTGAAACTTTCTTTCCAAATTGTAAAAAAGTTTATTTAAAAAAGTAATCGATTTCTATTTTTTTAGAAATAAATAAATTGCCATTCATTTATTATTTATAATAGACTGGACCGAAATTAATGTTTATTCTATATTGAAGTGTGTATAATATATACCACATTGACAATAAAAATAGACGTGATATTTATATTCATCGCTTTATCGCAAATCAGAGAATTGGAACGTCGGATTATCTCATTTCCGAGTTTCGCTATGCACCGCGAATTATTAATTATGACGAAATTTCGATTTGCTAATTTGTATTGTTATGTTAAGTACACAAATACAATCGATTGCGTTGGCAAACATGCGGTTATTGTGATCGTGCTTTGCCCATAATCCGGGAAACTATTGTAATTTTACGTTGACTCTTATTCTAATGGCTCGATCTATTATATTTGGTTTATATTTCGATGATGATTTACACGCTCACGGACGATAAACTGCAGTATTTATCTGTAGGCACATCAGCGCATATGTTAACTCAGTATAATTACTCGCATGTGTATATTTGAACGAAATATATGATACATATGTATATTATATTGGAAACATTGCCAAAATATTGAGGGCGCGATACATATTACATTTCAACAAATTATGGATTTCATAATGATTGTTATGTTACGTATCTAACATATTACAATTTAGCTACGACCTAATTTCATTGAAAGCTATTATCATGCCAGTAAGTTGATTGATGCTATCAATAATCAAACATTTCGTATATATTATGCACAATATTAAATAACAATTTAGCATTGGCAGAAATTACATCAAAGCATAATAAATTTCCGTTGAAGCATGGTGAGACTCCTCTCATTTGTTTCATTGATAGATTTATTTTTCGTCGAAACCCTTTGATCTAGAGCCAATGTTTCCTCAAAGAAAAAATGTACGTTGCAATCGATAAAGAATTTCACTTTGTTCGAATAAAAATCCGATGTGTGTGATATAATGTATATATGTTTAATCAAAAATAATTTTCTAACATAATATAAAATCATACAATTAATATTATACATATAATATTTTAATGTTGACGAAAATTATATATTTTAGCAAATTTTCATTGCGCGTATATGTGAAATATGATAAGGGTCTCTCTATTTTTTACACTGACAGATTTATTTTTCATAAAACCCGTTTGATCTAGCATCAGCACATTTTACTGCGAGAAAAATGAGCCGCAAAAATCGATAAAGAATCTGCCAGCGGTGTTGGAGTCAAAAGCTGTCAAGCGTTACGCGGACGTCAGCCAGTCGTGCGAAACTTTTGTAATCAAATTCTTTTTTTGGTGAGGGAAGCAGGGACGTTATATTTAATCAACGTTGAAATTTCACAGAGGGAGAAAGAAAGAGAGACGAAGCATGCTTATTAATTAAATTATTGTTCCAGGACAGTCCCACGAGTTGATTCGGACGTAAAAGTTCGTCTCCGCATTGAGAAACTTATTCTAAAAATAGCGCTATCGCGATTTATTCCACGGGGAATCATCTAGCAAGTCTTTGTCATAAATTCAATCGCGTGATTTACACCGCGTTGTATAATATTTTAACGTGTCCCGTATTATGTGGACATCACTACCGATAATATTTATGGACTATCATCCGTGAATTTAATTTATCGAAGAGTGTCAAAGTTCTATCAATTTTTCATCAATTTTTCACAACATAGATTTTAAATCTCTTTCTCTCTTTTTCTGTTTTTTTTTTTTTTTTTTTTTTTTTATCTTTTCACGATTATGAAATAATTATTGCACTCTAACATGATACACATTTTTCATATTAATAAACGTGTAGATTATGTTACCAATTATAATATGGTTGTAAATATAATTGGTATAATTTTTTAAAAACTCTTATAGCGAGTCTCTAGTTTTCACGATAAATGAAATTATTAATATTTTTATTATTTACAACTGGCATAAAATATTTTGAGATTGCACTCTAGTATTTACGACTTTTACGTAACGCACATAACAACGTTGCGTATCTATGTGTAATAATGTGCGGAATAAAATAAATATTTTTCAAAAGAGGGATATTGTCGGTGACATTTGCATACATACGTGTGTCAAAAAATCATGCGAATTTATTTGCGCGAAAAACCCTCCTATGAAAATCACCAAAAGATTAAAACGTTATTTAAATCCAACGGGCAAGTGATCACTTCTACCTTCGAACGGCAATTATTCGTTTTATTTTTTTTTTTTTTGCTTCGCATATTATCGATAATGAGAACAAAGCGGAGTCGGTGTGGGTTTATTTATCCGATTGGATGGAACGGTGCATTATTAACGAGGGCATTATCGCGCACCATTATTTGAAACACTTTAACGCGCCGCGCGGCCGGAAATCGACGTTTGTCGCGAATTCAATGAATGAATTTATTCGTCAGTTTCGCGTACGCTCGATTTGTCGTCGTCGATGTTCCAATCTCGCCAACCATTATTCCCTTTAATTCGCCCTCGCGACTGGATTTAAATAATGTCGGATTTTCTGGCGATTACAATGTGAACAAGAGAAATTTAATACGTATTTAAATTAAAATTATATGAAATTGAAATCTAGATCAATGTCTATGAAATAAAGTTTTTTTTTTTTTATACGAACGTAGAATATTTCTAAATAGAGGTAAATAAAGATATATGACAAATATTTCTAAATTAAAACTCTACATGTGACATATTAATATTCAAATTTAATATGTCCTCGCTTTTAAAACATATGCTCTATTGAATTTCAAAGTTATTATATAACTAAATTCTATAACAAAATTCTTATATTGCGTTATAATAATAATATTTTCAAAATAAAGTTATCGAGAAAGCGTTTCGATGATGAAAGAATAAAATAGATTAATTCACATTTTTATATCAATAATTCAATTAGATTTTATATCTTTTTTATGCATTTTCTCATTTACCATAAAAATTATACTTGATTATTTGACGTATTTTAAACAGCGCGTGAAAAATCCTACAGATCGTCGCGATACAACGTGGCTTCGTCGACGTGCCTTTATTCTCTCACCGCTCGTAATTAACGCCGCCCATTATTGCTTTGAGACAAGATATTTCGCACGATTTATCGCAGCCATTACCAACAATGGACGGCTCAGAATGAAGACGGACAAGAGAGAATTACTCGCGCCGAGATGAAGCGAAAGTAAAAATTTTGCTGAGGGCGTCACTCGGCTGGAAGCAATTCAATTTGTCGTTATCCTCCTGATTTCACGCGATAACGTCGAATTTACATTTAATAGCGGCTTTGTGTGACATTATTAATGCATTTATTGTTTTTTTTTTTTTCTTCTTTTTTTTTACTGAAAATGCGTCCATAAATTCTTGTTATTAAATTTGCGCAAAATGTTCGTCATTCTTTTAAAATAGATAAGAAATATTATATAAAGTCATTTTGAAATAATTTCTCTCTCTTTTCCTAGTTTTATTATTTCAACACATTTCTCTTTTTGGATTAATAAATTTTGTTTGATATTTTGTAAGATACGAATATAGTCGGTAAAATTTAAATTTTCTCACTATTTCTGAATTATTAAATAATTCAGTCTGTGATATTTATAATAATTGCAGCATCGCGATATCCGTTGCAGCCAATGTTATCGAACCTCCGCGCGCGTTCATTCTTTTTATTTATTTATTATCTTTTTTTTTCACATCACAGCCGCGCAGCTGGAGCAACTCTCTCTTTCTCTCTCTTAAGTCGCGTTATCTCTTATCGTTAATAAATTTTCCCCTATCTCTTGCTTTCCTTTTTTCTCGTCTCTGCATCCGGTGCACCGACGAGGAGAAGCGATTTCTCGGTGAAAAAAGGACAAGCAACAAACTATCAAGGAACGGGGATGAGTTACCTGCAGCCTGACTCTCGGATCCTTTCGAAGCTGATTTTTCCATCGCTTTAATTGTGAACGCCATTTTTATTGCTTTGCACTAATATTGTACGATACGTATCGCTTGTAAGGCTGATTTATGATAGAGACCTAGAAATATTACTAGTCTGTATTATTACTGGTATTTCTTTTTTGGTATTTTTCTTGAGATATTCTTCGCTTTTTATTTTTGCGTTGAATATTTTAAGAAAAATTTATTTCATCGTAGCCGTAGACATTTAAAATTTAAAATTAAGGACTTAAATTCTGTTTATAGTAACTCTAAAATTAAATTTACACGAAAAATAATTAATGTTTTGCTTATATATTTTGTTGCAACTTTTTTAAAAATTATATAACTGGATTTAATAATATAATTAGATATGTATGCACACGCATATATAATATACGTACAATATATATATTTTTGTTTGTTTGTTTTTAACTGCAATAGAGAGATGGACATGTGATATAATTTAAAATTTAAATGTTTTTATTTATATATGGAAAGTAGTAAGTGCGCGTATGATGTGGTATATTTTTTGTTTTTGGAACGTAGATTTTGACTCGACTCAAATGTTTTTCAAATTAGGCGCGACCGGAATTGAGATTCTTAATTAATGATAGGCAATGTAATAATGAATGGGAATATGCACAGTCTAAATGTACGACTTGTGGGACAGTCCGTATAAACGTCACGGGAGAATACTCGTCTTGACAATACAACGCCGGTCGAGGTCGCCGCGTCATTTACGAATATCTAATTACGAGGAACGGTCTTACCCGAGGGAAGTAACTTCACAGTCCTCAGAGTTCGTCCGTAATGGAATTGTTGGCCCGGTTATTCCGTTGCGGCCAGCAAGTGTAATGACAAAATACATGAGATTCTGTCGCGTTCAGTGCGAATATGCCGTGCGTTAAGGATAATCCCAACGGTTACCAAATTTCTACCGTTACCGTTTATACAAGATGTCTCGACACACTATCTCTGTTGGGTTTAAGCGTTACTTGATATGAGAGATCTTCCGAATATTCTATAAATAGATTTCAACGTTGACAACAATTTGGCATCGGGCGCGTGCTCATAGAAATCTAGGGACACGTATATTTATACGCTGCATTTACATATATACAAATAAAAGTGGAAATGGCTTTAAATTGAACGTGGATTAAATTGATCGGAGAAAAAGTCATATTGTCCGCTGCTTGAGGGAAACGTATCATCGACTTTAGAACCATCTCGCGCAAATCTCGGGATTTACTATGAGAACACGTAAACGCGGCAGACGTTTCTCACTTCGGAGACCGCGGACGTGCTCGGGATTTAAAGTCGGCGCCTAGTCGTCATAAGTTTGGATTTCTTTATGCGAACAACGAGACGATTCCGTTTCGAAATAACTCGCGCGGATTTCAAGCCCTGTCCGATGGACGCACGTGTCCCAGGACCAACGCGCTTTTCTTCTCGAGCGCGTGGGAGGATTTTCCGAGACATTCGACTCTCTGTCGGATTTTTAATCCTCGAGTATTAAATAAAAATTAAGCGCTTTTCATAAATAAAACAGAAGGAAGAGAAACAGGCGTTTTTCCTGCAATGTGCGTTCTTGTTTCCGCGGCTCAGTGGGTAGCATAATTCAGCGCGAAAAAGTCCCGCAATGTGATCGTGAAAAGTTGTCCTAGCGCGTTTTCGCGTGCCGCGCTTAATGGACGTCGCAATTTCGCCGGAATTCAATTAAAGAAACGACTCCTCGCGCGTCCTCCCGACGTCCTCACAAGTTAGCACGGGTCTTGGGACAGAAACGGAGAATACGGTCGACGAATATAACTGCGTTTCGCACCACTCCCTGATAATTCAACGAACAAATAACAGTGGGGCGCGAATTCACATTCCACTTTGAGCGTTTATCCGGTTAGCTACATTTACGATCCTTTCTCGTCGCTTGTCGTCGAACTACTGTTTCAACTGTGAAATCATAAATTAACTCCGCTAAATTTTGCGCGACTGACAACGAGTACGTTTTACGAAACGTCAGTAATTAAATTAAATACAGAGCAAATTAATTACAAGTAGTATCGACGAAACGATAGAATGTAAGATGGTTAACATAGTTACCGTGCATTCGATTGTAAATTTTTCTGTACCATATTTATAATTGCTTTCTTTTCTTATATGTTTTATTAAAATAGATATTATTATAAACTCGCGAATGGAAAATTATAATAATTTGTATAACTCTATTAATTAGTTTGTCAATTTTATTGCTTTAATCTCTTTTAACATTTTAATCTATACTGCAACTTAAGAAATGACAGGCATAAAATGATTGCGTAACTTACAATTCAAGTTATATTAGATGACTTGCGCATTTTGTCTTGACTACAGATTTCCCGGCAAACGCACACGATACATGCGACGCGTCTGGTACGCGGCTTTTCTTTTTCTTCTTCGTACACGATGTTGTCGGTAGGCGGTCTCGATGACAAGATCTAGAAATGTAGATATATATCCGGCATGTTATGTGTATACGTATGTGTGTGCGTGTGTGTCCACGCACTCCTAGTAAATAATTCATCGACATCTCGCAGAGCGAGACCGCCCTTGGTCACATTACATGGATGTATCTACTCATATTGTGATCCACGGAGGATTCGTGTACAGGGTGGTCGTCTGAAAAGGACGATATTTATCCTACTTGAATTTCAAACTAACTCTAAAAGAATCTAAATTTATAGTTGAGCGTACTTTTAGTTTAAAATATGATATTGTACAATATATTATATGTAATTTGAAAAGAACACATATACTTGGTATCACATATAATATAACATCTCATAAAAAAGATATATGTATTGTATATACACATATACGCATACGTGGACAACGTATGTCATTTAATTATTAACAATAAAAAAGAAACCAATATTTAGAATCTAAAAAAAACTTGTATTTTGAAAAAAATATAATCAAAAAATTGATTATAAAAGTTGACAAAGATAAAAAAAACAGAAACCAGATATTAAACTTTTTTTTTCTTGTTAAGTAATTATATAATTGACATGATCTTAAATTGCAGGTTCAATTTGCCGATTCGTTTATAGAATTTTTTTGAAAATGTGATTTTTTTCTAATAATCCATTACATCGCGCGCGCTGAATGTAGACGACATACTTTCATATCTTTTATGTACGGTGATTATTGAGTCATTTAATTGATACACCCGGTATAATCGGATCTTCTTCGTATCATTTTTTCGATTGAACCACCGATGCAGCGTGTGATCCGTAGATAGTCAATCGTAACCTTAAAGGGGGAGAGAGAGTGCTCGTTTCTTCCGCGGTGACTCGCAGAGACAACGACAGAGTCGTTTCGTTGTCGAGTCACGTCGTGAACACTTGGACCCGTACTGAGACATAAGACAAGAAAAAAGCATCGCAAGCTATCTATTCCACATGTAGAAAAAAAGTCGGAGCGCCGATACGCGACGCGCATAGGCGCCGAATTGAGCGAGCAAATCTCAAGAATCGAGAATTAATCCTTTGTTCTTGAGCGGGATGTTCGAACAATCGCGCGTATTTTCGGCTTCTCATGTCGTCCTTCGTACAATAGACAATGGCGAAGAACTTGAAACTCGTAGAAAGTTAATTCCCGGCATTGTTCGAGTGAAAGTTGTCGACCTTAATTGTCATAGGCATCGAATAACACATGTTAGAAAATTTGGTTAAAAGCATACATTATATTGGACAAGTAAAGATTCGAATTTTGAATTAGAATCTAAGACGGAATTGCACGAATCTACGTAAAAAATTAATAAACTTAATATATTTCGAGATTCATGAATTTGACATTTTGCAAAAGCACTTTCAATCTTTTAAAACATACAATTAATAATTAATTTGTGAGTTGAAAAAAATAAAGATTTATTTTTTAGAGTATAATTTAATCTCAAAATTGTAAATATTTTATATCGAATTAATTTTTTGATAATGACTATTATAAAAATTGTACAGTGACTGTACGCAACAAGTTGATGAAAATTAAAATTTTAATTCTACAAGGCAAATCTTACTCACTAATTAATTATGAATTTTATATTTTAATTGATTAAAAGTGCTTTGCGCGATGTCAAATTCATGAATCCCGAAATGTATTAGATTTATTAACTTTTGACATAGCTGATCCGTGCAGTTCCTCCTTAAAGAAGCGTTTGCAAAATAACGCGGCATGCAAAATTTTCCGATATGCTGTTATCATATTTATTATCCCATGTAAATCTTCACGTTCGCATTATAATATGTAAATTTCTTTTCCGCGGAATACTTTTCTTTAACAAGTATGCTCGATGGATGCAGATGCAGTTTGCGGAAACTTCCGACGGTTTTCTCGCCCGAAAGTTTCCTCGATTTTCCACTCGGCGACCTTCGGTTCGATAAAAACTCGCGCCGCCTATGCACGATCCGACGACGGATCAATGCTTCGGAGAAAAGCCATTTTCCGGCGGCACGCGTCTCTGAATTAAATCGAAGAGTATCCGGAAGAGTGCCAATGTAAGTGAAGCTCGACATAATTGACGTTTGCTTTAAAGAGGATGCATCCTTATAATAGTAGCAGCTTGAGAAATTTATTCTTTAAAATTTGAAAAATTTTTACTTTCTAGAAAGAAAAATATCACGCATATGTGTGTATGAAAAGAAAGCACATACACATAATTATATTTGAGAGTAAAAAAATAAAGAGAAGTACGAAATAAAATTATTCATTAATTAATATATTAGATATATGTCATATTCTTTTAGTATATGTGTATTCTTTGCACAATTTTGCTATTCGTAAGTTGCAATTGCGATAATTATCTCCTTTAGCGACCATCAAACGCTTGTTACTTTGCCGGCACTTGCGCTAACGAATGCCTTAATTATACGATAATCACTCTCGCGGCACAAAGTAATAATTAGATCGGACCGGCTCAATGTTGAATCGAGAGCTTTTTATTCGAGTAGGCGGTCGCATCATATGATGCGGTAATCGCTTCCGCGTAGAATTAATGCACGATGCTTATTCGAGAGAATTATTCAGGATGCTATGTTAATAATACGCTAACGAGTTCATTAAATTAAGAAAACAGCATGTACGCATAGCGAATAATTCATGCAGTTCGTAAACTTTATACAATTTTTATTTCTCAAGCGGAATTATCTCGTCATATATCTCAATTTATAAACATGTCAAATTTGAGAAAATAAATTTGACATTATATATAACGTGAAAAAAATAAATACAAAATAAAATTATTTGATAAAGATCACGTATGAAAATATAGAAGAAAAATTCAAAAAACTTTTAATGTTTTTTTTTTTTTTTTTCTTTAAACGTGACGGTTTTTTATCGTGCCATTTTTCTCGGAAGAAAAAAATTTCTAAAGATGATTTCTAGTTCTCGGCAAAATACACATGTCGAAAATGAACCCTATTTATTCGCACTTTTATCTTGTTCTCTCACTTATATTGCTATGCTTCGGCGATTTCAAAATGGCTCAAGAGGGCCGGATATTTTCGACAAACTCCCACGACTAGTTGCTAGTATAATACTGTGCGAATATGGGTCGTAGGGCTCGTAAGTCACGTTTATCTTCGAAATATGGCCCTATTTTTGAAAGGTCCGCTAGAGGAGTTATAAATTCCAGATGGTAATTCGGCCGTACACAACGTGGCCCATGCCCCCATCTCTCTCTCCTTTTCGAGATTTATAATGCCAGTTTGTAAGTGACACGTGGACTAACAACGCGTCGGCTACGAAATCGTGCTGGAAGTGAAAATTTGGTTAACAAAGAAGACTTTCTTCTCTGCTCCGGAACATAAAAGATACGCGCATTTTCGCGTAAAAGATGTGCTTCGTCATGCTATTCTCACGACCGTGATGCTTTAAGCCCGGAAATGGGACACCACATTACAATGTTCTTCTTCGTTATAGTGATATCTATGTTACGCAACTAAGATTGTACAAAATATTTGCCTCTATTAAATCAAATTATTGATCTGAATATTTTTTTTCGAGAAATTGAGAGACCCTATAGATATGAGAAAAGATTATATTATGAAATCTGTGATGATTATATAAAAAAATATATAGAAAAGTCATAGAGAAAAATAAAGTATTCAAAATTGTATAATATGACAAATCTAATATTGGAAAACGTAAAAGATATCGACTTTAAGAATTTAACGGCATAATATTTAGTTTGCGGTTGGCTTTTATTCAAAACTCTGTCATTATATTAAAAATTGATGGTTTTTAAAGTAATAATTTGAAAGTTATTTAAAACTAGTTAAATCGACTAATAAATATAGCATGTTAAACGATATTGTTCAATTTTGCCATTTCCTAGAATAATAGAATAATAGAATTTATTCGGCTAATTTATTATTTTGAGAAAACAAATTTTGTAACAATCGAATGAACATAAATTAACTTCTCAAAGCTATCTATGGTAAATGGTTTTGATATTTTAAAAGCGGAAATAGCTATATTCTCTGTTCACGCGTTACATAATTAATATCAGAGAGCAAATGAAGTATTAGCCTGTAAAAGGATTTAAATTAACAATTAGTTTTCACGGGAAAATAGTAAAATTAAAACGAGTGATTTTATGAGATGGTATAATTAAAGATTCTTCAAATTCATTTCAATTTATTTAAACATAATAGATATTAAATGCGGTTAGCTCGGTTTCACCATTTCTCGATAATAATGGAGTTTCATTATCCAAATTCGTTATTTTCACGAGAGAATAGATTCGCGCGCGACAATTTAATTAATGCATTGTGAATTAATTCCTCGAAGGCATCGACGTCAAGTCTGCCAGACAGGCAAACCTATATCGATCTCGATATAATAATAGGGATTAATTTATAATTAACTGAAAGGAATAAGTTGTGTCATGCACAAAATTGGAAAATATAATAACGTTGCCGGTCGGAAAAACGTTTGTTTCCGGTCAGAGCGAGAGCGAACGTTAACAATGGCAAATGGGTATATATGCACAGCATATAACCATGTTTCCCGACGCAATTCACGCGCTATGCAGTGCATTGTAGCGCAGCATAGTCGTGCAGCGCGCGCGGCTGTGTTTTCGCGGTGGATCGAACCTATCGAAATTCAATATCGCACGATAATGGCACACGACAAGGGCTCACATTCCTCCTCGGTATGGGGAAAAAAAAAAAATTGAGGCTTACGTTGTCGCGGATGACGCTTGCGTGTGCTCGTAATGAAAGCGACGGGAATATCGCTTCCACCGTATCTCCGATACATTATTCCAATATTTGAGAATAACCGGCGCGGCATGATTCTCTCCCCTCAGTCCACGTTCTAGTTTCCGTTTAGCACAGCCAGATATTCTTGACAACCAGGTCGTCGGGCCGGTCGGGTTTCATCCCGGCAATGTATCGTGAGTCGCTGCTCTTGATTTTCCGGTACGCACTTCCGTCGTCATAATTATTAATGCGTGTTGCGCATGTGGCAGTTAATACATTACAATCCGCGCGCGACATGAAAAGCTCATTTCAGGAATTGTCAGCCGTGTGTCTGTCTCTCGCTTTGTTGCCATGTGCTATTAAATTTATATCTGTTGAGCTTTATAAATCGTATGTTGAGATTAATCGCTCTCTTCATTATATCGCAATTGCATGAAAATGTATAATCTGTTATAGTAACGGATAATTGCGCATAATACGAGAATCTTTTTCACGAGAATTTAATACCGTTTACTTGGTTATAGTATTTTCGGAATAAATTGGTGAAATTCCTATGAAACGCGCGAAATATTTTGAAATATCAGTTAAATTTGTGAAATTTTATATTTAAGTAAGTTTATATATATATATATATATATATATAAAATTTCACAAAAATATATAATTTTATATATATATACAGTTGAATTGAAAAAGTAATAATAATTGCACACACACACACACACACACACACACCATTAAAAATAAATTTAGTAAATTTATAAAAATTTTATAATAAGATTTTTGAAGTTATAAGAGTTAAAAAAATATTTGTTAAAATTTATACGGAAAGATATAAAAATGTATTTATGATAACAATGACACGATTAATAATATTGGAAATAATAACTATAGTTATATATTGCAGCGGGTGTTTATGTCGAACAAAATTCATTTATTGTGTCGGTAGCTTTCTCGCTCGCGCGACAAATAAGAGAAAATATTTTCGCCGCAGGAAAGACAGACTCTACAATTACCCACGTCAGCTAACGAGATCTGACAAATTCTATCACAGCCAGAAAATCGAATTGGGAAATGCAACGCAGCGCAACGAAATAACAAGGAATTGTTTTCCACTGTCGAGAGCTCAAAGAGCACAAATTACACAGACACAAACAATCGAGATAATTTACTTCCGGGGACTGGTTGATTTCTATTGCTAACAAGGGGCACGCTTAGCCATCCGTAAATTCGAGAAATTTTTTAAGTTTGAACGAGAATGCGGAGTACTTAACCATGTAATTATATTTCGTTGTGGCTACACTTACATACAGATTCATAACAGATAAAGTGATTTTTTTCTAATAATTGCTTAATTGGCAAAAATGTCACAAGAAATATAATTATTACCCTCTATCATATATAGTGATTAATCTCTAAAATTTTTCTTTTTTTTTAAAAAAAAAAAAGAAATAGTTTATTATTATATTATATTATTTTACGATATATTGTACAAAGACGATTTTATTAATTTTTTCAATATCTTTAAAAGCTACAAAAATTAAAGAATTAAAAATCGTATAAAAGTAATAAAAAAAAAGGAGAAAAAAAAATCTAAAGAACATTAAAAACAGGATTGCATGTATAATTAAATTACTTTAAATTTTAGATTTATTCTCTTGTTTAAAACAAAATATAATAACAACACTTGTTTAAACCATTAATAAAAGGAGCTTAATTATATATAGAAATAAATTGGTTAAAGTTATTCGATGGAACAAAAATTGTTTCAACCATATTTTGACGTCTACCATAAATGTGAGGGCTACTGGAAATATCTGTGAGCGAAAAAAGCGAAGCCTTCGAGGCAACCGATAAGACGGCCGTAATAACTGGAACAATCGCGCGCCGTAATCCTGCTCTAAAGGAAAACCAATCGCGACAGAAACGACGAGCGAGCCTTTCGCGATGCGTCCTTTTACGAGCCGTCCTCCAGGTCCTTTATGTCTCTACTGTTGCGCCGCGGAATCCAATATCGTGAGGGGTTCGCCGGTTCGTCGGTTCGCCTCCGCAGTCGCGGCGATTCCGCTCGGGAAAAGGACAACGTAGCCGAAGCAATTATGTAAATCCACTCGCAAGATCAAGATACATTTCAATCCCGTTGTCTTTCTATCTCTTCTCTCTTCCCGTTCTTTCTCCCTTCTCGTTTCGTCGCTCTTTTCTGTCTCTGCCACGCGTATCTAAAAGCGGACCTTGGAAAACGTTCAGCCATGCGCATAATATGAAGATGTTGTTACGACCACTCCGTTTTTCCCTCTTTCTCCGTGACCGACGCTATACATCCCTTCTATATATTTTCCCCTTTGCCATTTCTTCACCAGGTCTTCGTCGTTTGATTTTCCGGAATTCTCTCCTTGTATTTCTCCGCCGTAAATTGCGCGGAACCAGCGTATCCGGCATTCTGAGACGAATAACGACACGAAGGGCTTCATTCTTTTTTCGTTGCTGTTGTCGTTGTCATTGTCGTTGTCGTTGTCGTTGTCGTTGGAAGAGTTGGCTCTACGTGTGGTATCGATGGGAAACATACGTTGACACGTTCAACTCGCGGATCGCTTCCCCCTATCGCGTGCATTATGTTCGCGCAACGAGGCTCTCTTCCCTTCCTTTCATTCTCCCTTTTCTCCCCATTTCTCTCTACGGCTTTTTACGACTTTGGCAACGACGAAGCTGTCAGTTCCCCGGAGGTCGACGGGAATTACGGAGAGAGACGTGACGAGCCCTCCGCGGAATTACAGTGGCAATTTTATTTCCACCTACGTCGATTTTTGAGCCTCTCAACGTCTGGAAAATTGTCGATTGTGAGCACTCTGTGCGCGCAAGGATCACTTAGCGCGGATATCTCTTCCAGAGTGTAGAAACATTTAAATAACGCGAAGGAATTATTTATTCAGAAATTGAAGAATTACAATTGAAGAATATACGCGAACCTTATTTGCATCTTTGATGACAACTAATTCTACTTTTAAGCATTTCGAGTCACTCAATTATAAAGACTTTATGAAATATCAACTTTCGTTCTCTATAGTTGCGACCTTTATCCTCTTTGCACGTGAGAGATATGACACGCGTGAGCTGCACTGTATTATTTTATTACAACTCGATGAGTTTCAATCTCAATGATTATTAGAGCAGTCGGTTGGTTCCTTTAATGTAATAAATACGTGCGCTCTACCACAACACCCCTTAACATCTATCACAGTTCTATACTTGTAATGAGTATTTTGAAACCGCTAATAACGCGAAGACGAAGATATTCGGGCCGAAAGCAAAAACGTGCGAAATAACCACGTTCTTCCTTCTCTTTCTTGTTATTTTTCGTGGCGCGAAAGCGTAAGGGTGATGCTTCCTTATGTGTTGTTCGCCTTCGCTAAATCTCCCGACTACGCTCGTAACGTCTCGTCGAACGATTCCTTACGTGAAGAGAAGTAGGATATTGCTCTTCTTTTCAAGGATATAGCTTAGTTTTCTCGATTGTGTTTTCTTGGATAAATGAGGATGCCTCGCAAAAAAAAAAAAAAAAAAAAAAAGAAAGAAAAAACTATAACATGTTTGTTGTTCGTTACACGATTGTTTTTATTTTCTCCGAATTATCGATCTCTCTCCTCAAGCCTTGAAGTATACGAAATATAGAATATTTTTTTGAAATCTTATTATCACACATATACGAAAGGGAGGGTGTAAAATGCGTTTGCATCCCCTGCCTTGCACGCAACCCTCTGAGAGCACGTCCGTTCGTGTTGGCGATACAAACGGCGTCTTAAGTTTTCCTCATTGCTTCGTAACAAATGACGTCGTAGGATGGCGAGTATCGAACAGCAGATCGATTCGTAGCGCCCAAGAGCGCCGCGAGAGCTCTTTATCTTCGTTGATATCTTGTCGCGATAAATCATGGGAATCCTATTCAGCACGGGAGGAGGGCGGTCTACCGCGATTTATCACGCTCGGTGCATGCCGTACCCTCTTCCTCCACCTCTCGTTATTTTTTTTCAGCCATTTATCGGCCAGTCTTATTAGCGGCGTTCGGGATGATCGGTCACGTGAATAACGCATCGTGAATATCTGTCCGAGTTCTGGATACATCGTAATTGGCTCGAAAGACACGCGCATTAACGTCATCTTGCATCGACCACTTTTGACACTTTCCAACTTTTTATTATCTAAATTATTCTTTGGAAGTTTAAGACACTTTCATTATCCAATAAAATAGATAATAAATCTTGAAGGGAAGAGATTTCAAAATCAAATAACAAATAAAGGAGAAATGAAAAAGAAAAGAATATTAAAGATTATAATTATGACATAAAGAATTTTAGTTCAATCACAATAATTGTTATATTCAAAGATTAATATTGGAATCATTAAAAGATTTTTATCAATTATATCAATTATATTCCGCGTGAGAGTCGTGTATATATATATATATATATAAGCTGTTGAAGTACACTAAATGAGATAATAATGAAATTTTCGCAAATATAGAGCAGTTTTATTACTGGATTAAGCAGTTGATAAAACATTTTATAAGCAAAAAATGGCCATCCTGACTACATAATGGATGTATTTTTAAATAGTCTATCCAGAGATTTTTCTATATGATCCCTGCACGACGAACCGCCGGCATATCGGAAGATTTGCATTCTACTCTCGGTAACTCTGGCTCGTTGCGCGAGCGCCGGGATTTACGTTATTTTCTGAGCTCCCTTAGCCGTTTCATAAACATGAAAGTTTCGTGACGCAGGTGGAATAGCGAAACTAGTCGAAGTGAAATCTCGTTCATTCGCTCAACCGGCGGAGACAAATGACGGCGATGATATCGTCCGCTCGGTTATGGCATAATGTTGCAGCTCGACATACTCTCTCTCTCTTTTTTTTTTTTTTTTTTTTTTTTTTTTTTTTTAATCTCCTCATCTCTTTTTCTTCCTTTTACTTTACATAACACTTGCAATTACAAAAAAAAAAAAAAAAAAACTTATAAATTATTAGGTTCAATGATAAATAATCCTCTTGCTTTTATATATTCAAGAAATCAGAATATTTAATTTACATTTAAACAATTATTTTAAAAATAATTTTTAAAATCTTTTTTTTTTTTTTTTTTTTTTTAAAATAAACATTATATGTTGAAATAAAGTTGCAGGAAATTTTTATTTAAAAAGGATATAAAGAAGATTAGAAACGCGTGAAACAAATAACATCGATATGAGGTGATATCGGGAAAGAGAGTTATAAAACTAATCATGATAAAATAATATATGATATATGAAATAATAAAAAAAAGTGTGTAAGAGAAGAATTTTGAAGTTAAGCTTTATTGCCTACCTAGGAAAAATCCGTATTATACTTACGAAACGATACACAAAATCTCACGTATCTCTATATCGATAATCTCTATATTCTGTAATGACTACTATACTTCAATACAATACATGTATTGAAACTACACGACCGCAAAAAATTGCGAGAAAGGATTACAGCGGATTTCGACTTTTCTCGAAATCGATATTCCGATACCCGATATAGCTCGCGAGTGATATACTCGAACGACCGACAATTCAACGGCCATCAATCGCCGAAATTTCTTGGTACCTATATATGAAGCATCTCGGAAATTCTGCCTTGATAGATCTCGGATTATGCTCCGAGCAAGTGGGTCATCCGGTGAATTATACGTAGCATACCGGTAAAAACGTGAGTAATGGAGCTTTACCTCCATCGTCCTGGGATCGTCGTCGAAAGGGTTAAGGGGATTGTAGAGACTACAGTACGAGATAAGCTCTGCTTAACAAACACCTCCCCTCCCCTCCCACCCCTTCCGCGTGTGCAGGACGTTTCCATTCGTGCTGCCACATCGTTAATTTCGGAACATCTCGCCAACCTACGCTCTGTATAAACCCTGCGAATACGTACCTTCCGACATGATTTATACGACTGTATATACAGGTCGAACTTACCGGGTGACCCCGATTCATTTATTTCAGACCAATGTTCCTCTAGCGATAATTCGACAAAATACTGTGTAAGTTTCAATATTAAACGTATGTTAATTATTGAGTTTTAAATTGATTTTTTTTGTTTCTCTGATATTACTGTGGAAATGAGAAATTTTCCAATCTTTTTCACCATCAAGTTAAGTGTGCAATCACATTATGGGTTTTATTATGCATTATTTCTGAGTAAAAATAACATTTAGCATTTTAAATTCGATTCTGTAATTTAAAAATTGAGAAAATTTTGTAATAAAATAAATTGTGAGAAGTAATTTTGCTGAAAATCTTGAAAAATTAAGAATTTTCTTTTCACTCGCTTTTTTCCTGAATATTTTACTATATATTTTTGCGAGAAAACGTTTTCAATTAAATTATAAATTTATAACTTTACTAACTTAGACTTTTAATATGTTTATAAATCTTTTAGTATTTGAACTTTACTATTAGATGACAAAGATAATCTAAAAAATATATGCGCGTATTTTGCAGCTTCCCTTAGATATTCTCGAAAATATCGACGTGACGGAGAGAGATACTTCATCGAAAAATAATCACGGTTACAACAGGCGCGGCGTGTCGGAGCGGATAACAGCCGCGATAAGAAACGCTTACCCAACTGCGAAAGCGCTCGGCATTAATTACGGCGAAACGCCGGTAAAAAACGCATCGGGGTCCCCTGCCGTGAATTCTCGATCTCCGTCGAGTCCGAATGATCGCACGGTATCATTTATCGCGGGCGCAAAGTCCCGGGCGGGTCGCCGGCGCGCGTCTTTTTGCCTCGTTTGCTCCGCCGCGTCGTAGGTCGGCCGAATATCTCTCCATACAGACTGCGAATTTTCATTAAGCGGTTGAGTCGCGACGTCGTAAGAAGAAATTAGGTTACGCTTACGCGGGAAGAAGGGAATTTACGTCAGCGACATAGTTCGCACCGCAGCGTATTACCCAGCCGAGCCGGAAATTTACACACGCCTCGTAAGCGTTAAAGTCCTCTTCCTAACCCGGCCTTTAATCCGAATTTCCGAATTTTCGAATTATATATTTCGAGAAGAAGCGTTTGAATTTTTTTTTTCTACTTGCGGCGTCTTTCTCGTTCATCATTTTATAACACTTTAAAATTACGATGCAGAGATTCATTTTTAGGTTTTGTATTTTTAAATTCATTTCTACTTTATTCTGTTTTATTTAATCTCTATGTATGCTTTATATTTCCACTAGAAAATAATTTGGTGATAGAGGATTTAAATTAGTTTAATACAATTTGTGCAATAAAATGTGTGCCATGTCTTGGTAACGAAATCCATCCATATACTTGTCACTGAATGACTTTTGATTCTTGACTACTTAAGAAGCAAGAGGATTAGAGAGTCGACAGTCTCTCTCTCTCTCTCTCTCTCTCTCTCTCTCTCTCTCTCTGTGTGAATGGTCAGATTAAAACTCGTCGGTAACGGTATCCATACGATGTCGGTGTATACAAGCACAAGGTGAAAAGCAGAGTCACTTTACATTTACGGAAGCACGGATTACGCGAAGTCAATGTAATGTGATCGAAAAGAACGCTCGAAATCTACACAAAGACCAAGTGTGGAGGATCAGAACCGTCGTCTAACGTGTCGTATCACGCTAAAAGAGGGATTATCGCTTACGGAGAGAGGCATTTGTGCGATTCCGAGACCGTTACATTGTCGGCAACACGTTGTTGCATTAATCCGAGGAATGTACACTGTCCGTATATACTTGAATCGTTTATTTATTGGAGCATTCGTTCGCAAAATATTGCAATGTTTGTCGATGTTATTACCAGCAGGATTAATAAGACACCGTGTATTCCGTAGAGTATCTCAGTTTTGGAATTAAACATTTTTTTTTTCGTAAAATCTAAAATTAATTTAATTAATTAATTAATAATACTTTATTATATCTTATTCGCATTCTTGTAACATGTGTCAATAAAAAGACGTATATTAGATTAAAATATTTTTATTGTTTTATTATAATAGTATAAAAATTATGTTGAAAAAGAATTACAGATTTCTTCATTAAATTAATATGCCAACTATTTCTTTTCTAATTAAACTATAATACAGTTTTAAATTGAATTCATAATTTAAATGAATAAAGTTAAAGGTTCTTAAGGACTTTTTGGATTTAAAGCTATTTAAGTGATTTCTATGTCAGCAAAAACTTGACGATCCACTTTTGGCTTTTTTTTAAATCCAGTTAGAAAGGATATTTTTGAGGCTTAAACAACCGGGATGACGGATATCTCTTGAAATTTCTGTGAAACCGCGCACGTTGTAAAAATAATATGCACATATATAATTGCACATCTCGTACGCATATACGTGTCTAGACCGTGAAAATTACGTAGGTAAGACGGCTATTCCAGTCAGACAGACGTAACAATGTTTCGTGGACGGCTTCTCGCGTGGGAGGTAATTACGCGGAACTGATGAGATCTTCATCGTGCGGCTCTCGCATTATCTATTCAGGATCTGCCAGCTTGTCGCCCTGTATCACGCGGAGAAAATCCCCCGTCACCGCTGCCACCGCCGCCGCCGCCGCCGCCGCCGCCGCCACCCACACGTCTGCCTCGTTTCCTCCAGGATTTTGCGGAATGTATCCCGACGTGAAATTAATTTTCAAATTTTACGAAAGTGCGTCCGCAACTTTCATACGTGGGAGAACCGCGAGCGTGCTGCAACAAATATGCTGGGTTTTGATTTAACAATGCGTATAGAAATTCTTATTATATTCAACGTTAATTCTCTATTAAAGAGATATTCCACTGCATCGTTGCGTAAGAAACGTTGCGAATAAAAATTCTTAATTATAGAAACATGATAAATGTTGATGGTTTAAAATATCAAGAAAAAGATTTTAAAAAATGGATGCAGATGCATCAAACTTATATGCGGTGAAATAATCAACATTATTAACAAATATCTCAAATACAATATCTTAAATTAGCTCACTTTATCTACAAATCTGTTGATAAATTTAAAATTGAGTTTTCTCGCTTTTCTTTAGAAATATCAGAAATATGAAAGATATTTAAGACTATTTTGTTAACTTACATGTCAGAAGTCAAATTTCTCGATAATCTTGTTACTAAGCGAGCGATTTTCTTAAAAAAAAAAAAAAAAAAACGTTTAGTTTTACTGACATTTGAAATATTAGTGTATAAATATATTTTTAAAGTCGATACATATTTACAGGATATTACGTTTAGGATTATTCCGTTGTTTCGGAATAATCCTAAATCGTTTCTCTCAACTCACAGCAAATGGCCGTTATCGGACACGCGCTTTATTATTATCACCCAGCAAGCGATATATAATCCGTCGCTATACCCAGTGTGCCATTGGTTGCTTTCTGGATTGTCACTCGTGCCGACCGGCTTTGCCGACTCGTCGCGTTCTGTCATTGCGCCGCGGTGAGCGCATAAACATGTTGTCTGAATGGTTTCATTCATTTCATCGCGTCCTCTCGCTCGCTCGTTGCGTCTCTTTAAACTCTCTCTTTTATACGTAATTTTAATCGTCGCGTAAAACACAATTTCCTCCTACGTTCTCGCTCGCTCGTTGTGAATCGATAACGTGCTGCCTGCACTTATGCGCTATTTTAAAATTATAATGAAAGGTATAAAGGAAGTACGGTAGAGAATACGAACAAAAGCGTGTTTTTTTGAGAGTTTTATTTTTTGAATAATTTTCACGGATATAAACCGTGTGTTCTCTTGGAAAGCAATTAATCATGTGCATATATTTTTTAATAAAATCATTTTTCACCGAGAGGAATACCGAGGATAAATCGCAATGCGAATGAGGATTAAGCATATCTTTTGCAGATGCATTCGAGTTGACACGCGTGAAGTCAACACTCGCATATTCGCCTCGTAGCGCGACCAAGAGCCGCGACTCGCATTGCTCTCTCCCGGAACGGACAAGAGAGCGAGTGTCTTCCCTTTTCCCGGCTGTAGATCATACGGTAATGATAAACGGGATGTAGCCTCGAATGGCCGTTGACCCGCGACCTATTTGCGCGATGTACACACTCCGTCAATGCTTACAGAAAGCTCTTCTCGACACTCGAGAAGCGCACATGTGCATACATATACCCACACACGCGCACACAAAAGTACATATAGAGACACGTACCGGTGCTCGTTACACGGACCGTCGTTCGTGCATATTCGTCACACCTAACGTGTATACACTGTGAACCTGTACGCTCTGCACATATATCTTATACGGGGTGTTCCGTAACGTTTGCATTATACTTCAATGGTACGGCTCGTTGTGATGAATTTGCATATAATTCTTACTTGGTGAAAATTTTAATGATGGATTGATATCTGTTTGTATTTAAATCTTCAATTTTATTGCTTTAAATGCCACTCCAGCGATTGAAGTAATTGTTAGACGTTATACATAATTTTGACATTTACATAATTGTGCGTTCTAGTTTAAATTTTTACAAGGAACCGATTGCCTTTTTTTTTCATGGCCTTAGATCGAAGATTATTGAAATTTATATCTATTAGTATTACATGTGCAATAATCTCCGCTTATTTGCTTAATTTTTTTCTTGAAAATAAATCGTTCAATATTAAACAATTCAAGAATTCTAAAAACTTAATGAAATGAATTTAAGGAAATCGATAAGTGTCAGACATCTAGTGCAAGTGTCACCATATTCTCGCTTTTCAGACAATTTACGGCGAATAAAATTTATGAATCCTCCTCTGTCAAAATGCAATTCGCTCAAGTACTTAATTTCAAAACTTTAGACATCTCGGCGCGAGAGTAAAAGGCTCCCGGATGAAATTTCCACCGAGAAAGAGTCCACTTGAGGATTTTTCTGCCGAACCAGTTTCAGCTGCCACTAGCGTGCAGTTTTTTCTTTTTTTTTTTTTTTTTTTTTTTTTTTTTTTTTTGGGAGACACCCGTAATAGAACGTTGCTGCGCGATTCACAGCAGCGGCCTGATCCGCCTCTCGGAGGCCCCGAGCCGAGCGCTACTTGAAATTTTCAGGGGAGGATGATTTATGTGGCAGGCCTCGACCTCGCCACTAGTCGACTCTCTATGCGTTCGAGAGGCATACATTTTAATCTTAGTCACACTAGAGAGCCGCGAGTCTACGCGAGAGACGTGTATACTGCACTCTCGAAGCGATCGGCGTAGTCTTCCGCGTCGTGCCTCGAAGAAATATGATACGTTAAGGGCGGTATACACGGTTGAAAATCATCATACGTTATATATTCAATATCTGATTGAAAGCATAATTAATTATGGACTTGTACTCTTATGAATCATTCATTGAGCTTCTCGGATTCGTATTCCATAAATTCCTGTTTGAAGAATCTATCATTATTTCATACTCACTGTCGATCAATCTTTATTGCCTGAAATAATCATTGACTTATCAAGTTTACTTTGATTGATTAGACACTGTTTTGACATTTATCAAAGCGCCTATTAACTCAAAACTTAACTTTCAGATCGTTTTAACTAAATATTCAGATCGTTTGAAATAAATATTATTATAATGATATTTAATTATCCTTATTTTAAATATTAATGAAAAAATAGTTTTTACTTAAATTTACTTAAATTATTCAATTTGTACTCTCAGAAGTAGCCGTTAAGATTATTAAACAATTTTTCTTTCAAACTTTGTGAAATATGAAAGAGATATATTGATGCTTTCTGTATGACTCTGGCATCGACATTTTGCTAAATAGCTAAAAGCAAGTCGTTTGCTCTCAGAACTCTGGCGTGGCGCACGTTTATTTTTTGATTTCCGGCCGGTTTTGACAAATGTTCAAGCCACCTGTGATAAAACGGGAGAGGTCGCGCGTGGCCGGGCAAAAATGGCATGATGTATGATACTCTCGACATCGTTAGCCAAGGACAGCGACGGCAGGAGTGGCTTTAAAGGACCGCGTTGCATTGATAATGATTCTAACAATACGGCGTAATGAGGCGAGTCAAGACGCGTCTCGGAGAGAGAATGACCCGATAAGTTACCCTCTTTAAATGACTAGTCAAATTACTGAGTTCGATAGCGAGTTATAGGGTACATTTATATCGAGAGTCACGTGAAATAATGGATAAATGAGAGAGAAGTGTGCTAAAAGGAAGAACAATCTCGCGTATGTTGGTTGTGCAATTAAATGCGAGAGACACGCGTAGTTAGAATTGCTAAATAGAGCTAAAATATGTATATATATTAAAAATTAGAAGAGAAATGTGATTCTTAATATTCTATCTTTAAAAAGAGATATCTCTCTTGTTTGAAATATTCAATATTTTCAAGAATTTAGTATTTTCTATTTTTTTTATCAAAGATAAAATTAAAATTTTCTAATTAACACTTTAATTCATTTCATCTGATTTATTTGCCGTCTGATTTTCATCTGATATTAACAATTTTAAAATAGAGAAATAATAATTTTTTTTTCCACGCAATTAAAGAGAAAATTTAATTGTACAAGTCTCGATAAAAAACGAGTATCGACATTTGCTGTTTATTGTCTGTCAACTCGGATGTGTTAAGCACACGTGGATTACGCCTACAGTCGCACTATGTCGAACGGGCTTTCGAGAGGTTTCTCTTTCGAGGTTCTCTTTCGTCCTTTCGACGACACACCGTAATTCGCAGGACGGCGCCTCGTTCCGTCGTGGCGCTCCGACCGAGCTTTCAATTCGATTACGATTTCGCGGTGTGTGCGGTTTACGATGCACCGACCGTATGCAATGGTCCCTGATGAGAATTATATTGCGCTCGTCGTCGCCGTTCTTCGCCGGAACCGCATGTTCTCGTATTTTCCCAAAACGGCACAATGCGAGCCCTATATGTTACGCGCAAACGTGGTGGTACTAGAAATACAGTAAAGTCTCTCTCCATGGTTTTGTTTGGACGAAACCGGGACAAGCTCAGATAAAACTCGGGTTATACGAAATAAAAGATCTAAGAGAAAAAAAACAGAGAAAAGAAATGGCAAATAATATTATACTTGAAACTAAATATTACACAAGATTTTGGAACGTATGTAAAGTTGGCCCCTTCATTATCAAAAATTTTAAAAAATTACTAGACTTTCTGATTACTCTCCTAAAAATTCTCCATCAGTTTGAATCAGTTAGAAATAGTCCGTTCCGTCGTTTAAAGCACCGAAAATAGCCCTTCAAAGAACGGGGGTGCTCACATTCACATTTTTCGCAACTTTAAGGCTGTGTAACTTTTTTGTTATCAACTTTAGAATTTTAGTATTAAGGATAATTGTTAGAACTGTCGATTTTCAACGAAAATTTTCCCTCGATAAGACGAATATTCAAAGTCTTATAGGGGTGAAAATTTTTGTCGAAAATCGATAGTTTTGTTGAGATTTCTGGTGACCCCCCTAAAGAGTTTTAACACTTATTCTTAATACTAAAACTTAAAGTTGCGAAAAATGTGTAGGCATTTTAAACGACGGAGCTATTTCTAAAATTGATAGAGAATTGTAGAATTCTTAGCGAGGGCAATCAAAACTCTAATTATTTTTTTTTTTAATTTTGATAATGAGGAACCAACTTTACATACGTGATTTTGGATATTTATTGATATTTTTAGATTAAAACGAACGAATGAAACAGAAAAATAAGGAAATAGTTTGATAACTTTATAAAATTGATAAATGATTTTTAATTCGTCTTGACTTACGCGGAATCTCGAACTTTCGAATTATTGGGTTTCGAATCATCGATAGTCTGTAGTACAATTTATATTTAATACGATACCGACACTTTTGCTTCTTTAACAGCGTAAAGTTGGATCGAGAAAACACACGAGATTCTAAGTTGTAGGAAAGAAAAAAAAAAAAAAACAGATAATCTCCGCAAGCTTTTCCCGAGCGTTTTCCGCAATGTAATTTGGGAAATTGGAAGTGCGCGGGATAAGCTGCTCTCGCGTCGGTGTCGCAGCATCTATTACCACTTCTATCGCCCTTATTCTCTCGACCGTTTATTCCTTCTTTCCTCTTATCGCGCGTGGTCGTTCCTTTGAATTAATACAATATAAATGCAAATTGAATCGCGCGATCAACGGCGATGGCAAGAAAATCCGTCGGCTAATCACAGAAGCCGTTTGCAATCGCTGGCCCACCGTTGCTTGTTGTCGCTCCTCGTTAATCTCGCGACACACGATCCGCGTGATCACGGGCGCTGATGAAGAATGCCGGAACGGCGAAATAAATCAATTAAACCAGTTTGATTGAGATTGATGTTCGATACGAGTCGCGAAAAATTGCCAATTCATTTAGACTTGCTAAACGATGAAATTTTTCTCGTAAGACATAGACAGATCGTGATTGAAATCAGAATAATTTGCGGTACGAGTTTCCGTCATATCGAAACGGATCTATCGAAACTTTTGCGTCGCTCAAACTTCAAAAGTCGGTTAATCATGATAGATTTTTCCATGTTTTTTACCATTTTTTTTTTTTTTTTTTTTTTTTTTTTTATTTCGTTCACAAGAGTCGCTCTATCATCGCCGGCGGTTGTCTTCGTGTAACGGGAGGACGAGTTTTCTTCGCAAGAGACGCCTTTGATCTAAAAGCGATCGAACGTAATCGCGCCCATGCGCATCGGCGATACCATTTAACCGACATTCTACCGTATTACCTTCCGCAAATAGCGGGCAGACGGCGGCGGCGGTTCTTCGAACGCTAAAACACTAATAGGATAGCGACCGTTGCGAAGAAATCAGGGCACTCGAACGCGCGTAGTAACCTTCCTCTCTCTCGAAGTGTCTGTATCGATTACGAACGCGCATTACATCCCACGTCTCCCTTCGTCTCCCTTTCTCTCGCTTGCCACGATCGATTCTCACCGGCGATCAATCAATCTTCCACCAACCAATTTCCCGATGTCTAATTAACTCGCGAATCTCCTGGTTTCTCCCATTAATTCATATCAGCCTGTTCTAACACAAAAAGCGATATTTTATTTCATACATATTTTGATATTAAAGACTGGGTAAATTTAAATTAGCAGTATGTTGTTTAGAAAATCGATTTAATTTGATTTAATTGATTAAACAGAATTTATAATTAAGTTTAATTTTAACTTATTAAAAATAATCAATTGAAAGAAGATTTTCCTTTTATATGTTTGAAAAAAAAATTTGCTCATTTTATGTATACCTATATTAATTATATTTTGTAAGAAAATAAAGAATTTATTAATGTACGTTTCTTGTTTGAAATATTAAAATTCTTATAAATTTATGTACATATTAAAGGAAAAAATGTAGGAATATAAATGATCTGAGATTGATTCTTTCGCTTTTGCTTATCATTCTGCACATTTTTTTTTATTGTTCATTTTTACTCGTACATATGCATAAATCTTAATCACGTTCGCGAGAGGGAGAAATAGAATTTTTCCTCGAGTGTTCGCGTATCGTACGTCGTCGCAACGAGTTTCCAGCTGGTCGTACTCGCGCGCGTAACTCGCATACCTATTATCGCGCCCATAAATTTTTATGCGACTCCGGATAAGCCGTCGTGTCGGTTGGCAGAGCAAACTTCCGCCCTTATTGTAACTGCGAGTGCGAGATTGCGAATGCGCTCCGTATGGCTTTTACTCGCGTTAGAAACAATAAAATTGTCTCGCCAAGATTGTTAGTCACGAGTTTGCCCGTCTTACTTTCTGCTAGTTTTCTTTGCAAACGTAATAAATCGACATGAAAAATCAAACGATTTTTTAAGTATTTTATTTATATATAATTTTAATCTTTGTAGGTCACACTTTTTTTTTTCTATTCCTAGACACAATGCCTTGTTGCAGTTTTAGCTGTCTTATAGTGCTCGAAAAAATGTACAAAAATTTATATACATTCCTTGATATCGGTAGAAAATGATTACAACAAAAGTTAAAAAATAAATTTAAACACATTTTTTTTTTTTTTTTTTTTTTATTAATTAAGGTCATTGGAATATTCTATTGTTAAAATATCGAAATAGAATCAAAATAATCCATATGTGATCTTTAACGATTAGTAACACAGCAGTGCGTTTAAAGTATGTGATAACGTACACGACTAATAATTTCGCGGAAAAGTGTACTTTTACGAAACGTTATTAAACTAATCATCTTGACTTGTGTATTGAAATTTTATGGAAAAATTTTTAATGACTACAACATTCTCGACTATCTTTCTGAAAATATTATATTAAGGTGATCATAAAAAGCTTTTTTTATTTCAGTAGTCTCTTTGTTGAATATCAATGAAATGTATTAAAAGCTTTTATGTATAACATCGCGATTAAATATTCTTTCAATTTTATCTCGAATCCATTTTCAAACTCGTTGGTTGAAAATAATTTGAGCTATTATCTGCACAATTTTTTGTCTCGATAATTTTACCTTTTTATATATAACATTTTGTTAAACGATGGATTTCTATCTTTATCAGGAAACTATGATAAAAATTGCAGGAGTGATCCTCGCACAGGGATGAACAAACGAGCTTTCCATCATCGTCATCGTCGTCAGCTAAACGGTTCAAAAGAGAATTTCGGTCGACTCACTGATCGTTATTAATGATCGTGTATCGCGCGACAAGATCTTCTCGCTCGAACGCCTCGGCGGCGAGAATATATACGCATAAATCGATTTACGAGTCGCTTCGTTGGTCACGTTGGTGCGTTCGTTCGTTCGTCGACACTCCTCCAAGCTAGTGTGATGAAAACCTCCACTTGGCCTCCTCGTATCGATCGCATTACCGAGTGCACCACGTGATAACAAGATTAAGCGCTGTCGATTCTATTCATCGCTATTTGTCGTCGAAGACTCGTCGAAGATCGAAAAGCGCCGCGATATTATGAAAAAGTTTTCCTCGCCGTGTGATTGGGAAAAGAAATTTTTAACCAATATTCACTTTATAATAGAAATTGTTGCACTATCACACAACGGGAAATATATATTTCTTCTTTCATTTCTTTTTTTTTTTTTTTTTTTTTTTTTTTCATCTTATTTTCACACATCTATACTGATACATAGTTAATAAAAATATAAATATTTTCTCCAATAAATTTGAGGAAAATAAATAATTAACTTCATAAAAAATACATATACTCTAGAGCTAAAGGATAACATAAATATGTTTTGAATTTTATCTGTAGCTTCCGTGATATCAAATTTTATCTGTATTTTTTTAAATTAAGGACAATTACACCGCGTGTGAGAGTTAGAGAGTGATAGGAATCCGTTAGACTGGAGAGGACGAAAGCGTCAGAGAGTGGAATAGAAAGGAGTGAGAGAAGGACTCTCTTCGTATAGGCAAGTCAGATGAAGTAGGTACACACGTGGCTAGGTGGCTTATTTGTATGCTCGCGTAAGGTGCTAATTTGCGAAGTACACGGCGTATATACGTGCGTGTGTGCATACGAACTACGACGTGTGTCCTCGAGCGAAGCGTGCGCAGGTACCGCAAACTGCGCGAGACCAGAGGTCGAGAGGATGAAATGGGGATTTCAGGGGGAAGGAGAGATACAGAGAGAGAGAGAGAGAGGGAGAGGAAAGGGAGAGAATACGTGGAGAACACTGCGCGTTAGCGTGCGACTGCATTCTCTCGTTAGATGCGTCCGTCAGATTCGAATCGTGCATACAAGATTTCCGATGTCTGAAACTGGAAAGGTTGTACTCTTTTTGCTTTTTCGTCTTTTTTTTTTTTTTTTTTTTTTTTATGTCAAATATCGGCGATGCAACGTTCAATGGAAATCCATGCGCAAATGTATATATTTGAATCTAAATAAATTTAATTTATTTATGAAACAAGTCCTGTTCATTAATTTTGTATTTAATTTCTGTTCTAAAGTTTCTATAAATTGTCGCACGAGGTTACTCGTTTAATTCAGTTTAACTGACGTTAAATTATACCGACTTGGAAATGCATCTTCTTAACGCAGCTTAGCTAAGCTTCTCGGATTCTAATATCTACAACCGAGGAAATATATGCGATTCGCGGAACATCCTGTATATAATCGGCTGGAAGGAAGAAGCGGATGGAAGCGGACCGGTAGCGGTGGCGGAAATCCATATCGCGATACATCTGTCGCTGACACGAACATTTCTCCAGTTTCCGTTGTGCACCGACCGGCCAATTCCGCTCCCTTTTCTATCCATACTGATATGCATGCATGTATGAGTGTTTGTGCATCTCTCTCTCTCTCTCTCTCTCTCTCTCTCTCTCTCTCTCTGCACATCCGTGCCACCACTTCTTTTCGTACCGTTATGAACTACGACACGTCCGCTCGTAAATCCCGTAGATGTCGAACGATCTACTAGCGGTTATCGATGGCCGATCCGAGACTCGTTGATTACACCACACCACGAGCTTAGGCCACAAACCGAAGTAAATATTCTCCTCTCCCTGACTCGCGTAGCCATTTCGCACGATCACACGGAAGGATAATTACTGACGAGCGGAACGTATTAATGCGCACGACAATGCGTGAGCACGCTTTCTTTTTCTCTTTTACTGGCCCCCGCGAGACTTCTCTCTCGTGTTTCATCCGTAATTTTTTTTCTACTTGCGAATGGTTGTGAGAGTTTTCTGACGGCAATTTATCCATCAAAGTCGTAGCGTTTCCTTTTTTTTTTATCACTACGATCATTTACATAATTATTTTTTCGTACCGCGACAACCCACGTGAGCTCGTTAGGCAAATTGAAAGATGTCGTATCGAGCGTGATTTATCGATTCGTAATTGATATAATTCTTGAAAAATGATTATGAGGACGATACGCAACGACCCAATATATTTTCCTCTATCCGTATGCCGGATAGATTTCCAAGCATCTATCTGCTTGTCCAATTTCTGTACGACCGTTAATAGTAGAGATACATTGGCCGTCAATGTAGTAATACAATTGAATAACTGGCAACCCTTTCAATGACTCTTTTTCGCCCAAGTATAACCGCTATTAAATTCTCTATGCATATTCATACGCGCGACCGTGTCGCATTCCAACATCGCCACGACGAGATGCGCAGTTAAACGATTCTCGCACCAATCTCGCACGATTATGCATCGAAGTCAAAAACACGTTTCCCGTTTATTCGCGGACTTTTTGCGCGACGTGCACGCGTATATACCTCGTGTATAAAATACACGTACGACGCCAGCAGATTTTTTGCATAATCTCGTCCGATTATGCTCGATCCTTTATGCGCGCGTGCCCCGTAACGGCCACGTGTAAGTGGCACACAATGCGGTAACTACGGGGACCGCAGTTAGGGGTTAAACGCGCCGTGCCATCGCGTTCGTTCGCCATCGTCGTCGCCGTCGCCGTCGCCGTCGCCGTCGCCGTCGCCGTCGCCGTCGCCGTCATCATCGCGCGTGCACGCTCGCTTGCTGACAAATCGTTTGACACCCGTGTATATGCGCGCCGTAATGATACGCTGCCGAGCGCGAGATGCCTCCTTTGCATCCGTGACGTATCGTAGGCGCACATCGTACCGTAATGATACGCCATGGCGTGCTATTAATTTCGCTGCACGAAATATTCTTCATGCAAAAGAGAGAGAGAGAGAGAGAGAGAGAAAGAGAGAAAAATGAAGGAAAAGAAGCTTACAAGTGAGGAAGACGAGAGAGAGAGAGAGAGAGAGAGAGAGAGAGAGAGAAGAGAGAGAAAAAAAAAAAGATAGTTATATACTATACAAGCACATCTCCACGTGCGATGCTTAATTGACAGCTCGCGGACGAGGGTAAGAGTCACGTTTATAGTGGTGCGGACAAGCATATATACATGGCATGTACTCGCATTATTTGCAATCTTTGGCGAAACAGCAAGCACGAGAGTCACGCTCCTCGATGTTTTAGCCCGCTGGCACACTATTCTTTCTGTGAGTTTCTCCTCGAAACGCGTCTCTATCCCGCGCCTTACGGTATTCCTCCTCCTTCTCCTTCGTCCTCCGACAATATGAACCACCGTCATTACTCATCTTGTCTCGTTGACGATTATGCGCTCTAACAAATTGTACACGGCGTTATACGCTCTACTTCTTCCTCTTCCTCCTTCTTCTCCTCCTCTTTACCTACTGTTCTCCGTTTCTCTCTTTTTGGCAAAGATTACGAGTTCGTGCAGAGAATGAGCGCGGTATTTATACGGCAGCTTTTTCGGAGGAGTTACAATTTGCACGCACGGATTGTGATTAACCACGATCAATCTTTTCAAATAGCGCGATTATTGTTTTCAATAAAATAAGAGAAATAGGATAAAATGGAAATTTCTTCGAAAGATATAAATAAATGCGAATTTATTAAAAAGATACTTTACATATTTTCACGTTCTTCATTTTTAGAGAGTACTTTTTTTTTTTTTGAAGAAATAAAAATTCTTAGAGAATCAACTCCCCAATCATTTCCGTCATTCCGAACATACCTCGATTGCTAGTTATTATTATAACAACGCGCGCTGCTTGTTGGTTTATATCACGAATAACCGAAGATATTTCGCGCAATCGCCTCGGGACGCGAACTTCGGGTCTCTAATCACGACGCAGACATCATCTCGACGAGCACGAAGAAAATTTGCCGAGATATTCGCGCCGTTGATACCCGCATGGCGATTTGTCGTCGTTGTTGCATTCCCGTGCTATTCGTGTACGAAGGCAAAGTTGGCGTTGGCCTGATAAGCGCGAAAAGGACGTGGCGTGTACCCTGCACACGTCAACAATCCGTTATAGAAAATCCACACCGCGCCCAGCGCGCGCGCGCGCGCGCGCGCCGGCCCACATAACTTCGCTCTCCGACAGACAGGGATTGTCTTATTACCGCAAACAACCGTGTGGTCACGGGCGGGCGTGCACGGGTCGGCACAAATTGTCTCCGCAAGAGAGAAGCAGCCGTATGCGGGTCACCACCGTTATATACAGAGCGGTCCCTCTGCCCCTGCTGAACTATGGCATTCCCGGCCAGCCGCGGATTCCTTAACAAATTTGGAGTTGACGTTTGATGGCGAAGTTTAATTGTAATTCTCCCCTGCGGCTTTGTAATCCAAAATTGCGGCTGTATTCGCTCTCGTGACGTAATTTCGAAATTGATGGTTGGCCAGACAAATCATTTACGACATATCCTTCGAATTATTACTTAAACGGAGGAAAATTAATTTTATTAATTAACTATATTTACATAGTTTATTAAATTTACCTTTCGTTTTTTGAAAAGATTTTGAAATTTTCATTTTTCTTTTTATTATATTGTATTTTGTGATTTGTTTTTTTCTTTCATACGCACGTAATTCTATATTTTTATAGCTAAAGATATTAACGCGATAAAAGTCAAAACGTCACGCAATCAGTCTCGTCTACGAATTATGAATGTGCAATTACACGATACCTATCTAAACACAATTATGAATTATATCTACGGACAGCTCACGTCATGCGCTTTCCATTCTTTCAAAGATTAATTGCAATTACTGCTGCTATTCCAGACATTTACAGGTATACCCGAGAGTTTTACGGGATAGCACGTAGTGAAAGTCGATGTAATAAAAACGTCGGCAATAAAATTGCGGCAAAATATGACGACGCCGCGTAGTTTATTAGAATCAAAGGCTCACGGGCACTTTTTACCCCAGATATTTCTAAGGTTAATGAACGGCCGGCTGGTTCCTCGCGGATCATCGCGACCGGTCAAACGATCGCTCCGTCCGTCCTGGCGAACGAAATTCGGTTTTAAATCTCGCCTAGAGTCGTAAACTCTAATCCCAGTGCGAAATATACAGCGCGCGCTAACGGTAATCGAGCAATTACCCTCCGCTCGCGCTCTATAGCGATTCTTATATATCGCCCGACTCTCCTTCTCTCTTTCTCTCTCTCTCTCTCTCTCTCTCTCTCTCTCTTTCCTTCCCGGTTCTCCTTGTTTTTTTTTCACGTACGCCACCTTTGCCACGACGTAAACTTGAGAAACCACAACGCGCTTCTTCGAGCCCGTCAAACTCGTACCGTTTTATACGCTTCCCGCCGATTATACCACGGACGCGACGCGGCTCATCTAACCGGCTAATTCTCGCATAGAGTCACGTCGAAGCGATACTCGAAACCCGAAAGTCTCGAATGTGCTGATACGTGAGATACATGTAAAAATACAAATCCGCGGTCTCGATGCGAGAGATTTCTAAGCACACATACTTATTGTTAGAACGATTATACAATAATTCTGCAGGAAACTTGCGTTAACACAAAGCTTTTGCTTTATCCGCGAATATGTTGCGGAAAATGTAACGATATTAATTTTCATACATTCTCGTGAGGACAGAAATTTGCGCAATGCTGTGCGCGCTCTAAATCAGCATTAAGAAAGCTGTATAAAGCCGCACGTTGTACCGTAATCGGTTGCTCTTTGTAAGCGTCTAATTAATGGTGATGCATCCTAATTCCAGGCTTTGCTCTTAGCACGTTGGTTCCTACCAACTCAGACAGTTATGCCTGGTGCAATTGGCGACTTTCGCGACTATGTCGCGAAAATTATGCGAAAGATTAATGTTTTCACTCGCTAATCAAAATTAGACCGAGAGCATCTGCGTGAGACTCGCGCTTATAAACAATTACTTCTTTTACAATTTGTTCTATTTTTATTTTTTACGTATTCTTTTTATTACATGTGACAGTTTGTTATAATTTATCGCATTTAATCATTTTTATATGTATTTTATTTAATGAATTTTTTTGTTATTGTTGGAAAGACTTTTCTATTACAAGCGTATTATAGCTTAAATTTACTACAGATTTTCAATTATTCAGAGATATTGCTATACAAAAAAAAGCGTCAGGTCTGAAATCGCCTTTTACATCGTCGTTGAATCGCACCGCAATGTCGTTACACAGGCTTTTACATTCATTTCGACGAGTTATTTTGGCGTCGAAAAAATTGACGAGCGGACGGGCTCTGAACGAAACTCGAGCATTCTTCAGTAACACACATTTCTTTGCAATATGAATGAGCGAATGGCTCGTAAAAGGTTATTTTCCGGGGCCGCCAACTGCCGGATACCGGATGAAGATCCACCGTATGACATTAAAATTTTCAAGTGACGTTCACGTGATGCATCGCGATGGAACTCGAACGAACGAATCCGTTGTGTACGCTGCCTGACATTACGAACGCGTTTCATCTATCGTAGTATCCGACGCATCATTGTTGCCATCTCCGCGACATGAAAGCGTTCATATGGAAAATCGCTTTTTCGAAAAGTCCGAAAAATATGACGAAAACCTTTCTCATCATATTTCAGTGGTGAAAAATTTTAAACTCAAGCGAAAAAGTTTTTCCGTTTTGATTTGCTAATATATATTTATCATATATTTGTATAGAGATTAAATAAATGTGAAAATATATATGGCGTTTATATAACGAAAAATATATTCTTGGAATATGATAGATTCATCGAAAATGCAGTAAATCTATTTGCATTTTACGATTTTCGGTAAATAATTCCGTACTTGAATTATTGTTTGTACGATACTCGCAGTTTGCAATTTGCGAATAAAATCCTTTGTGTACAAAACTACGTTTTTTTTTCTTTTTTTTTTTTTTTTTTTCCATGTTAGCCACGTGTATCGCTTTACGCGCGCAGGCCCACTCGATTTAAATCGCGTTCGATTTCGTAGTGTCGACACGCGATGAAGCCTGTTGTAACTTAACTCTCTGGGGAGCTGGCGCGGCCGGTGTTTCACCAAGAGTATCTTTTTGAAATTCTAGTTGAAATTTATGCGCGATGGCTGTTCTGTTTGATCGAGAACGTCACAGCGATGGTTTCAAAGCGAAACCACCGAACCAGTAACAGTATTTAGTTTAAATAAAGGGAGTATGACATACGCACTCGAATATATAGAAAAGTTTAAAAATTAAAAAAAAAAACAGGATAATAATAGCAATCACGTATCACTTGTTAATAAAGATATTTAACATTGAAATTTAAGATATTCATATAATTTGGAGATATTTTCTTTAGCTTTAATTCAACAAAAAGTATCATTTAGTAGATCATCATTTTTTAATAAAAGCGTCGATCTGTTCATACAAGGATGGTTAGATTACAGAAAATTCTATACATTTTATATATATGTGCTACGCAACTCCTTTTCTCTCTCTCTCTCTCTCTCTCTATGTTTGTGCGACGATATCGCAAAGTCACGAGATAAAACCGCCTCTTCCTTTGTCTTCGGTAGCTGTACTGGAGCCACATTTCCATATGTCGTAACTTATGAGCATGCATTTACGTAGATATAGATGCGCTTCCATACAGAAAAAAAAGACAGGGCTACATATTAGTGACGTTTATGGACTCTTTCTCTGACAAACGTAATCCCGCGACGAAAATCGATTTGTGCAGAACCACGATGGGAGGGAATAAATTACGTCGCGCTTATCGCGAGACCGTCGACAAAGGCTAAAAAGATACCTTGCATTGGTGATAAAAGATTATTGGATTACAATAAAATAGAAATATAATATCGAATAAAGTAAAGTTTATCGTATGTTCTCTAATTGTAAGACAGACAATTCTCCCAGAACACGAAACATATATAGTGCAAATTTTAATGAAATATAATTATGAGTTTTAAATACACAAGATATAGTATAAAAGAAGCGCGCTGAAAATGACATTAGATATTGGAAATAGATAAAATAAGAAAAAGAAAAGATTTTTTAAAATTTTGTTTTCCATTATTATTAAACTGATTATTATTAAATGAACTATCAGAGAATAATATAATTGTCACTTTTTATTTGTGTACAGTTTTGAAATAAAAATCTCACGATAAAACGAGCGAATATTGTTGTCTAAAAATGATCGAATATGTCTACTGGATTTAAAATACAGAATTCTTTATTGGACAATGCGCACTTCAATCAAGTCTCGAATTCTAAAACTGTTTGATAAAAGTTTATTCGATAGCGAACAAGCGAAAGTCTCGTTAATTGGAGAGCTCACTGAAATGCGTTTGAATCACCCGTGGAAATTAAGCTGGCGTATGTTCAAACAAACGTGGATTCTAAAGAAAAAAAAAAAAAAAAAAAAAAAAAAAGAAAGAAAATTTTAACAAGTATTTTTGATTTTTGCGAGTTAAATTCTAGTTATATATATTGCGAAACTTTATCCCGAGAAGAAAGGATTAACATTAAAGATCAAATGTTTAAAACACAAATTATAAATGATATCGAGACATTTACATATCTATGTTTTTCACATTCTAGCTTTTTTTATTTATGCAAATTGTAAAAAATTTTTTAAAATTTGGAAACCAATTTTTAATAATCGATAGTGGGAATTTCGGCAAAGATGTCATTTGTCTCAAATTAATCAGAGACAAAGAAGAAAAGAAAAATAATAAATCAGTTGAAGAAAATGTGAATGAAATTTTTGAACGCCTTGTTTAACATGTTATATAAGAAGATGCATCTTAATCGCATCTCGTTTCGTCACTAATCTCATTGAAAATTTCCATCCTACTCGTTCCGTTAATAGCCTGGTGTAAGCAAGTATAACAGATGCCTGCGATATGTTGCCGGGAGCGAGAGCGAGTTCGGAACACGTGGTATGATATGACGTCAGTCAACGTCGCCCGTCACGGAATCAGCCGCCGCTAGGCTGACGCCGAAAAGTTAGTCGAGCGCGTTAGTCGATAGTCCGCAACTGCGAGACCTATTAGGCCGAAGTGCTTCTCTCCGTCTCTCGATTTTCCCTCCAAGTCTCGTCGTTCCTCTCCGCGGTTGGATGCGCAGTCGTTGGCGAAGTTTACGCCACGCCGGTTATCAATGGCAGTCGCGTCGGAGAGCTGCCGCATTATGAACTTATCACGGAGACAGTCGCGGACAACTTCGCCATTAAAGTTTCAGCACGAGCCGTGTTACTGACTCTCCTCCGCCTTCTCGTGCCCTCCGTTTTCGTGACTCTGCCTCTTCGTCTTCTCCGTCCGCTTCATGAGAGCGATACGCCCTTTCTAACCATCGCCACCGTCCCAAGAATCTCGACGAACAATGCTCGAGGAGCAAACGTGCTGCTACAGCAGCCTAATCTGGCTTCGGACCGTGATGGAGCTGTTCAGTAGAATCTCAGATTTCCTTTTCAATATTAGAGAGGAAGAAACGAACCGAGATATCTTGCAAAAATTCTTTCAATTCTTTTCATTCTTAAATATTTTAATTTAGGATTCTTGAAAATTTTTATACAACTCAGACACTGTTAGTATTCCAATATCTTTAATTATTTAAAAAATCAATTTTCTCTCCTTCTCTTCCACAATAATTTTTAATCAAAAAACAGTTTATTCAAGCATTCAGCGCACTGTGTATTGTTTTTTTCGCTGTATTAACTACTATTATGTTCTGTTCAATAATTGATAGGCTGATATTCAGCGAACTAAATGGTAAATAACTGATTCATCGAAAAAAGCAGACTTGCATACAGCATCTCCATTGTCAGAGCGAAATCTCTCTCGCTTCATCGGTTATCCTCTGCCGAGTCGATAAAAAGCTGTTTTAATTGGCCGCGAATCGTGGAAATTCAACGACGACGACTTTTCAGCTTTGTCGCTGTTTCCTGGAGCGTTAAGCACCGATATAAACGCGCGATATCGCCGTATCGGGCGGGCGTTTTAATCCTTTATTTTCGCTGAGAAGCGAAATCATTGACATAGTTCTATTATTTATTATCGTATCGAGTGCGCGATTTATACTACATGACACCTTTCGTAAAATTCTATACTCATATTTTCACGATCATTAATTTATTTTGTGTACTTTTTTTTTTTTTTTCAGGTACGTAATTCTACCATTCGCCAGTTATTTTTCTCATGCAAGATGCAACGTTGGTATAATAGGTACGTTCATATTTCAACTATTACGTATAGAGAATTAATACGTCTTTAGTCGATAGCGAGATAATATTGTGTTACTAATAATATTACGCAATTTACTGTACATACATATATGTGTCTATGCGAATGTAATATATTTCCTGGGCATCTAGTAATTGGTTGCTTGAATGAATGGGAAATTATCAGGCTAAGCTGCCTACCTTATTATCCCAGGAAGAATCACGCGTTCTCCCTCTCGTTGCGATCTACAGGGACCTTTCTGCAGGAGAAGCAAGGGTCTAATTAAAAACTTTAAGCCGCGGAACGAAGCTTCGCATGTTTCTGGACACTCTCTCCTTCTCTATTCCCAGGAAGCGCGACTTAATTAACTTTGCGAAGAATGAACCGCGTTATCCCCGTGGTACTCTTAATATATCTCTTTCGCCGCGTTTTAACTTTGCGCTCGCGGGAATTCGTTCGCAAAAAGTCACGTTTTCGCGCAATTTATATATTCCCGGACGCGTCCTGCGACTTCCGAGAACGACGATGTTTCTAATTGGCGCAATTACGATTGCTTGTACTTGGTATGGCGCATGGTGTTGCATACCGAAGAGCGAGCAATTCGCGATTCATACCCGCGGTTATTCCTGTCGCGACGGTTATTCCTAGAAACGGAAATTTCTTCGACAAATGAACCGCGCATACGAAATAATTCGCGAGGCGCGAGATGGAAAATTTCAGTGGCGAGCGCTTTCATTTCACGAGAGGAATTTATAATCTTAAAATTTTTGCGCAAATATGTCTTAACGCTACAAGCATTTTCTTCCATTTCCCAAGAAGAGAAGTATGCAAATTCTGGCTTATATCAAAGTGATATTAATATTAAACTTTTTCTCATACATACACAAAAAATTCAACACGGTTTACTTTCGAGAGATATTTTTCAAAAATATTTAAAATTTTTTCTGAAAATATTTTATATTAATCTAGCATTTTATAATATCTTAGAAAAAAAATCAAAGATATAAATTATTTTCTTATGAATCATACAAAATTTAATCAAAATTATTATCATACAAACATTTGTTGTATCAAAAAATACAGTATTTTGAGGAATTGTTTCCAAAAACTGTTCTTCAAATCAATGTATTATATATATTATATTCAGATTATAATGTACTTGATTACCTACCTACATAACACTCTTAAAAATAGACACAAGTAAAAGTTTTCTTGACATGATTTTCTCGTAAAGAAAACTTTAGCTACACCAAAACTTGTGCATTCCGCCAATGCGGCTGACATATTTTATACATCGAACTTTATCATACCTCGTTCGTGCTTTTTTTGCACTTTCTAAACCCTGTTCTAATTCAGCACGCGCAACGAACTCTATCGGAGGATTTTAACTTTTATTTTTTTCACAATGTTCGTTACATCTTTATTCATCTAAAGAGAATGAGTGTCCAAAAATCATGCGAGAAAAAGTGTACGATTAGAAGGAAGAAAAGGAGAGAAAACGTCAGGGTAAAAAAACTTGGGAATCAATATCGAAAAGCGGAGTTTTCCGGTATCGGTTGTGAACAACAATTTCTAATAAAGTACGATACAATTCCCAATACTCTGAAATATTAGTCGTCCTACATATTCGCCGGGGGTGACGAAATCAAGGCTGTTACACGTATCAATTCCTAAATGAATAGAAAATGTTTCTCCGAAGGGTTTGTTTCGCAAGGTATGAAGGTCTCGCAGATTGCGTAGAAAATGCGTTTTCGCAGCGAAAGGTTGAACATTACGGTACTTAATAAATACAGAGGACAAATATAAATACTAAAATAATAAAAAATTATAAATACAACAGTTTGATAATTTATATATATATATATATATATATATATATATATATATATATACATATACATGTGTGTGTTTGGTTGTGAAACGTATGTGTGATTTAAAAATTTAAAAATTATATATATTTAAAAAAAAACCTATATTTTGTTTCTTAAGAAAACTTTACTGGTTTATAGATTCGTCTACTTTTCGAAAGAAGCTATAATTGTAATCAGAAAATTGCAAGAATATTATTAGTATTTGATAATTTACGGGAAAATAATTAGAAAGAAAAGAACAAGAAAATATTTGAGAGAGTAAAAAGTAAGTATGTATTTAAATTAAAAATGTTAAATATGAGGAACAAAGTTTTGTTTAGTATCAATTCCAACTTGCGTGATATTTTTGATCCTTGTAAATTAAAATTTTGCTAAATCCTATACATAAAAAGATTTAGACTATCGGTTATCGGTATAGAAAGTTGCCATCGGAAAACGGATTTCGCGTGTTTGGTAAGCCAAACTCGAGACAACTTTATCTCGAGTAAAGTGTGGGTACATATATCATGGTGCGTGTTACATCGATTCTTTTCGTCGATATAATAGTAACACACGCAATTTCAAACAAACTTTTGGTAATCTCCGACGATTAAGCACGCGAGTTATAACCGCCATAGCGTGTGGCGATTTTTGTTTTTTAACTCTTACGCTTGTTGAAACAAAAAAAAAAATAAAGACGATAAATACAAAATTTATTAGAAAAATCGATTCTATATAATACGTAAAACAAATTTTCTCATTTATTCGAAACTGTATTAATTTACTTTTTAGCAGTAATTTAACAGTTTAGTTTTAAAATAATTAGTGACATTAACAAAACAAAATTAATTTTCCAACTAATCCTCCGAGTTGTTCTAGAAATTAGTAATTTTACATCTCAAATGTCAAGAGAATAATTTTAATTTATAATAAATAATTTGTTAGAGAGAGAGAGAGAGAGAGAGAGAGAGAGAGAGAGAGAGAGAGAGAGAGGGAGGGAGAGAGAAAACACGAGATTTTTTATTATCTATTTAAAAATATTTTTACTCAAACATTTACTTGTTTTTGAATAATATCCCCTCGTGAAAGGATCGATGGATGCTGTTATTCCTTGAAAAAGCGTGTGTTACATCGCCATCGAGGCTGTTAGTGACAGTACAGTCTCTCAGTGAAAAATATGTTATTGCGAGAGAATGCGAATTAGCCCGCGGTTCTTCGTATCGCAAAGCTCATCTCCGCGCACGTGGTGACGACAGGTATGGCGACAATGCAAAAGAGAGCACAGACCATTTTCCCATCCTTTATATAACGCAATGATCGGCGGAGCAATATCCGCGCTGCTCGACGACACCGCGGAAAATGGCTGAGTATGGTAAAACACTCGGGGCGGTCTCTCATTCTCTTTCATACTGTAACATCCTTGAAAAGATTACGCCGGCACAAGACAAAGCTATCGCGTCGAGAGATGCGCATTCATGTATCGTGAAACTATGGCTTTTCAATTTTCAAAGCAGATAGTTAGATATGCATTATCGAAAAATACGCGCACCATCCAAATCCAATGAATAATGGACGCTATAATACTAATCATTTTCGCGTAGATTGATGTTAAAATTTAATAATATTAATTATTGCTGAAATTATAATGTTAAATTGATATTAATTAACTGTGACATGGAATCATTAAGAATTAATAAGCAAAACATTGGTTTTCGCAATATTATTCTCTGTGCTAAATAAAATAATTTACTGTTGACTTTCTCGTAGCGAAAAAGGTGAAATATAATTTTCATTTACTGCAATTTTCTATATTGTAACATTTATAATATAATTAAAATTTTATTAAAATAAATTTCACTTGAGCTAAATTGAAAAATGTAACTTTATCGTGTATTTTCTTGCTTGAATTTCAGTTTAACACTGCAGTTTTTTATTTTCGCTCTTAAATTAATCTTCTTTTAATCTTTAATTAATCTTAATTTTCTAATTATTCGAAAATTATAAATGCCGCGATATTTTCGTTTAGAAAAGAAATTAATTTTGTCATTAATCAGTCATTTTAAAATTATCATGAAAATTTAAAATGAGATAGAAAAGCAATGCTTCGCTAAAGTCGCGCATCGATACGTCAATGCACAGTTGACAATAGTCTTCGAAACAACCGCGACTTCACGGACCGCGAGTATCCTGCGTAGGTAATATCTCTGAAAGAACAGAGAGGAGAACCGGGAAAGAGCGGTCGACTTCAATGGAATAACTTAGTAGTCTCGTTTAGCCTTTCGCTCGTGCACCCCAGCTCGGTTCGGTCCGCTCTCGCTTCGTTTGTTCACGAACGCGACGGGCGATTAATTAACGAGCGCTCGACAAACGATCGAAGTGCCGTGTAGACTACGAAAGGGAAGCAGTGTCGCTAGGGCGTCGCTCAAACTGTATACCCGGGTTTCTGTTCCGCGCCTAATTAAACCAGAGTTGAAATCATTAGAGAGGGAAAGGAGAGGATGTGGAGGAAAAGAGGGCTCTCTTCTTATCTCTTCCCGCGCGCTGACAAGATATAATGTGCTATTCCTAAACGCTGTTTACAGTTTATACAGGATTACTCCGGACATCTATATGTGGGGATTATATTTTAAGAAATCTACTTTAGATATTCGATTAATTTATCTACATTTTCGAAAACACGTTAGATTATTAACAGAAAATATTTACTTATTATTTTTGCCATTGTATGTGTGATAATTTATTTATTTATTTATTTTTTTTTTTTTTTTTTGTCAAAGCGATAAGTGCAAACTTATACATGATGAATAATTCTGTTAATAATCACATTTTCAGTTTCTCATAAATTAACGTCATCTCATATTCGCGTGCGCATCTACCGCGTCGCATCGCATCTCATCTCATCGTTCGCTCACTTGATATGCCATGGATTTGCAAATTATCGGCTCGTTTTCTCAATGCGCGTCTCTCCCGCTAAAGCGCTAATTATCGCAACCCGATTGCCGGCGGCCTATTCATAATCCACGTGCACCTAATCTAAGCTCAATTACGCGCGTCAAGCGGATTATATGCACCCACTTAGAACCGAATTAGACCCCACCTCCTTTCGGCACGATCTCTGACGTTAATCTGCGAATCGCGCTCAATGTATCTAGCGCTCTGAAACGCGGCTTAATTAGACGCGCGCAAATGCTGCTTTGAACCCTGAATTTCGACGCGACTCGACGTCGTTCGCAGTTTCCGATACTGTGCGCAAAGTGAGTGCGCGATTTAATTCGCTATCGTGAATCGTAATTAACACGTACACACACACACACACACACACACACACACACACACACACACACATTTGATGAGATCGAAATCAAGAGTAACTACACGCGCATATACGTGACTTACTTGTTGTCGCTACATGTCGTTGATGAAAGCCCGTGAAAGTTTATTGCGAAAACTGACAGAGCTGTTTTAATTGCTTAACTGCTTCGTGACATAAATATATATTACATACTCGACACTGCTAAATCAATTATATAATAAATTTATAATTTCTTTTACAATAAATATGATAAGGAAACATTTTGATAAAGATGAGCAGCTGAGAAATTAGCTTGAAATAGTTAATAAAAATTTGCTTGTATCCCGTAACATAATATGTCTGTAAATTAAAAAGAATCGTAATTCTTTCCTAGTTTGAATTCTTCTCCTAAGATTTAAAGTTCGACTGCTTGGCGACCCGACTTAACCCGACCCGACCCGGTAGATTCACGTGCTAATTAATCCGCGCCCCATTTATAAAGCAGTAACACCAAATGGAGACCAAGTTTGAAAGTGGCTGCCATCGCGAAGCTACGCGGAACGGGACGGAGCGAACGGATGGTTGGTATATTAAAGGGTGCCCGATCGTTCGTCACCGGGGGGACGATCGTTTATAAGCCGAGCAGGTTCATGATTCTCTTTACTGCTCCCATATTTCGTCGCCTGAAATTCAATCTTCCGTTGTACCCAAGACATTTTCCGTAATTTCTGTTCAATAAACGGTTTCCCCTTTTCTTCAATTAATTTAGGAATTATGTGTAAACATAATATGTAATAATGTAGTAATAAATAATTATTATTTTTACATATTTAGATAACGATGACATCTCAAGTAGAATAGTAAAAATAATTTAATAGAAATTATGAATAACAAAGTCAGAAAAATATTTCTGTGCGAATGTACATCTTAAATAAATTGCAACAACAAAAGTATACTTTTTGCTATGCTATTTTAAATACGTTTATTAAATACGTTTATTAATTCTAATTAAAGGTCTAATTTAATATTTTCTTTAATTAAAATTAAAGAATTGCATATTTGTCAAAAAGTAAATTTCAAAAGCTGGTTAAGCAGGCTACATGTTTCACAAGTTGGTAATTGTACGAAACATTCTGTACACCGTTGAAGGAAAATGCAAATCTTTAATCTTTGAAAAACATTCTGTACTTTCGAAAGTCCAAAAAATGCACAAGTTTCCATCAAACTTTTTTCAATTCCCCAAAGTGCTCGTATTTCGATTCTTTGAAATGACGTCAAAGAAAGATCGAGGTGTCGACGTCTTGGAGAAAAAAAAAAAGGACTCCCGGAAATATGCGAAACCGTCGCGAAGGACGGGTATAAAACCCGACTGTAAAATCGAGAAGAAGGATATCGATATATCGCGTAGGTCGACGACGGTGGTGCACTGATTACAAGATGGCCGGCAGCTTAACAGTACAAGATTTCCCGGCGGAAGAAGGAATAGAAAGAAGAGGTGAAAGAAGAGGCTCCTTGTTGTGTGGTCAGTCAAGCATGCGATACTGCTGGATGAAAAAGAAGACACTGTTAGCACCGTCAATGATTCCGTCAATTTGAGCGAAGCCAACGAGAAAGTAGACCGCAATAAAGATATTTAGAATGATACAATATGAATAATATACATCAAGGATAGATTTTTTATCGAAATTTGCAAGATGAAAATTCTTATGAAAAATATTGAATTAATAATTATTTTTTTTAGTTATAAACAACTGACAATAAATATTCACGAATTAAACTTGAGAGATGCGAATAGAGAAACTTGATGATTCGTTCAATTTGATGAAATTGCATTTTATTTCAATAGAATTTTAATTAATAAATAAATAAAATTATAAAAAGAAAAAAGAGAGATATATGCAATATGTTGTACATACAAATATTATAATACATTATAAAATATTAAAATACAGCAGGCACAATTCAAATAATTAGACTGCTTTTTTTTTAATAAGAGCAAAAATAAAATTAATAAAGGCAAGCAATAAAGTTTTATGCAAACTAATTAATTTGCTCATTAAAACGCAGAATGGTGCATAAATGATTGGACAGGTATTTTTTGAAACCGGAATAGAGATAGAATGGCGTTAAGCGAATTCCGAGAGGAAGAGAGCGGGAATGAAGAACGTTTGCAATGCTAATTATATGGCTTTTCTTATAACGCTCGGGTACCGCTTTCATGGCCCAGTTTAACTGACGATCTTGCATTGTGTTCTTCATCCCTCCGTGATCTACGAGCGTATCTTTGCGACCGGTATCGTGCAACTCACTCAACGCTCTCTTTCTCTTTGTGCTCGTGGTATTATACGCTCCCATGGTAGATTGAGGTTTGAGAGAGAGAAGGTTCATATTCGCGTATATTTCGTATATTTTGCGGCTCGGTATTTACAATCGCCGACCTTAAAATGTGTAGAGAAATAATATTTTTCAGATATTCGAAGTAATTTTTAATTATTAATTGCTTTCCTTGCCAATTAAATAAAATTATCTTTATTTTTCATTACAATTTATTATATAATTTTTTTATATTTCTATCATTGTTTGGGATATTTAGGAAATTTTTTTCTTAGCTAATAAACGTTTTCTTCTGATTTCATAATATTTATTGTATTCGAAGGCCATAAGTTTCGCCGTGAGGAGGATAAGCTGCAATGACGCGGGGAACAATAAAAGAAGTAAACTTTATTAGGAGCGTCGCGAATGGAGCAGAAACCGTCTTTACAGGCGCGCTCCAACAGCGTATATCGATCGATTCTGGTGACCGTCTACTTCTACGAGATCAGAGCCGAGATTACTTTCATCGTTTTATGCCCGTTACGTGCTACGTCGCGCTGGCTGGCTCCGGCCACGTTCCTCTCCGCTCAGGGAAAACTTTCCTTCCGCGCGAGGAGAGCATCCTTCGTTCTTCTTCCTCCGGCCGGCCAATCAGCGCGCTCGCGGATGTGCTATCGGCGACAATAAAAGGCGAGGTAGTCCCGACGGGAGTGACCCATCTTTTACCCTCGGAACAGAGAACTCGGAACGCTGAGTCGCGCGTTTTCCGTACGTGCCCGATGTAACCGAGTCGCTAATTACAACGCCGTTAACTTGCTCGGACAATAATAGAACGAGCTCCGCGATTCGAAAGATTTTCGTGAATTCTACGCTTTGCGCTCTTATTTAATTAACGTCTCTGTGAAAGTAATATAATTATCTGTAAATTGTGCGATAGCGAGATGATTATCCGAGTTAATCACTCGATCGAGCACAACGTTAATTTTTAATCACAAACTTTGAAAATCATTACGACCCATCTCTATTTTTTTTTTTTCTTTTTATTTTTATTGTACAAAACAAATGATTAATTATATACGCGTATACCTACGTCTAATAAAGCAAACGTCTGTTAGTCGCGTGGTTATCATTTGCTACATGTATAATATATATTTATTAGAAAAAACGTAATACGGCTTTAATAATGCATACTAATTGTTTAGATAAGCGCGAATCTGAGCGTTTGTTTAGAAACAATCAGAATTGGAGACTGCGTCGTTCGCCATTGTATTTCTAGCAGCCCTTTTTCTCGCGAATTTGCATACGTTCCTCGTGGTATTCTTTTTGCTCTTTTTATCCACTGAATAATTCGAAACGTATTACGTAGTCGAGTGTGGCTCGATTCAGACGACGAATATTGTATATGACATTGTGCATAGTGCGTACAAAAAACTATAGCTGGGAGAAATTTGCAATCTATTCGATTAAATGTAACAAATTAAATTGTGTTAAATTTTTTTACAATTATAAGCGTGTATAAATAGAGATATATCGCGTTTAGCGGGATCTGAAATTTGCGCGATTATTTATTTTACGCGCGAATTTTTCTTGTTTCACTTTGAGTTAGCCTAGCAAAGAGTTCCGGGAAATTATTATCCGGATGCACTTTGCAAATAAGTCGGCCGACCCAAGATAATGAGGTAATAAGGAAATGAAACGAATGTCGTCTTTGTCTGAGGGAAAAAGAAGCAGAATGAAGTAAGAGCTATTCATACATCCTGACGATCCGTTTATTTTATGCCTTAAACGCGTCGATAAATTGGAGTACGCCTATTAAATCTTCCGTTATAGTGCACTCTCTCATTTATCCGAAACTAGTTCGTGTAATTCTCAAGAATGTTTCTTGCAATTTTCACAATGAATAGCATTCTTGTTATGAATGGAATATTGCATAATATTTATATTCTTTCTGTAAAATGTATCACGCGCTTATTATATGTAAATTCTCTCGATATTCACATGAATGAAAATAAAACTGTGCAAGTTTTTCGGAAAAAAGTGGGGAAAAACATAGAATTTGAGATATTTAATATAAAAATAATTGTTAAACTATTATTTCATTCAGCAACGAAGGCTTTAATCGTTTGCAGAAACGTTTATTATATCATTTAATACATATTACATAAAATCACACGTATGTGAAAGTTTTTCTAAAATCCAGTATACGACAAACAAATCAATAACTGCGTAAACGTTTCTCAAATAAAAAATATTTTTCTAACAGACAACGTTATACAAAAATGAGAGAGAGAGAGAGAGAGAGAGAGAGAGAGAGAGAGAGAGAGAGAGAGAGAGAAAGAGAAAAAAACGCGTATACATTCGAGAAAAATTTCGTTATCGGAGATTAATAAAGAGATAATACAATTATTCCGTCTCTAGTAAAATGTCTCACAAAATTGTTAGTCAGAAACGCGCAAATCGCGTCTCTTTCGACGTGAACCTATTTCTGCCACGAATTTCTATTCAAGTTCCATGGTGGAGAATTTCTACCTATCTTACTCTTCCACAGAATTCCCTGCAAAACTAAATTTGCACGGAATAACAAGGTAACAGCTCGTGTTTTACAAGCGATGTACAAATGTGTTTGTGCGTTCGACCGTTCCTTTTAGCCGCACTCCCGGTAGCAGGCTTCGTATAAAAATCGAACATCATCCTATTATCTTTCAGATTCGCTTCGTTCTTGAGCTTTCGTTCAAGTTGAATCGACGATCTCGTTTCTTGTTTACGTATCGTTGCTGCTGTACTCGTCATATGGCGAACAGCGACTCTGCGCGAGACAAAAATTGCAAGCATTTTCAAGACACAATCTTTTTTTTCGTGATTTTGTAACAGCATGATAGAAAAATAATAATTTAAAAAATAATTTAATGAAGCTTCTCGCTTAGTTTGAAAATTTGAAATAGCGGAAATTGCTACGAAATTAATCTGGAATTTTATATGAATTTTGGAAAATAATTATTATTATTATAAATATATTTATTTTACAAAAGAGAGAGAGAGAGAGAGAGAGAGAGAGAGAGAGAGAGAGAGAAAGAGAATATATATTATATTAGACATTACTCGAATAAAATGAGACTATACTATTAATATTCTGTTTGTGCCTTATAAACAGTTTTAGGATAAAATTTTTGATGTAAATTGTAACCTTCGATTTTTTTCTCAATAAATTTTCCGTAAAGTTTTATGATTGAAAATAAAATATTTATAACCTTCTAGATTTTCAAATCAATTAAAACGCGCGTCTTTAACGCGAAATTCCAACGAGAGATACAACTTTGAGATATTTATCGTCGAAATTCCAGAAATGTCGTTGTATCAAATTTCCGTCGCGAAAAATCGACGTCGACCTCGTCGAAAAGCCCTGAAAGTATTTTCAGGGCGATGACGATTGCCTATCCTGTATACATATAGAATATCGCGATAACGACGACTCACCGTGACCTGGTTCGCACAAAAGGTGTATTCGTGCGATAGCTTCGATTGCGACCGGCAGCAACGAGATCCGCCTCCTTCGCTTCCTCTCTGAGGACGTTTCTCCGAGACCCTGAGAGCCCTTGCGGTTTCGTCACTCGTGGAACGTGTCTTTGTCATACAAGAAAAGGCGTTGATGTTAAGCTATCTCTGATGTATCGACTTTTTAACCGATAGATAGATATCGATTTTATTCTTTGACATCTAATGGTCCGTAACGCGAGATTATACAGAGAGAAGCATGTAAAACGTGACAATTTAATTTTTTTTTTTTTAACATTAATTTGTGAGAAAAAGTGTTAAAAATTGATGAACTTTAAAGCAATGTTTGATGCTATAATGTGTAATAATTTTTTTCTATAATTTAAAAACAGAACATAATTAGTTTTTTCTAGCAGATGGCTTATAAATATTATATTCATAATATTCTATTATTCATAACTAATATTCTCAACTATAGTCAGAAAATGCCATTGAACATATTTTTTTAATAAATTAATTTCATATTCTTTCTTCTAAAATGTATTATAGATTTTCGTCAGTATTATTATTCCGAAATTAATATTATAGATTAATTAACAAAGTAGAACACGCGCCGAATAATGCTATCTGCCGACGTAATTAGCCCAACGATCGTTCACCTGGCGATCCCAATATCTTGGCTGCATTCGCGAGCCGCTGCACTCCGTCCAAAGACGTGTCCGTGAAATTGCAGACTCACTCTGTCCCTCGCGGCTAGACGCACATTTAGGCGAGCAGACCATCTTATCTACACGAACGTCGTAATCGTGGCCGCAGCGCGGGCACAACGTGCGCACGCTTTTATCTCGGCTCATCAACAATGGGATGAAACAGAAGGGCCAACATCTGCGAACATACATAAGTATATCAATTCTGCGAGACATGTGCAATATTCTTTGTAGTTTTCTGTGTTGGTTCTTATTGTTAATAAGAAATGAGAAAAATCTTATAGAGTAGAAAAGAAAGAAAGAGAGTATCTTTGCCACAAAAATTACATGAAATTGTATAATTTTTAATCACATTTTTAAACTTAAGCTGGAAAGTGTACATTTTTTTTCGTTTTTATTAGGAAAGTCTGCAGCGTTTAATGTATTGCAGTTTATACCTTTTGTATGTTTTTAGATGTTTACTCTGAAAAATTGTCCCATTTGAGATACGCAAAAATAAATTACGCATTTTAATTAATAATTTGATGAACAATTTTTATACTTTTACATATATTTTCAAAATAATGATGCAGATTATATTATAAATGTCTTATTTTTTGATTATACAAATTAATAGATTTATGAATAATTCAGATATTATAAGAATAATATAAGATAGTATTATTGTCAAATACATATACATATATATATATATATATATATATAAGGGAGAAAAAATACAAGTGTCGAGATAAAAAACTATTTTTTGATGCAACCTATATTCGCTATATATAGTATAATCTAGTTGCATTTCATTAATCAGATTTAATGAACTGAATATATTTCGAAATACGACATTACACATTTATATCGGCAATCACTCGTCATGATTTATGAGAGGGAATAATTTTGCGATTTTCGTCACGTATGAATTCGATTCGCTGAAAATGAACGCCTGCAACCAGGATTAAAATTTAACGAGGGGGATTTAATAATTACGAGTCGCGAAGCGATTTGCACTTCGTCGTTTCGCGCGACATGTGGCGCGTTAGTCTTTTGAAAAACCCGTACATTATGGGGAGAGACTATTCAGAGAGCTTGCAGGTGCGCCTGGCTAATTAGCGCCGTTTTTACCGCCGCTAATAAGCGATTATCGGAAACTTGTTTTACCGCGGAATTTATCGGCTCAAATTTATGCAAAATGTTAAAGCGGTTGAGAGTAAAATCTTTTTTTCTCTTTCTATTTCTCTCTCTCTCTCTCTCTCTCTCTCTCTCTCTCTCTCTCTCTCTAGCGGTTTTATTTATTCAATATTAAACTATATCGAGATTTATCATGGCGCGTTTATGTTATTACATTGAGCAAATAAATAAATAATTGTTATTCCATCTGTAATTTATATATTTTTCAAAGTTATGTAACACATTTAGAATTACGTTTTCTCTCGTTGTATAGTAGAAATAATTAACTTTGATAATTTTTTAATGACTAACCCCAATAAACAAAATGCAGCTAGACGAGAGCTTGTAAATTTCTGTTGTTTGAGAATTATCGGTGCCTCTTTCACGCCGCAAGCGGGACAGCGAACAGATTTATCATGATATTTCCATGTTTCAACTGTACAAATAAAGTTGAAAATTTATATGCATTTTACGCTATAGTCTTACAACAAAGACTTCTTTCGTCTTGTAATAATAATAATAATAATAATAATAATAATAATAATAATAATAATAATAAACTACAACAATGTTTAATTCATTTATTATTGACAAAAGCGACGGACAAAAGACAATGGAAAATTTTCATCTTCAGTTTAATAATAATTGTCTATACGTTTGAAATTTTTAATTTAATTTAACGGAGATTAAAATAAAAGTTGTACCTTCCGTGGAGAAGACATTGTTCGGCTGTTTCGATGCGCGAGCTTTATCATCAGGTATTTTCAGTGCTGTAATCCACGGAAACAACGTGCCACTTTGCGACGGCTCGTTCCGCTTGCATTCCGCCCTTTGTGATTTACAAAAGCACGCCGCTTCCTAGAAGCATAAATTCATTCGCGTGTACGATAAACAATTCGGCTGTGCAATGCCTGCGCGTACGTGCATTTCCGGATACGCATTCGGCGCGTAACGTTAATGAACAGAATTTACGAATGCATTTCTAATTACCGTTTTAAGCGCGGCGCTCGATCGCGTTGTTGCGGTAAACCGAATGGAGTCGCCGCCACGGCCGCTGATTATAACAAAATCCGCGGTTTAATTAACGAACGTAATAAGTCATTACGGATATCATCCCTGGGATTGATGATCGCGCATGTAACTACATATTCAAATGATGATATATCACGTAACAATTTTGCAGCTTTTTTCTCACCGTTGTTATTTCACAAGTCGAAATTGTATCTTACACCTTTTCCAACTGATGTTACTTTTAGTATCATTTCGTGATAATTAAAAAGCTATTGCAGAACGACATTTTTACGAGAAAATAAAAATTATAATTAAATTATATTAATTAATCGTTTGGAGAAACAGTACAAATTTTTCATCTTTTTGACATGCTTTTGTATTGTTGTAAATGAATTTGTAGAATTAAAAAGTTAAGAAAATATCTTGGAAATTAATTTGTTGATTTTGGAAAACGCATTAATTAGTAGAATTATATAAATTATAAATATTTCAATTGCGAGACAGTTCATTTGTTATTTAAAATATCACACGAGCTTTAATTATTCGTTTAGATAACAAAATCGTATATTGTTAAAGTTAATTTTGTTAACACGTAGAAACAATAGAGCTCTGCTTTAATTAAGCTCTCTTTTTCGTAATAAAAGATAATTATATCATTGGATGATCAATATTGGAATATTAGTATCGAAACGAGTATATAATATTGAAAACGTTTTATTCAAGAGAAGTTATTTACGATTTACATCGATAATAAATGTTTACGGAACGTTTTATTAATTCTGCAATAATTCTTCTCTCGTCGCTTGCACGCGGAAGCTCGCGGATACGGGCGATGCAAGTTCTCCTGCTTGCAAATTCCCGCTGCCAGCAGATTTACAGGGCGTCAGCTTCGCGTTTTTGTACTTGAAGGTGCCGTAAACGTGGCCGCACAATGGACAGATCATGCGGACTTTCTTCGCGCGTCTCATCATTAACGGAATAAAGCAAAACGGCCAACATCTGTTGCAAATCGCCCTGCGGTGAGAACCTGATTGCACGTTTACGTTGTACGAGTTGCGAGAGATATCGTATAATGTTGTACTGATTGTACAAAGATTGTACTTTATTTAATAGAATTTAAAATGCAATAATGTAATAGTAGATGTTTAAAAATTTGAAGAGATTAATCTTATAAAGCGGAGGAAAATTAAATTTATTGTTATTTAAGTTTTAATTTTTAATTAAGCTTGCCGATTCTTAGAAGTCAGAATTCTCAAAATGAAGTAGGGAATCCGTCAAACAGACGTTTAATCTTGGGCCGCTTACACGCAAGCCAAAAGTTGAGTTTTAAATTTAGATAACTACGTGTATCATAAAAAAGTCTATAAAAAAAGCAATCTCTCGTTAAGAACAGCAACAAAGACGGTCGCAAAAGAAGCAAAAATGTTAAGCAAGAACAAGACAAAAAATTGTCAATCAAAGAGACGCGACAATTCTAAAAGTTATCATAATCATAAAGTATATTTTATTATTATTATTACGTTAATTACGTTCATCATTAATAATAAATACTAAAATAATAGAAAGATTCTCTATTTAAAATACTATGCAGTGTTTATCAGAAATTATAATATTATCAAGTTAGCGAGAGATTCGGTAAATTAATATATTTAGCAAACTAAAGTTCTTTACTTAATTTTGTAATAAATACAAACATAAATAAATTAATGTTTCCTGTGATTAATATATTTTAACAAATAATGATTTCTTAGTCTAAGATTTTTCTCAAGGTTTGCCTATTGATTTAATTAACATCGATATACATATATATATATATATATATATACGTATCCGTACCCGAAAAGACAGAGTGCTCCGATATGAGAGGTTGTCAACTTGTCGCCGCGCGAATGAAGCGTCGGTATAGCTTCCTTCTGGCATTGGGGACAGACTTTCCTCTCGCCGTGTAATTTCCACGTGTCCACTGCGACGGTGAAAGCGAATGTTAAGGCTTAGCTTTCACATCGACCACAATGGGAACCGCAGACTGTCGTTGCGCTGAATAAACCGCAGACGACAAAAACATTCTTCCAAGGGCCGCTCTCACCGACGTCGCTCAGCTCTAATCGTAGTTCAACCGTTTCTCTAGGTTGCATGTCTGTATGTATTATACAGAGAGAAGGAGAGCTAACTGAATGAATTAGTAGTTCTGACCGACGTTGGTGCGATCGGACCTACACAAAAATTTCAGTAGCAGTATTATAAACAAATTTATAATCTTAAAGCAAGGCATGTTTTCTGGGGGGGGGGGGGAAATCGAAATAAGTTATTGATAAAAATTAATAATGAAAACGAAATAAAAATTAAGAAATGAGCTGAAAGAGAAGGTAACTTTATCTTTATAGTTTGGTCTGTTTGTAATTAATGGAACCTTAAACGATCCCCTTAACGATTCTTTCTGCAATAGCTTACTTCAGATACGGCGAACGGCCGTATAAATCAATGGCGGAAATTGCTACGGCGACTCGAGCCGAACATGAAACTTTAGCGTTTACCGTATCCGAATTAGGATATATCGCGAAAGCTTTCTCGGTTGTGCCGTGCAGCACGTAAGATTTAATCGCATCGGTATCTACCGCGAGTGGCATAAACTTTCTTCGGCCCGTCCTTCTTGCCGTTAGTGCCGTCGTCTGACGTGACCGCAATCCGATTCGACGATATCTTTGACTTTTCGTCCTTCTGCAAAAGTCACGAAGAAGTAAGAGAAACGCAGTCGTCGTCAACTATTTTGCGTATATTAGCTGATTCAATTACGAGGGCAAACTTGGCAGAGAAATGTTATATAATATTAGCTGGGGGTTTAAGGAGTACGGTTCGAACACTATGCTCTGTTCTTGTTCAAGTTTCAGTAAATAATAAAGACAGAACAACGTGCTTTTAGTACGTAAGCATGCTTCTTAAACCCAGTCCTATTATCATCATGAAATATAAAATACCATAAAGCAACTGTTTCTGTTAACAGATAATCATCAGGTTAATTAATTAAAGAAATGCTCATTTAAAACCATTTTTAAATTAATTTGATGATTATCTGTTAATAAAAAAATTAAATAAAACTATGTATATATAATAAATGATGGTAAACAAATAATTAAAATGAAAATATCGTTTATGAAAGGAAAATGTTTGCTTTATTTTAAATTATAAATGGGAATTTTTTGCAAGTAAAAATTTGAGAGAAATATATGTATACAAAGATAAATTTTTTAGCTACCATTTAACTGAATAAAAAGAAAAGTTATAAATATTATTGTGAGATATTGAAAATTTTATAATACATTATGAAAGCCACGTCCAACGCATGTAACTTTAAATTCATTGCACATACATGTTTTTCTCTGAGGATTACGCGGACACAAAGGTCTCTCTTACATCTATTTTAGAAACTTTATATATTCTCAACCCGAGAGACTCGTGGGTTGAAAGACCATAGGATGGATAAGATGGAAGGTCGAAGGTGAAACACGAGATGATAAGACCACCGCAAACATGTAGGTGCAGTCCCCGCTTTTTTGCGCATAATTTCCGTGGTCTTCTCTCATCTATCAAGATATCTATCCCATCTATCAAGATATCTAATTTCCTAAATAGCTCCAACATCGAAAAATATATGAAAATTTATACCGAATCGAAATCAAACGTTTATAAAAAGATTTTTGTGTATGCCTTGGAAGAGAAACAGCGTGCATTTTATTATTTAATAATATAAATGATTAATTGATATAAAATATATCATAAAAGAAAATGTTAAAAATACAAAATAATATAAATAAGATACGAAATTTGCATAGGCTCATACGATAGAAATATAATGAAAGACAAAACAGCCAAACAGTTGATGTAAAGAAAAGCGAGGCTATATTCAATTTGAAAAACCAAAATATGATTACATTACCAAACGTTTTGATCCCCCATTTTAGTACCATTTTCAGTAGCGCACAAATACAACTAATAAGCCATTATATAAAATATAAATATTATAATTTTTAAATATAAATATTAAGCCATTAACTAATATATAACTCTCATAATTAAATCGTGTTTAAATAAAATATAAAGTCATGTCGATTTCGAGTTAATAAAAATAAAAATCAAAAAATATAAAACAAAAACGTTACATAAAATATATAAATATCATACAAATATCGCGAGTCAATGAAAGTGAATGACAAAATAATATATACATATAAGAGAGAACTACGATACATATTTTTATAAAATATAATTTTTAATATAAAATAAAAAACAAAGTAGAGAAATCGAAAATATACGTTCTCGAGAATGATAAATAATTGGTTAAAGTGAAAGGTTGATTAAATATGAAATATGGTATTTTATATTTTATAATATTGATAATCATATAACATTTTAAAATTCCATTGCTACTACATATTTTAGCTATCTTGTTTGATATTGAGAGGAACTGGGAAATATTTCTCTCTGTTCGTTGGAAAAACGTATGTCTGTACCTGATTGTTCAAACATTTGCCAACGATCTTGGGATGATATTTACGGATGTGTGTGAGTAGTCTGTACGTATCCTGTCCCTCGACGCTTACTTGCTTGTCACACACTGGGCACCAGGTCGCTACGTACGACTACATCGAAAATTAGATACTCGGTTAGAATGTCATGAATATTATTTATTAATAAAAATTTTTTAACCGACTTGATTTTTTATATCAATTGTGATAGTTTATCTTAATTTATTTTAATAAAATAGAATCCGATGTAAGTTAATACCACGTTATTACTGTCATGAAACTAACCTAATTACGATATATTGACTTTCATTGATCTAAAAGATCTTGAAAATAATACATGTGAAAAAATTAAACCAACCTGCTTCTCTATCATGTTCTTGAGAATACGTGCTTTCGACTTCCTACAAATCTATCAAACATACTCAAACTTTTTAATTATGATTGATATAATTACATTAATAAATTAATGGTTCGCGTGTGAATATTAAATCGATAACGACGAAATTGTTTCTCGAAGTAACTTCATTATGTAAACGAAAATGTATTTATTTCAATTTTTAATTTGCATTTTTTTGTACATATATTTTAATATAAAAAAGAAATAAAATTAATAAATTCAAAAAGTGCAAATACATATTCATATATATATATATATATATATATACTGTATGATTAATATTTACTATTTATCTACTAAATACTTATTATTATTATATAATAAATAAAGCAAGGAAAAATAATTTGTGCTTATATGTATATTAGAAGCAGCTTTGTCGGGATATGAAATTATATCACATAATTTAAGTGGACGAATAATTTGGTGAATTGCTCTCGCGTAAAATGTCTTCTTGTAACCCGGATATTTTCGTAGATAGAGACAGGACACGTGATTCTATGAGGACTTTGTCACGTTTTAGAAGTTTCTCAACAACGCGGGCGGAAGTACTTCTCGAAGAAAGCAATCCACGTGGTGTCGCCAGAGAGGTGCGAGCCAGAGAAAAAAGAAGCTCTTCCTGAATGCGCTATGAGAAGTTGAGCTCGCGCGAGTCAAAAGTTTTCGCAGACCCGAACAAAGGCTCACACAAAAGCTCGTCACGGACGACAAGCACAGTCTCTCGCTTCCGTTTCGCTCGTTCGCTCGTAAGGAGGAAACTACGTGGTCGGATGCCCACTTCCGGTTACCATCGAACTCTCCTCACCGCGCGTATGCTCTATCGAATCTTAGATAATACTCCATATAACTGTATAAGATTACCCGCGGTGTTTTCCCGGAATTCGTTTTCTTTCTCTATCGCTAGACCGCGCTTTCAACTCTATGATTCAGGAAGCGAGGTGAATTTCCTCTATTCGCGAAAAAGAAGGTGATAAAAGAATGTTGCTTCGTGACAAGTATTTAGTGAGAAGTGGAGCAATATAAAATCAATAATTCTCACACATACATACGCACATATTTCTTCCTAAAAGAGAAGAGAAACACACAAATCTCTAGAATTAGTTTATGCATTTTTACGTGTTTCTATAAATAAATAAATAACTATATTTCAAATTTTATTATATTATTAAAAAAATAATAAATGATTATTTATAAAATAATGTCTTTTTATAATTAAATATAATGTATATTTTTTCATTAATTTATTACATAAAAGTATCGACATTCTTATTATCCAAATGTTTCTTAAATGTCTTTTTAGGCTATACTTTTTTATATTATTTGGTAGGACTTGCAATACATTATTTTATGCCATTCCGTGACTTGGCAACATAAGAAAGTAGCGTTATCCGTTCAAAGATATAGAACGTTCCATCATTAATCTCTCTACTACCGACTGACATCGATTGTTCTCCGCAACGTCGTATTGATATAATATCATAAATATAGCATCGTAGCGGGTGGTCATGTCGATGTCAGGCAGATTACCAGCTTGTCACTAAAATTAACAGAGGCCGTGCCGCGAAAGGCAGCAATTGAATTAGTGGTCGAGAACACGTCTCTTCCTCTCTCTCTCTCTCTCTCTCTCTCGGTTCCGGTAGTGGGTCAGGAAATCAGGTCAGGTAGAGGAAGATGAAGAAGAAGAAGCGACGGGCGGACGTGGATGGAGTGGTGCCAGATGGTGGTAGAGGGACTCCTCCGAGTACCGTTAACCGTGTCTGTGCCAGCCGTACGTTTCTTTATGCGGACAGACGTGGGCAAAGAGGAGAGACACCAAAGCCACGCGGCACGTGGGTGAGAGACGCCCACGTGGATGGTCGCGGACAAAAGCTCGCACGCGTAAAAATCCCGGCCAACGCGTGAAAAACACGAATGCGCGGCTCAGGCGTTGCTAATTGAAAGATATAGAGAGAATGATATAGACGAGCCACACACTTATGATGGCAATGAAATGATAACTACCTCCAACGGAGAGCGTTAGGTGCAGCCACCGTTTGAATATTATAATATGTTTATGCAGCGCGGGAAATCAGATTTTATGTCGTAAAATTACAAATTCTTTAAAGTCGATCTTTTTAAAATGTATATTTTTTCTTAGGGGAAAGTTCGAGGAATATTATTCTTTACAATAATCGATATTGTACAGCTTTAAAGCTTTATTTTAAAATTCTAATTTAAAAAATGTGTAAAAAATCATATTTAATTTTTGTGTTTTAATTTTATTTCTAATTTACATTACTCATTGGACAAATCCTGCGTGTTTGAAAGTTTTCAATTGCTCAGGTTGCTATTATGAAATTTATCCAAACACTTTAGTAACACACTCTGTTGTACTCCATGGTGGATGTCTTATCAGATATGACGCTATCAAAGCCATCGTCTTAATTGTTTCTTTACACAAAGGCGGCTTTACCGGGCTGGGCCCCCAATGTATAATGCCTCCTCTCGATGCAAATCGTGAGAAAATATGCTCGCGTATACCGCCCGGGGCGTCATTGTCGGCTGGGAATGTCGTGCGTGGGGTTGTGACCCGAGATCGTGACCCGATCCGAGAGAAGCTCCGCCGAGCGGAACGTATTTTTGCATAATTCTCTATTTTTTTTTGCATACACGCTTGCATACGTTGAAGAAGGGCCGAGGATCTTGATGCGTCGGTTTACGGTTAAACTCAAGTTCATCATTGAATCTCCATTTAGCGGTAACGTAATTCTTATGGAACCAGCTGTTTTATTAGCATTGTCTTAATTCTAAATTAATAGATAAGTCTCTTATAAAAGAAAAAAATTATACAAAAAAGAGGGAGTATATTACGTCACATATAACTGCGTTTCTATTAATTTAATATAAAATTTGTTTATCGTACGTAAGAAATAATAAAAATATCTAAAAATAGATATCTGTCTAGTTAATTAGTAGTTCGTTATGAGTAAGATAAAGTTTCTGAATATATTTCAGCATTGATTATACTTGTGCATTTAACAAAGAGCTTGTTATAAGAGAAAAGAGAAAGGAAATTTCATATTTTTATTTATAATTCTTATACATCTTTCAATTTTATAATAATGTTACATATTATAATCTCTCGAAGTATAAGATTTATGTCTGTGAAATGAGATTTGATATCAAGACCCTTAAAGAAAGAGACGATATAAATAACGTGGATACTTTGTTCCTAGCCGTCTTTATATCCTCTTATGCCATTTCGATAGGTCGACAAAGGAAAATTTATCGTAATTAGTCTCTCCTGTTCAGAGAGAAAGAAAGAGATAAAAAGAGAAAGAAAGAGGGAGGGAGAGAGAGAGAGAGAGAGGGAGCTTCATCGGCGAAAAATACATTCTGCGCGCCTTACTCTCAATAAATATCGTCGATAAAGTGCCGATAATCTCAAGTCAATTACTCGCACTCCGCAGAAGATACTTAGATTCATTTACAATGAATCACGTGTTATACACACCCTTTATCCTGCCATGTGGTTTCGAGATCCGGCGGTTGCATTTCGCAGCCGGATGTATAGACTGGCTGTACCGCGATAAGTGTCAGGTTACCACGATAAATAATAGGCTCGAGTTTTTAAAAAGATTCGCTACAAAGTTATGAATTTATTATTATTTATTATTATTTATGAGAAATTAAATACTTTATAGAAATTATTACAATATATAATGATTTGATATGATTATAAATAATGATTCGTATGTTTTATACATCATATTTATATTATGTTGTATATTTTATACAAATTATTATTAATGATTTCTAAATATTGAAAATTTTCAACTTTGTGATTGCAAAACGAACGAAAGCAAAATACAATTAATTTAAATTTTATATTAATTAATTAATATTAACCCACAGAAATCTCCGTAAATTTTGTATAATATACACTTTGTTAAATTTTGCTAATTAGAGCAAAAATGTATTTTTTTACCACATTTCTTTTATTACTTTAGTAACAAAAAAAATTATTTTGTTTCACGATATATTCTCAAGGCCCTCGCAATTGTATAAACCCGCTTCTAGTCGTTCCGGAAAAATCAGGATAATTGCAGCTACGTCTAAGATAAAGGCAGGCAGCGACCTGGCCTAGTCGTAAAGCCAAAGCCTCTGTGAATTAGCGTACGCGATTGTACCGTGCACAAAAAGCAGTTACGTCTTGGATGTAATTGCGGTAGCGTGCACAACTGTACGCGCGCGCTGTTTTGTCGAGTTTAGATAATTGTGGTAGCAGGAGGTTAACGTGTCCTTAACTTATAGCCTTCTTCTTCTTCTTCTTCTTCTTCCCTCGAGAGAATCAAATACATATTATTATATATATTTTCTGCCATTCTCTCTCAATTGATACGCATGACGTATCGGAGCTAACGAATCCCATATCAAACGTTTGTCTTATCATTTTTATTAGAGAAGCTTTTGAAAATGTGCCAGAAATTTTTCTCACATATTTTTTTCCCATCTGCTATTTTATCGTACGCTGAAAATTCTTAGTATTTTCAATATCCTGCTATTGCGTGTACAATTCGATTGCATGTTCGACTGTTATCGATGTGGGATGTTTTATCTTGTCAGTTTACCGTGAATGACGGATATTATTATCGCTTATCGCGTTGGAAAAGGCGGACGCTTAAGCCGAGGGGTACTATTAGGGGTACTATTAACTATCCCACATTTTCTTATCGCACGTATGCCAGCAACTTACAATTAGTTGTTCTCGCTGTCATCACTATACTTTTAACAAAGTCGGAGACGATAATCGCACTTGAGACATCAACCTGGCATAATACTTTTAACGCTCTAGAAAAGTATCATGGTTGGTTATCACGGTTTTTTACTCTGTAAATATAATAAACATCTTACTATTATAGTTCATTTTACAATGATAATAAATTATAATTAAACATAATAAAAAATTATTTATAATAGTAATCATAATAATGATATTAAAAAGAATTAAAAGAATGATATTAAAAATTGCAACGATAATATATACGATTGCAAAATTGCATGCGAAAGTATAATTTGTTCAAAATATTTCATACACACACCGTGTGTACGAATAATATACTTTAATATATTTCAATATGCATGAAAAATGCAGCATACTGATACTGATTTAAAGAAAATACTCAAACTAGGTGTATGTGAGGGACGCCTGCTATTCATCGCCGGAAGACAAAGGATCGTGGAAGACGTGAACGAGCGCGAGAATTATTACTGTACCGAGAGAGGAACGTGCGCACGCGCCACGTCGTATATCTGTAATAATCATTCCCCATTCACAAGGCGAACGTTTCATTCGCCTAGTTGCAACAATCTCGCACTGCAAATTGTGATAAAGAAGCGTTAGTGCAACAGCGGCGCACGCGGATCCCATAATCAACCTCGCTCTCGCGCGCAACGACATACTTTCCGGCTTTCTTCGTCGTTTCTTTTCTTCTCTTCCCTTCCCTCTCTCTTTATTTCTCTCTTTCTCTCTCTCTCTCTCTCTCTCTCTCTACAGGGTGTACTGCTGCTGTCCGGTCGTTGTAACTAACAACGAGGCCACGCCGTGTATCATCTCGCCGCGTTAAGGCTGCCAGGGCACATGTGTGCGCTGGGAAACGAATCGTAGAACGTGTTGCAGCAGCACATTGCAGATGACACAATCGCATTTTTCCGTGGTGCAATATACCGGGATGCGTGGTATTATTAGTCTTCCGAAACGAAAGCGATTTTACTTGGCGTTTTGCTGTTTGGTTGTTGAAGCGGTTTTGCGTGACAAAGTAAAACAAAGTACAACACTTATTTATCTTATTTTAAAAGTACGCAAGAAATCATTTTTATTCTTATATTTTAGAAAATTGAGTACGAAACTTAATATTCCAACGCATTTTAATTATATAATTCATTATTTTTATGTTTTTATATTTAAAATGTATTATTTTAAAATATCCACACCAGATACATACCTATGCAATTTTTGAAATCAAGATCTTCATTCAAGTTTTCTCATCATTATTAACATAAATATTTGAAGAAGCATATTCCATACTTCGCGATCGATTTTATGGTTTTTTAAAATATTAAATTCGAGTTGCTTCTCTTGACTTTAGGAAAATTTGATGTAAAGCACGAAGTTTATGTAAATTATGAGCAAAAAGCGCAGAATCAATTCGTTGTAAATATAAGAAAGAAGAAAGACGTGAATAGTCGAAAATCGACTATCGCGAGGTCAAACTGAACGAACGAATCGAAACTTTCCTAGACTTATCAACTGCGAGGATAAGATTCAACTTATCTCTTTTACGATATGCGGGATTTTATGACCCGGGCGATTCTCTCGCGTTACGGCTCGCTGAAGAAGCTCTCAAGTCTTCTATCGAGTTTTACGTATCGTTCCGATTTATTCTTTTTACTACTTCTTCACTATTTCGGATAGAGACTTTAGAATTTAGGACAGATATTTTCCCAAGATTTCCCTTTCTCTTTTCCGAGCACATTGTCGCTCCCGAAGAACGTGTGAAAGTCGCGTGATCAAAGTTATATCGAATCAAAGATTTTCATCACTTTGCGAATACGCGGCAAAACTAAAATGCACCGTGTAGAGAAAACCTACAACTTTATATTTTTCCACGACTTTCTCAGCTAGTTGTGCGTATTTTTGAAGAACTTTGTAACAAAGTAAAGATGAAACACAATATCTATTCTTTAAAATTAATATTATAAAAGTATGTATGTTAATTACGAAAATAATTTATGATTGGCAATCTTTTTTATGTTTGTTAATGTCTGAATCGTACACGTGTGTAATAAATACATATAAACAACTTACAGCTTGATTAAATTGAATAGGTAATTAAGTACGTGTGTACGTGTGTACGTGTCTGTGTAATAATATTGAGGAAATATTTTCAAAATTAATTTTATATGAAATCAAATATACTTTAAATTGTGATATATTTATGCCTCAAATAATATATATACTTTTCACGGTTAAAATATGATTTTCAAACTATTTCAAAGCGATGCCTTTTTTAAATATTTCCTTAAATAAGAAAACGCTTCGTTCAAATCATTGAAACTTCAAATTGCCGGTGTTTCTTCGGTATTTTGGCATTCGCATGCGATCGAACTGTCGTTACGGGCAACAAAGCGGGATCTCGTCTGCGGGTCAGCGACGAGAAATCCGGTTGCCGACACGTACCGACTTTGCGAACAATCCGCCATTTCAGCCTCGCAATCCGGAGCTTTGATCACTACCGCGTGATATCGAATTAAGCTCAAACGGAAATCCATCGTCGGGCGAGGAAAATGGGAGAAGAGAAGGATACCCGCGCGGAAGCGGGCTTCGTGTGTACAAATTCGTCTGTGGACATCCGGGAACATTGAACTACTATAACCCTACCGCTAGTCGTTCTCTATCCCGTCTTTGCGGCGGCGTTCCCCAGAGAGACGGATAATTAATTATTATCCATACGTGCCAGTGAGGAAAATTCGCCCCGTACCATGTTAGTTAGAAAGCCCGTTAAGCCGCTAATAATAGCCGTCTAATTCCGGTTTTGGTTAAAACGCGCGCACGTAGAGCCTCGCGAAATTGAAATTATTAGATTCCCTCATAACGGGAAATTTCGAAAATTTAAATTTGGATTAATATATACGAGCGATCTCTCACTCGTTAACACTCGTAAATATACAAATCGCACCTTCTTCTTTAATTTTATTTTTGAAAAATATACATCTCATTCAAGGAAATTTGATCTCAAAGCAGATACTTTAAGAAGTTTTAATAATTGATAAATATATCTTCGTAATAAAAAGTTATTTGGAAACTTTTTAAGCAGAGAGAGAGAGAGAGACGAATGGATTCTAAGAGATTTTCAAATCTAATTCCGATGACAAAAGCTTTAACCCATCGATACGAATCCTCCCGTTACAACGAAGCACGGGGCCCGTTTTAATTTCCGAGGCCGCACCCGATGATAGACCACCGTTCCGCCGATGAAAAATGCAGGGCCGTAAATAATATCTCGCCGCCTGCGAGACAGAGAAGGCCGTAACCGAGGCGCGGTGATGTGGGCCAAGGGAGGCCAACGAACCCCGGCGCCGTCGCTCCTGCCGATGGATTGACTCTGGACCGACACGATTCTGTCGCCTACACAATTGGTACCTGGCAATGCAGTCTCGTCACAATGACGACGATGACGACAATGTTGACTATGCGTCGATTTGTAGTTGCTCTTTGTCAAAACGCTCGCAACATTTGAAACAGACAGGTCAAAGTTTATAGTTGAAGAAACTTTTTTTTTTTTTCTTTTTTTTTCTTTTTTTAATTTGTTCAGAAAATAATAGAGACACTCGATTTCGATGTTGATATTTGTACTCTTAAAAATATAAAATATTGAAAATATTATCCTAACGTACGGTATAAAATATTTTTGTTTTATATTAAACTTTTTTACTATGTATTTTTTCGTAATATTTAATTAGCTTTAATTAGTAAAATATTAAATTTGGCAATATTACATTTTCAAAGACTCGTGTGACACTTTTAGCTCGTCGCAAGTAAGTTATTAATCACAAGAGCGCACGTCTTTCCATAAAATTGAAGCGACGAGAGAAAGAATCGTCTTGAAAAAGTTAACGCATCGTGAAGCGCGTCTTTAATACAGGAGGAACGCCTTTTCAGGTCGTTCGTTGAAAGAGACACTCCTGAGGGACGTAGAAAAACCGGGAAAATGGAGGAAAGGCGATCCGGTGATACGTAGAGAGACACGTAGTCGAGAAGGAGAGCAGAAAGGAGAATTCTTTCCGCGGGAATGCAGGCACCTCCCTGCCTTCTTATAACCCAAAGACCCCTCTTTGTTGGCCGGCAGCAATATACCGTGATATGACATTCTTTTCCTGCTCGTAACGCGCTGGCTTCTTGAAAATCGCGGAAACGCTGCCCGACGGCTACACTGCCCGAGAAAGACATCTTTAATCGTCCGTCCTTACGAAAGAAAGGAACTACTATGCACTTTTACCGCTGGCTATGTACTTGCGATGAGAGTACGAGATTAGATTTTGTCGCGATAGATTTCTTCCGGCTCACTTTGCACTTTCTGTTTCAAAGAAACGCTCAGAAGTCGAGATATTAACTAAGTCGGTAGGTATATTTGGGAGAAGCGAATACAATTTAATTTGGATTTAATTAAACTATTTTATAATAATTTAAATTTAATATGATATAAAAATACAAATAAAACATATATAAATTGTGTCAAGCTGTATGTTTGCAAATTTAAATTTAAATAGAAATTAATATAAAGAATAAATGTAAAGATGTGTAAAATTACAAGATAGAGTTGAATTATTTAGAAATTTTCTAAATTATATGAATTGACAGTAATTATGGTTTTTTTTTTTTTTTTTTTTTTTCCCTTTTTGGACGTGAAAATTGTCCAATTTCACATTCTGACGCTTATAGCGAAAGTGGTCGAGAAGAATATTACCTCAACGTTTATCGATATGGGTTAGTGGGACGACCGGGTATAATCGAAATACTCTTTCTTTTGACATCAACGTATAATCTAGACGAATGTTGCTGACTGCTAAATAGAACGGTTTTTAAATGTCAAACATTAAATCATCAACTGACAAACATCCGTCGTGACCGCGAGTAATCGTTCTAGTTTAGAAAGTTGAACAACTTAACGTGTTGTTGACAGGAATTCTCTTCGTTTCTTTTAGTAATATACTCATTAAAAATAGTCAACGAAAATGTACTTTATTCAATATGGTATATGTATATTTATAAATCTTTATCTCGTAATTAAATGACAATCAAATTTAACTCATAAATATAAAGCGAACATTCACTTATTTTTTTTTTTAATTTAAAATTTAAAGTAATAATATCGTTCACTCGCACTCGTTGAAAATTCCGCGATATGTATTGATTTACCATTTTACGCAATTCTGTTATTTGATCTATCGCCTGACATTGCTTAATATGACGATGATGAGGGTATTTTATCGGCCGACTACGCACGCTTTCTCGAGAGAAGGTAGATATATAGGAAATAGTCTACGAACTTCATGCTCGGAATATGTCAGCCCGTCGAGGTTGTCGTCGTCGTCGTCGTCGTCGTCGTCGTCGTCGTCGTCGTCGTCGTCGTACACGGGGCGGGGGGATGTTAAATCGATATGAGAATGAATTGGGTGGGTGATTTCGGGCGTTCGCGCATCGTTGCCTTTGAAGCAGGAGCTGAATAACGCGCTATTTTATCCGCCTGTTCTTTCAAACGACCCGCTTACAAAAATATAACTTGGGTAGAAAGGAGAATAGAGACAGAAAAGAAGAAAAATATCAGGATAAATCTTTACAGCTAATGCAACATCCCATCAATATAAAACATAGAACTCGAAAAAAGATACAAGATAAATACAGAGGACGCAATAAAAAATTGTCTACACTTGGTTTGATTAAACAGAGACCGAAGAACGTTGGAATAAAAATTGGTCTACTTTTTCGTTTCTCTTGCAGTTTTTCATTTTAAAACGAAAGCTCCTTTTCTTGGGCAACTAATCGCACCGTTCTGTAATTTTCACCGCGTCGACTAGCGAATTTAGTGGCTTAGGAGACGGCAGGATTTATCGTGACAGCATTTTCCGCGAGAGAAGATTCAAAAGCCACAACTCGAGAAAATTTGAGGGGAATGAGAGCAATCCGCGAAAATCTCGCTTTTACTCTCGCTCTCAGGCACGAGAGAGAATCTCTCTCGTGGCGATGTTCAAAGATTTTAATACCCGGGACCGTCTTCCTTCCTTCTTTCCTGGCCCTGCCGCGAAGACAGGGGCTGCACGATTATTTTCCGCTCCGTCTTTCGTTCCTTCACCAGCTAATTCTTCCGCCCCGTCCGTTTTTCCTCCGGCATTTCTTTCCCATCGAACGATTCATCTCGCTCAAAAGGAGGAACCGATAAGCGTCTTTGTTCCGGGTCTTTTTGTAGTGAGGAAATCCGGAACAGCGGCTCTACAGAGATGTTTAAATATAATTGGATATTGGATTTTTATTCTCGCTCGATACACATATTACAAATATAATATTAACTCTTACTCCGTACTGATGGATCATTTTTGTCTGTGATTTTTCTAACAACGTCAATTTCTCGAAAACAAATAATCATAAAAATAATATATTTAAATAAATTATCAAATATTTCAAATTTATTATTTTAGTCTTTATTTAGAATGTTCAACGAAGGTATATACATTTTTTCAGATGTTTTAAAACACTTTTACATATTAATAAACTTATCGAAAAATACGCTGACCCACCTGTACAGTTAGAAGGTGCCAAAAATAACAATACGGAGTAAGGGTTAAAATGTTAAGAAAGATATACTTTAAACCAAACGTCTCTTTCCTTCTATTTTAAATTGACAAATGTAATTTTGACTAAATTTTTTTACTTATTTTTTTGTATTTTTTCAAAGATCTCAGCCAAATCGATACCATCCAAATGACTTTATTCAAGCATGTAAATCACGCGTTTACTCTCCGTGATCCATTCCGCGGTGAATTCGCCGGGCAGTTAAGAACGCGTTCCGGCCGGCCATCGCAGGCAATTCCGACAGAAACACATTGTGTTCGGTCTGTTACGACGGCCTTAACTGCTGGATAAATTTACCATCACGTCTGGATCAAACGGACGTTTATTGTTCGCCGCACAGACAACAACTGCCCATAATATCATGCCACTAGAATTCTATTTGAATCCATCATTGCGGAGAGAACGTGTACCGTAACGAGAGGATTATAGCACTCAAAATTCGCATTTTATTTATCATTTTAGATTCTTTATTTTATAAAATTTCTCTCAATATAAATTTTAAAAATAAAAAAGTATACAAATGATACTTGAGATTTTTATAATGGCTATTTTTAAAGTTGTAATACTTTCCTAGGGATGAAAAAAATATTTTATCCAGTTTATCTGTATAAAACAGTTGATTAATTGCTTCTTTTTGCAGTTAATTAAATGACTTTTTTTTATGCATTTCTTTTTTACATTCTCTTTCTGATTATAACGAAGACGTTCAAATTTTTTAAATAATATACTTACATTTTTATTTATATCATACTCTATTCATGTAACATCTCTTAATTAGAGATTATAATAACGGATAATAAATTCATGCCTGCCTCCGTTAAAAAAAGAAGCAAAAAAAAAAAAAAAAAAAAAAAAAAACAGAGGAGATCGGAGAATATGGATTGAGCTATATGCGCAAGTCGAATGGTTCCAATCGGCGTTAAATCCGCAATAACGGTGACAAGACGCGCGTTATATCACGTGTACCGGCGATATTGATTACGGGAGTGAGGCTCATAGCGAGTCAAGGGAAAGCAAGTCCGGGACGCGAAACAGCAAAACCAATTTTGGCGATGGCCAAACACTTGCGCCTCGCAGGCTTATTTGACCGTGCACTGTCGGTGCGCAGTGCTACAATTTCATTCGCACGGCGCCCGGTATGCGTTGTCGGCTCGTCGTCGATACACACGGTCGGGCAAATAAAATACCATAGAGAGAGAGAGAGAGATGTGTGTGTGTGTGTGTACTCGATTGCTGCCGCCGTTACCGTGTATACTCGCTCGGTGTACAATATATGCATGCGCGCAGGCTCGGATTAAAGGCCTTTGAGCCCTCTTATGCGTCTCATATATACAGTAAATAGGTAGATGCAGTCGCGTACGGTGATTATTATGGCTGCGAGTGAAATCAAGCGCTAACGCGCAGGAGAAAGTTTTCTCGTCATAACACATACTATCCTATGCAAATAATACATTTATGAGTAATCATACATCTATGTAATTAGATATTTCTATTATATTTGTATGGAATTAAATATTGAATTATTGCATAGTAAAATTGACAATTTTAATATCATGGATTTTTTTTTTCAAGTATAATAAAGAGAGATATGTAATTTTGCAGAAATTTATATATCGTTTCTAAGAAACTATTTTCGTAATTTTATTTCGCAAATGTAAAAGTAAAAATAATTTCGTAATGATATTCGTAATAATAAAAGGTGAACAAATTTTACGAGAGAGAAAAGAAAGTAAAATAAAAGAAATTGCTGATACTAATTCACGTTGCCGTAGTAATTTAAAGCAGATGAATATTATCGCGCCTTAAGAAATTGATATCATAGAGAGAGAGAGAGTGCGACAAGTAACAACCGCGTCGCGTCGCCTTGTTCACACTCAGAGATTTGATTTCCTGCAAGAGAGACTTCGGTATGAATTTATCTTCTGTAAACCGAGGAAGTCTTAGTAAGAAGTAAAATGACGAAGATTCTCCGCGAGCCAATCTGCAGTTTGGCAGGTTCCACGCCGCCGCGCTCATTGTTCCCAATGAATTATCTCAACCCTGCATCCTCCGCGCGTGCACATCTTGTTCGTGTGCATCCGTAAACGCGAGCGCGCGCAAATGCATTCTCGCTGGCTCGATATGCTTCACGACGCCGCCTGGAAATGGAAATGGAAGTGGAAGTGTGCCACCGGGTCAATGGACCTCTCTCTTTTCTCCATTCCCCTTCTTCTTCTTCTTCTTCTTCTTCTTCCTCTTCCTGCTTCCAGGTCGCCTCCTAGTTTCGTGACCCTTTGGGCTCCACGGATGCATTAGCTTCGGACACGAACCGCTACCTTTTTGTCGAGCCCCTGCCTCGCCACCTTTCTCCTTACGTTCCCTCTTCGTCTTACCTCGGCGTTTCTCCTATTGCACCAAGGACGCGATGCCGGACCTCACGAGCAGCAAAAGCTCCTTTCTATCGAGTGAAATCTCGCCGACAAACGAGCTTTTCGACATCTCGCACTTACATCTATCGCTATTTATCATGTTTCGGATAAATAGGTCAGCTGTACGGAATGTCGCTAAATTTGCGTCCGTAATATAACGACGTTATTTAAATGACTTGCTGTCAATAATTTTTTAATAGCAGACTCAAGTTGGGATAAAGGAAGAAGAAAAAAAATTACTTGATATACAAATTTAAATTATTCCGTTTTAAGCCAGGTGTGTTTGTAAAATGAAATGAGAAATTTTTGCTCGATGATAATTTTACAAGATTTACTAGACTTTTACTAGACTACCTTAAAGACTAGATGTTTTTTTTTTTCTTTTTTTTTTTTTTTTTTTTTTAAATCAGCATTTCAATTTGATATTAAACGAGACTTTTTTATTCGAGAAATAGAATCTTTTGTATACACGTTGATGAAGAATAACTCGAAATTAAGGCTGACATTTCGGACTTACTGTAAGACACGTCGACTTATTTCTCGCGCGTAACAGACACGGCGCCAGAATAAGACGACGTGACGCAGAAAAAGCCATCTGTTTTCGTAACGCAACGCGCGATACATTCTGAAGCACTATTTTTCACTTAAAATGCATTACGCTCCGCGTGATGCTATAGTATATCATTCTTACTTTAGGCGACTAACCAACAGCACCGTCTTGGGAATGCAGATGAAGTTGCGACGCGAATAAACGCATTTTATACAGTATATATATATATATATATATAGACATTAATAACACCCAAGAAATTATAAAGTACTATTGATACATGTACGAATTTATGAGATATTAAATTATGGGAGATTAAAATTTATAATAGAAGCTAAATTAATTTCGAAAAAGAGAGAGATTAATTTGTATTAAACGTTATTATCAATCATTCAAAGAAACAGCTTTTTAACAACACTTGAGAGGCAGATTTTAATATCTCCGAAATACATATCGCGGAAACGAGCCGCCCACTCGATTCGCTAGGAAATCACGGCCAAGTATTCGTTCTAGGGTGAAACGTTTTGGAACTCTCAGAAATGTTTGCCTTCGTCGCATTACCCTCTCCCTTGGTCGCGTCGTAAACACGATTTATGCGATTTTTATACCCCTTTTCCGCGATCGGGTATCCCCCGGGAGGAATCCTATTCACGAGACGAGGGAGGAACGGGGACAGGAGAAGCGGGCTGACGACCCTCGCACGGAAGTCTGGCGCGCGTTCCATACACTTTTCATGAAGTACATTTTCCAACAAAACTCCTCGACGACGTGCACGCAACCTCGTTCCGACGAGATCGACAGGAACGTCTACATATGTGGTGACACGAAAAAACTTTACCCAGTAACGGCATAACGCAAACGTAGCTTCCACGAATCGCTTGAATCCATAATCAAGTTATTCATTTGTCGTGGCTATAACTCAAATAAAACTTTTTTCCAAGAATTAATAATAAATCGAAACTGCATATTTTAATTACCTATAATAATAATAAATTATATCTAAAATTTGTCGAATCATTTTAATTATAATAAAATAATGATTTATATTTTTATAAAATGGCCATTAAAACGTAAATTGTTCAACTTTTACATATGTGTAAATTTAGGGGCTATATTTTAAGACCCTTTACGACACACAGAGAGACAGAAGCGAAACGAGATTAATTTTATTTGATCTCGATTCTAATTGGTAATTAATCTTCGGCGTTGCGACGCGAAATTAAATACTTTATCGTATTTACTTGCAACATGACATGCACCTGTTTTCGAACGATATATGCAGAGCTCGCGAAATATCGCAAATCGATAGAACACGGCCATAAATCTCTGTCTCTCTTTCTCTCTCTTCGCGTACACCAGCGAATAACAGTTCCCCAGCGTGTGCCGCCCAGTGAATCCTTGCCCAGATATATCGAGTGTCCTCCGCGGAAACATCTTCGTCGGACATCAGTCACGACGCTTGTTGTACAACCGAGATTGCGATATGAAAGTTTGAGCGTGTACGACGACTACATTTGAAATTGATTGCACTCGTCCTTAATATGTCTTATACGATGCAAGTCGAAAGCGCATGCTACTTGCACGCAGTCGAGCAGTTGTGTAATCAGACAGCTTGCAAAAGTAATGGACTTCTGATTGACTGGCTTGTCTCGTAACTTGTTTTCTTACTCGATTCCTTTATCTCATATTGTATCTAAATTCTAAATATTTAATGCATGATATAAATACATATCTAATTTATTTTTTTATTCACTTTATTAAACAAAAAAAAAATTATTTTCGTCGAGTTAATATTATTGTCAATTATTTTTCTTAAATTGTATATAACACAGATTTTAAATAATACTAGATCCAACAATGCCACTAGTCAGTGTAATAAACGTACGACTAGTTTTTATAGTAAATATCATATTTAGATTTTTCCAGCTTTGTGCAAAAATCAGGCAGAGGCACGGTCGGAGATGAGCGTGTTCTACGCGAAATTTGTTTTTGTAGCACACATTTTTTGGTACTACACAATGCACAGGCGAGCAACCCGCGACATGCTGTAGGACAGATCGCCCTTTATGTACCGCGAGGCACTTTATAATTCTTAAATATGGAGGTACGCAAACAATGGAAACGACTGACTGACTACTGGGCGCAGCTGCATGGCTCGCCTGTGCGCTATTAATTTCGTTCTCTCGTATTTCTCTCTTTTTTTTTTTTTTTTTTTTTTTTTTTTTTTCAAAGACGCATCTATTGTGCACGCAAAGAGCAAAGTCCATTGTTATGATTCAAGTATGATCTTGATATAATATACAAAGTTTATAAATTTCAGATTTAAGAGTCTATGTTTCGAGAAAAGTTTTTTATTCGATCAGAACAATCAATTATATCAACTATGACAAAACAATCGAGACACTTTGTATGTTAGAAAAGTAAATTTAAAAAATAATTACATTTATACATTTTATTTTTATACAAAAAACGCGAAATTATATTGCGTATACGTAGCTTTTGAGTTACGAAAGAAATGTAACATGGCAAAAGTTTGCTCGCTCTTATAGAGTTTGTGTCAGAAAGTTTTCACGCTATTATGAAGTTCTTTGCAATGTTGTACGTTTTTCAGGATACTCGGGAAGGAAGATTGATTAATGGTCGAAGTCAGTCTCGAAAATGTTTTCGACTCGTCGAAATTCAAGTCTTACTCAATTCTCTGCAGTAATGAACTTGGAAGGTGTAATCAGGAAAGTAGTTTTTAATTCAAAGAGAAAAATATATCGATGATAAAACACGTAAAAAAATGTACTCATTATTTATATACAGACGAGAAAGATCGATTGATTTTAATGAATCGCATTTATCGTATGTTTGATTTCAAGTTTTATGAATTTATGATGTGGGCGATATTAACACGTTATTTTTCCACATTTCAACATAAATACATAATAACGATATAATGTTGACTAGAAGTATATATATTCACGAATATTAATTTTATCGACCAACATGCGTACTGTTTATAATTTGTTAGAACGATAATTATTATTATATTTATATTTTTTTACAAAATTAATTTACACATAGTTTAAAACTAATTTACAAACTATTTTAATTTATATCTATACTTATTATTTATTCTCTAATTTATTTTTATTTATTATTAATATTTTTCTATATATTTATTTAACTTTGTTATTCATATCTATTTCTCTCTCACAAATTTATGGAGATAAAAACCAGCATTTCACTCAGAAAACTTTATCGCATACTGATTTATACGCTCGCATCGTCTTTGATCGATCATAAAATTCACTGACGAGGAGTCGTGTCGAATATCCAGTCCGCATCGATGATTGCGCCTCATACAGATGACGCACGGAATTATCCGATCGACATGTGTTGGAGTATCATAAAGGGATTAAGGGCCAGCGTGGCAGGCAAGGGCATCGCGCATTATCGCGCCTCCTCGACCGCCAGGAAGCTTCATTTAGTCGCGCTCATGCCGACAAAAAGAAGCAACGCAAGTGCGGAAGCACCGCGAACACGCAAATGCATTCTCGCGATGTATACGTCATGTGTTATTGAGCGATCGATCGGAGATGAGGAAAAGCATGTAGATGGTTAGATAAATATCTAGAAATTTTTCTACTTTGAGACTTTTTAAATACGACACGATACACGAGAGAAAATAAATATATAACTTGTATGAGAAAAGGAGAGAAATATTGAGACTTAAGAGAGATTAATCGCGTATTACGTAACATTTTCAAATTATACGATTGTTCACGATGTCAATCGCGGAAAAGCATCGCAAAAGCCCCACGCACGCCGCTACGTTTTCACTGAGAAAGAGTCCAAGTTCACCTCGCGTCAATAATTTCTTACTCGATGGTGGCCGAGGACGGGGCGAGCATCTGTCAGTCTTCTCACGGTTCCTCTCCGCATCGGTGGGAAAAGAGAGGGCTGCCTTTTCCACGGAATTATTGCAAACCGCGTAAGAAGAAGACCTTGCAAACGAATGCGAGAACGAAGGGAATAGAATTCTTTCGAGAATAGAGAGCGAGGACCAGCTATGTCGTTGTTATCGTCCACGCGAACGCGAGTAACGTTAAAGGATGTCGTCGAACTCGCTGACGTGAACGCGACTTTGAGATGCACGTAACATATATATATATATATATATATATATATACATACACACTTGTCTTTTCACATAGCTGCATAAGTGTGCGTGTATGTTATGTGAATGTAACATCCTTATATAAAGAGCCAGGCAGAAAGGAATAGCCGGATATTACTTCCACGCACACTCCCCATCTTTCTCTTTTGCTCTTTTGCCAGGCAGAATGATTTTTGTTTCTAAAGGCCTGCTCGACTTTCCCGCACTCGACTTGGCTTCGCTCCATCGGGCTTTCCCTCATCGGCAGGCCTTCGGGAAAATGCCGTGAAGAGGGTATATGAGGAAAAGGCACACGCCGAGAAAAAAGAATATTGTCGAGTAGAGAGAGCTCTGGCGGTTTTACGGCAGGATCAATGTTTCTTTTCTGCTTGTTCTAAACGTCCGTGCGATCGAATAAATCAAATGTTAATAGCATACATATAAGGATTTCGATATTAAAAAAGAAAAGGAATCATTATTCCTAATTTATATTGAAAATTTTCCAAATATCTTTAGTAACATCTCACAGAAATGTCACTTCACTTTTTCATAAATATACCAAAAATATTTTATTTTATTTTTTTTTTTAATAAAAAAATTTACGACTTTATTAAGAACTTTTTTTTTTTTTTTTTTTTTTTACGAGAATATTTATTGAGCGTATCATAAATTTTAAGACACTGAAACAAATTTCTGAATAAGAGGAAATAGAGAAATTAATGGCACAATGCAAGACTGTAATGTGCGTATGGTTCGTTTAAACTTGATTTAAAATAGCATTTATTGCAGTTACGTATAATCGCTGTACCATATAAACTCTCGGATATCTTTTACGTCGATTTGTATCGCGGAGCAAAGCCGCTCGAAAATATATACGATGGTGGTGGCAGTACGATCGATATCACAGTTTTACTTGCATTTGCAGCGTGATACCGTGTGACATTTTGTACAATGAACACCGGAGGGCAGCCGAAAATGCGGGTTTGCATGCATGTGGCACCTATGCATGAATTAATGCATATAACAAAACGAAAGCGATACAGAAATTGAAACAAAGGGTTCGCGAAGCATCCTTGATAATAGACTATCAGAAAGAGATTTCATATTTCCGCATGTCAGCTTGATTCACTTTCGAGACAATCTGTTGCATCGTGCTCACAAAGCATCATATCGCTAAAATTGGCAAAACTTGTACTTTGATGGTGAATTTAAATGCGACACAGATTTAATTATTGCATATCCATTTAATTGAAATTTTTGCAAAATATTATTTATATACTATCTTGAAAATAAAGAAAAAATAAATAATTAATATATCTTCTCTCTCTCTCTCTCTCTCTCTTTCGCATACAAACACGAATAAGTACTATCAGATTATAAATTTATTTCTAATTAATAATTTACTTTTGTCACTTTACAAACACACACACACGATGTACAGTAATATTCAACTTTAGATCAATATATTATAATTGCATGTGTGTGTGTGTGTGTGTGTGTGTGTGTGTGTGTGTGTGTGTATACGCAAGTGTGAATGCCTGATGCCTGATTATCAATAAAACACTGATTTATTTTACTGCATGAACACGCACGATGCGCATGACGTCATTGCTAACCATAATTGTTTCGCAAGCTCGCGCGGCAAAATAACGAGAATATCGAGAGTCTCGTTGCCGCTGGTCGCTTAATCAAATGCATATTTATGCATAGCGCTCGGACGCGTTGCAGTGGATCAATGCACGTCGGTCGATGCTTTATGAGCGATATTTTCATTGGCTTATCCGCTCGTATTCCGGTATTAAGCGTGACGCAACACATCGGCGTGTTCGTAATTCCAGTCGGCAAGTCATTCACAGCGAGCCGCTTCCCCGAGGCTGGGATTTGAAAATCGATCGCAAAATTAATCGCGCAACTTTATCCCGTCCCCTCCCCCTTCTATCTCGAGATTATGATCACATGTATTCCGTGTCGCGGTATACGTAAACGCGGTCATTATTCATGCACGCGTATTCGCATTTGAATAAGGTGAATAGAGTTAACGCGCGCATTGGTCCTCAACTTTTGCTGTTGCAAAGCCTCTGTGGCCGCGAAACTAATTGATCATTAATACACGATCGTTTCTGCATTCTCGATATCCAAGCTCTGTGTTTATTTGATATCCATAAGATATTCTGGCGATAGATTGGCGATACAGTCAATCTTTCTTTCAAAGATCATTATTGTTCACAAATTTTTCAACTTTGATATTTCTTTTTCAATATTCCATATTTTAATTATGACATTACTAACAATAAGCTTCAAGTTTCTTCAAATAGAACGTTCGGACGTCTTACAATTAGCTATTCGAACCTCCCACGAACTAGATTTATCTTATCGCAGACCTCGCGGTGGTGACTGCGCGAATCTAAATCGCCCCAGGATTGTTCGTCGACGAGAAAATATGAGTTGGGCGACGAGTAAGTGGTATTCGCCACCGTTTCGCGCGCCGGGAGATTCATTTCGATCAACGGCGATAATTGCGTTCCACTCGATCGTGCCGCCGTGATTGTTCTATGAATATCAACGCGGCATTAAGTGCAGCGAGGTATTTGTCGCTCGTTGCGACAACCAGAGAAAGAGAGAAATGTACAAAGCGATAGCGAATCGCTATTGATTGTCGACGAGCAGCGGCTACCTGATAATCGTAACGCGACTCTCTGACGTTAATTGCTGACTTCCTCGAGAGCGCCCTCGGCTCTCTCTCGCGAAAAGCGGCTCGTTTGCTATCGCCTACGTTGCAGCGAACGACGTGTATCCGCCTCGACGCATTTATCATCCGACCAGACTAAATTGCCGGTCATTTTTCAGTGCGCTTTTACACCCGTCGCGAGAGCTATATCGCCAAGAAAACAGCCCACCCGTCCGTCACGTCATTTACTGGCTGATTATTGACAGACGTAACAAACTCTTGGCTAAATTATTTCCCGAGAGAGAAAGAAAAAAAGTTTATGCATACATGGGGAAAAAACATTCTCTCTCTTTCATTAGAGAAAATCATGCGCTTTTGCTCAGTGAAAATGACATTTAATTCGACAATAAATCTGACTTGGAAAAAATAAGAGAACAAAAATGTACAAGTGCCCTAGTTTTATCCTCTTATTAAAAATTGTAGTTTTAATCTTTTTATTACTGTCTACTGTGGTTAAGCAGAAAAGAAATATAACAATTCTACTAATATTGACATAATGAAATAATCATGATAAGTGCCTTTACTTTGCTATAAATGAAAATTGTAGCGATAAACAAATTACACACACGAGTGAAGTTTATTTAAAATATGTACCTTTTAATTTATTAATTCTTTGTCATATATAATAATAGAAAACCCAACATCGAATTAAATTACTTCTACGAGATAAAAAATTGCAGTTAAAGGACGTTCTACATTGAAAATAATGTCAATAAACTGTCCCCCAGTTAAAATGAATTTCTCGTCGTGAAAGAAATAAAAATGGATTACAATTCGAAAAGAGAAAATTTGCTAATGATTGTGACAAAAAATTTAATCCACCAACATAATCTTGGAAATTAATCGTGTTAAATGACGAAAACGAATAAGATGCACACGGTTGTGACTAATCCTGTGTACGGGATAAATCAATGTTACAAAATCATTACGTTGAAATTAATATTGTCCTTCTCACATCGGTATATTCTCGGAATCGACGCGGCGCAAATATTACATTTTCTCTTACCTTCGTCAACGTTATACAGAATTGTGTACGCAATTATATATTTTTGTGCGAGCAGTATTTTTTTACACACCGCATGAATATGGCATATGAGTTCGATTAAATTGTACTAAAAGGTACTTTTTGAACGGGAAATCCAACAAAAGGCGCTTAATAATCTTTAACGTCGGACATAAGTTTTTATACGTTTTTCAGGTAGCATGAATACATCATTATCATTTGCATAAATCATATTTGTTTTTGCACGTTTATTTCTACAGCTTGAGAATATATAATAGAATTTCTCGAGTTTTTCTTTCAACAATTAAGTATTGAAATAAATTTTGTCTCATAAATTGTGTAGTATATATATATTTTTTATCGTATAATAATAATATAGCACAGTTCCGTTACAAGTATCTCAGGATTGCTTTTATTCTCGAAAAGTAGTTTTGTAGAATAGAGCAGATATATATTTTCCCCTTCGCGCTTTTTGCCGCTATCTTTCTCATTCTCTAATTGCACGTTGTCTCGATAGCGAAGCTTTCCGCCCTTTGATTAATTGCTTGATTGTCGGTAGTCGCGGATTCCGGCGGCGGGCGGGGCGGCCAGTTAATTGGTTCCGAGTCGTTCTACAATCTACAATGTTACTACCAGCAACGTTACACTGCGCACTCGGGCCAAAGAGAAAGATGACAGACGACAGCCGCGACAAGATTCATCGAGTTATGCCACGGCGCGAATTAAAGAGATCCTCGGCCAGAAGGCGCTCTGTAATTATTGCCGTTCGATTAATCCTCGCGCCATCGTTTCTAATTGCGAGTCCCGCGCAACAGAACGGGACACACGTGTCGCGATGTCAATCCGCTTAAATCTCGTCATCTAATCGTATCGCGGCTATTCTTATATTGCACCGTTCCTTGCCGAGACCTCGCAGATCTCGACGACGTGATTTAACTCGCCCCGCGGCCAATCGCAAGTCGAGTAGAATTGACAAGCGCGGTAAATTGGAATTTTTTTTTTTTTTTTTTTTTTTTTTTTCAAAAATATATTACAAAATATAAAAAAATATATAATATGTGAAAGAGATGTGTTTGAAAGCTGCCCTCATTTCTTGTGGAATATTTCAAGAAGAAAATATTACTATTATATATATATATATAATACATAAAGACAAAAAAAAAAAAAAAAAAAAAAAAAAAAGATAGAGACATGCATCTTGCGTATATAATATAAATGGATGAAAGATTTTAGTATCCATATTTGTGAAGAGGACGCAATCGTGGCAGCGAAACGCGATAGCGTTGAGAACAAAGCGCGCTGAGAACCAAGTATAACCAGACGCTATCATTACTCTCCGGTTGGCTGCGCGCGCCTGACGAAACACACATCCTGTGCATCTCACGCGATTACGTTATCGGCGATGTAACACCGTAGTATCGCGGCGGAAATCGATGGTAGAACGTATGGGGAATTCGCGCATCCGATTCCGATCGTAACGAAAATAGACACCCGGGTGTTTATTTGAGCCGATTTATGGCGAGACGCGGATATAGATTTACCGACAGTAAATGTGCTCGTTCGCGCGAAGGGTCTTCTTCTATCGGAGTCGACCAAAGTCGTCGTCGCCTGCATCCTCGACTGCATTCAATTGTTCGCCATTGCCGCTACCGCGAACGGACGTGTTTATAGGGCTCGGTAGTCAGAAACCCTATCGATCGTATCGTACCGATAGAACGAGGAGAACTCTCGCGGGAACCGCTACAAAGTAACATGTATATATCACGAAATAGTATAGCACTAGTATAGGTACTCGGGTTGATTTAGCCTGACGGCTTAGCAAGATCCGCGCAAGCTACCTATTTACCTGCCTCCTCTCTCTCTCTCTCTCTTGCTTTCTCTCTTTGCGACGAGTTATCGAGCGGAAGCACCACCGATCGATACGTTTGTCGATTTATCGAGAGAAGAGTCCGTGTTTAATCGGCGAGAAATTACATAGTTTGCGAGTCACCGGAAATTTCATCGTGACGAGTATTAAAATATGCGGACGATGATAAGAAAGCGAGGATATTTCTAATTTTTTGTTTATTATTTGGTAAATTTTATATCTGCCCTGACATTTGTATTTACTAAATAACGAGAATGTCCCGCGAATTTCTCGTGGAAACGGAGAGAAGATTCTCGTGAAAAGACAAGTCATCTCATTCGACCATCTCATTGGATTCGCGCGGAACGTATGCACGAATGCATTCTCAATGCACTTCGACGATCGGAGCTGCAGCATCGGTGGGTGCAGGTGGGCGCACATGCCACGATCCGTGTGTCGCGATAGCACACGATCCGGTCTCCGTTTCTACCTCTCGACAACTTAATTCCGGTACGAGCGAGCCGTCTGGTCGATGCTGCCCATACGATTCTCCGAAACGAGAGAAAGAGACAAAGGAGGGAAAGTCAGACACGAGATAATAGTGCCTCATGTCATCCGGGAAAGTCGATGCTTGATTTGATTATTAGCATCTTTTATCTTTTTTATCAACATTTCTTTTTTCTTTCTATAATCACATGTTTTGTGCTATGTATTAATTAATTATTACTGTATTGATTAATACTACTGCTGTTAAAAATTATATATTTTTAAGGAATTTTTTTCTTTTAGGATATATATAAAACAAAATTTCTATTAAATTTTTTGATTAAATCGATAAAATATTTTGGACATCAACTCCCGGAGATCAAACGTTTCGATTTTTCTACGATACAATTTGTATCCTGCCACTTCGTTTGACATCATAGCCATTCTACTTCATTTTATTGCGACATCTCGCACGACGGAACACAGAGTTTTGAAAAATTCAAGACAAAGTATAGAGACATACGCGCATTTTCTGACTGGATGCACTCGCTCGTTTCTCTCGCGCGAGATGAAAAACCGGACGCGTCGTCGAAAGGATAAAGAAAGTGGCGACATACCTATGTACATACGTATAAGTATAAAAGGACATTGAGGAAAAGGCGCTTCTTGTAGCGCTCATAGATTAAAAATCGCAAACTTTTCACGTCGCATCACACGTTGTATAAAGTTATCCCCCGAAGTAAACTTCACGGAAACTTTTGGGCTTCTCGCCCAGTTTCGTCCAACTACGTGCGTCGCAGTCCGAGCGAGACAAAGTTTGGTTCGACTTGAAATTTTTACGGCAGTTTTACTACATTCGTTCGGCTTTCGCGCGCGAAGCCGCGCATATAAACGTAAGAGCGTGCGTTTTCCGTTCATATTATGTCTAAGGCGACAAAAGTTTTAACTCTGTAACTTGTCCGGAATTATTCTGTCCAAAGTGTGTCGAGAATTTTTTAATCGTCCAAAAAGTCTCTGCGTTTCTTATTTTATTTCAAAAATACGCATGCTTGTATTTACTTATATTTTGGAAGAAAAATTCATATGTAAATGTCGTAGATTTTTATATACATGTACTTACATAATTTTTTTTCTCCAGCTATCGTTAAATTTCTTACGAGAATCGCACGGTATTTTTTTACATTTGCCGCGACACCTCCGTTAAATTCCTCGTACGTGATATCGGCATTTTATGCTTTCTTACCTCGATTAATTCGTACGAGAGGAAAAAGAAAGAAGAAAAATACGAAACTTCAGGACACGGGATACGACAACTTGTCCTTATCTCGTGTTAAACCGTGCGCTTAAAGCGTGTCGAATTAATCAGACGACGGGTTGATCGGTTGAAGCGGCGAATTACATTCGCAAGTAAAAAAGAAAAAAAAAAACAAAATCAGGGATGTATCCAAAATAACAAGTGGAGTAAATATAGCATTCTTTATATTTTCAGCATAAACAAAAATAGGATTAAATTTTTGTATGTTTTGAGTTTATTTAAATATTAACACAATTTTTTAGAATAACTATTTCCTTTTCTTTTTGTATACACATTTATTCTAAAAGCTGTGTACTTCAAATTTGATATTTTTTAAAACGTTTTCATAAAACTATTAATCAATAAAACATATTAAAGAAATATGATATTAGTATAAATAAGTAAATAATTGTGTGATAGAAAGAGAGAGAGAGAGAGAGAGAGAGAGAGAGAGAGAGAGAGAGAGAGAGAAGAGGTCCAAAAATTCCAGCTACGCTATTGTTAATGGTCGATATAAACGAACAACGATACGAAAAGCCTACAGGAATTCTTCAGCATTCCAATTCTCTTTATTTTCTCGAGAAGTGAATAAGGATTAAAAGAGATAAGGGAGTAGACGACAAAGTCAGAAACATTGCGTCGTTTGCCACAGAACATGTACAAATTGCCAGGCGTATTTTAGTCGTCGACTCTGCATGTTTATCGATAAAAATCACGAATCGTGTACATATATCGCAGACACAAATTCTTTGTAAAATTAACCTGTTTATAAAAAAAATCTTTGACTTTTATAAAAAGATATTACCTGTTTTTCGAAAAAAATTCGATGCTTTATAAAAAAGCTGTGAGTTTATAAACAGCTTGCGTGACATATATATATAAATTCGCATACTAGAGACTTGACAATATTCATTACTATTAATGTAATTTAAAGTCTTTTATTACGGTCGCGTATAGCTTTAAATTTTTCGATCAGATATTACTGTAAAATTTCGAATAGATATCTGTAAAATTAAACAATTTTATTACTTTTATCTCAATGACTAGAAATTGTAAAAGGCAAGCTTTATAATAGAAGCTTTTCATGTCACTTTAAACACACACACACATATGTATATATATATATATATATATCTAAAGTATTTTATATCTTCAATTTATAAAAGATACTTTACTTTTATATAGCTTTATTCCATTTTATACTTACTCCCGAAATATTTGAAAAGAAGAAGGTAAAAGACACATTCTTCTTTTTTGTCTTTTCTTTGCGTTTCTTTTTTCTGTAATAAATTCAATAATGATGAATAGTCGATCTCACAGGCTCTCTTTTTTATACACAACGCACACGCACACACACACACACACACACACACACACACACACGTTAGTCAGACGAATACCACTCACTTCAAAGAAATATCGACTTTTCATTTGTGTGTATCCTATTTCCCAATTACAGTTTAATTGATCGACTAAATTGAGTTTACGTTTAAAATCGGCCAGATTTCAATTAATGCCTGTCTTTCAGCCTCCAAGTGATGAATCACATGCGATTAAATCCAGCTTTCTCTGTCTATTTGTCTGTCGGTTTGTCTGCGTCTGTTTGTTCTTTCTCTCTCTTCCTATCTCGATTTTCGTTTTTCAGCAATTTTGATGTATTAATTTAAACATGGTGCGAATTAAAGGGCACAATACGGGCTAAGTTAAGTTTTGTTATGTCGAGAAGCAAATGTAGAGAAGCCGCGATGATTTAATATAAACACATACGAATCGATGTGGAAGGAGGGGAAAGCAGATGTCGAGATATATGACAATTAAAGTTAACATATATAAATAGGTCAATAATAAAATATTGTTATGATAATTTTTATTTAAAAAATTGAAAGAGATTATTTGAGACGACAAATTTAAAGAGATAAATCTTGACAGAACGTATTAATTATTTCTGTGATTTAATAACTTTGTAATAGGAAGCTCTTGAAAAAATTTTCTCGAAATGATTACGATTGCTAATATACTTTTTACATGAACAAGATTTAAAAATAGATGTAGATCTAAATCTAAATTTCTGTAGTTAATGTCCAATTTTCTCATAATCGTCCAATCTTTGAACATGTGTGCAAACTCGAATACGCGATCCGCAAACACGCTCAAGAGAACCATGAAATATCTTCTCTTCCTCCTTCTCGTATAACTTTCGGTAACGAAACCGCAATGTGTTCTGGCGTTTCCGTTTATGTGCTGTCTGTCTGTCAACAATCTCGGAAATTACGACCCAGATGCCGACGACACGAATAATGATTGCACCAACACTAACGCGGAAAATATCTGACATTTATGGTAATATAAGAAGTTATTATTAATGCTTAGAGAAACTTTGCAATTGTATTGTTTGATTATATTAAGTAATTTGAGTCTTTTTCAACCAAATGTGTCGATAAGCTCTAAGAATTATGCGGAATAAAAAATGTGTAAGGCTCTTGAAAATTAAATTTTAAAAATTGACGTAAAAGTATAATAATTGAAATTTTTTTACATCTAGAGCACGTTTCTCTGATTTACGTTTGCGATGAACTTGCCGTACGGATGATCGAAACTGTTCTCGGTATTTTCGTGAAATGAATGTGTTCCGGCGGTTGACATTCAGCCCTGCACTCGGTGGTCTTAAATCAAATGACAAGATATTCCGCAAATAATTCGGCGTGTCTAAACTTTGTACACTGACCGAGGTGCAATAATACTTCTGTTATGAGTTATGTTTACGCCATCTTCCAATTCACATTAATAGAATTTTCTTTATTTATTGTTAACTTTTTTAGTAATCGATACTTTATTCACTCGATCCATGTTGCTGAATATCGTATACTCGTAACGTTGCATTTTTCTTGTATTTATTAACACGTTATAAAAAAAAAAAAAAAAAAAAAAACTCTCAAGGAACTTAGTTTTTTAAAAGATATTTAACTCAAAAATATATATAAAACATAAGTAAATAAAAATAAAATTTTTAAACAATTTTTTAACGCGAACAAATTAATCAAGTTAATAAAATTTTTTCTTACATAAGAAAAAAAAAAAAAAAAAAAAAAACAAACTGAAGAAGCTTCTCGTTTGGATGAGTTACACATTCTTATTATTTGACAAATAATAAATATTTTTTTAATAAAATGCATCTTTCAATCCGGTTTTTCAACATTTCCCATCCTTGACATGTACTTACACGCGCGCACGGTGAGTGAGAGAGGGAGAGATTGCGGTCGATAGGGGCGAGAGCGGCCCATTGCATCGACGGCCGTGGCCGGCTGAATGCCAATTATCTGATCCCACGTATTGGCCGCATGTACCTGTACGCTATTCAGATGCAGTACGTACGCAGGAGCAATATCCAGATGATTATCATCGTGTAGCTGGCGTGGCGTAATCTCCGGACCGGATCACGAAGAGCGTGCCATTATGCGGCCCGTGGCAACGCGCCGCTTTGCGCGGCGAGCGTCGATTTCGGGGAAGGATTTCATCTATTTTTTTTTTTTTTTTTTATATATATATATCCTCTTCTTCCTCTTTGTCTGTATTTCTCGGCGTATATCGGTTACACTTTATTAACGCACAGGCAAGTTGGGTAGCAGCGAGATACCCCGGTAACGCACCGGTTGCGCTCTTGGGGAGATCCGGACTTGTAATCGCGCTAATAATACACCGCCATGCGACAGGCCTGATTTTCTCGAGATAATTGCGTAAACTACTTTAATCTCAAAAGGCATCGGATTTAATTTAAATTTAAAACGGATGCGAGCCCCTCTTTTTGCGTTTGAGTTTTATTGCATTTCATCAATGTATATTTAGAGATCTTGTTTTATGATTTTACAGTTACCTGGCTCTGTATGGCTTTTCATTAAAAAATATTTCATGGGCATTTTATTAAAAATACCATGAATTATACATGATTATATGTATATAACTTTTTTCCATTCTTATTATATATATTATACAGAGTTCTCTGTAATTGATGATATAACCGAGAAAATAATTTCCATGTGAAAAAATAAGTAAAATGTATACAGTTAATTTCTTATTAATTTCTCAATTTTTGAATCCGCGTAATTTTTTTCTCTCGAAAATCTCATATGTATAAATATTTGATTGTATATTATGAACGTTATTTAATTAAATATTATTTGCATGATAATTTTTATAAAATACATAATTTATTATTATTGTCTGTAAAAAGCTTTTTTTATAAATAATAATTTTTTAGTAATTAGAGAAGATGAACATAAATTAAAGTTCAAACTCAACTAAACGTTCTTTATCGTGCTCTTTACATTCAATAATTATTTAATCCGCCGTAAATCCTATTAGACTAGAATTAAGTTAACTTAGACTCTCCAAAGAGCCTTACCAGCGCGAGTTTCACGTAGAGAATGTAAGATTAAATCGAATCTCGTGAACAGTAGTAGAGTAGCGTAACGAAAGGACATCGCGACGACAGCCTTTTGAGTAGTATCTTCTCTATTGTGTCAAAGTGGTCGCCGGTAGTTAACTCGAGTTCGCCCACTCGTAAAGTAAAATAAAGCTCGACGAGAGAGTGAGAGAGAAGGAGAGACATAGAAAGACGCGAGGGGGAAAGAGAATCGACGATGTAATCGCATTGCGATCATTTCCGTGATCACTTACAACTCACCGTTAACCGGGACAAGATGAAACAGAATCGAGGCGAAATCGTGCACAGACACATGTACAAATACATACAAAAGCGGAAAAGAGAGAGAGAGAGAGAGAGAGAGAGAGAGAGAGAGAGAGAGAGAGAGAGAGAGAGAGAGAGAGAGAGAGTGAGTGGCTCAAACAAAGGGTAAGTTGCTCGTAGCTTTTCTTCTCCGTTTCATCTACAATGCAGAAGGAGAGAGATCAATCTCTCTTTTGATCGAAACTTTTCACATAAAATACTACAACTTCTTCGAGAGAAGGGCCTTTAATTAAACGTTATCGTCCGCCACCGAGAGGATCGAACGATTTACAAAGGCGGGAAGTAAGGGGTGAACGTTTAATTTACAGAAAGTTTACTTCGTGAATAGGAATTACATAGTTGACTTTTGTTTAATTTCATCGCTATATGCGAAACCTCATTACAAGTTCTTTCTATTTTCTTTACGTTATTGCGAAGCTTTGTTCTGATATCGAATTCTAAATTGTATATATACATGGGAAATGTATATAATTAATTTAACAATAAACTGTTTGAGAGATTCGTCAAAGTTAAAATTGCTGTGCTTTTCTATGTCTTCTATATGTAATATATTTTTCGATTATTTTATATATTTATTTAATTTTTATATAAAGAGGAAATTCTTTAGAAATAACTAAAGATATTCTTTCTGATTATTCATTTAAGTAAAACTATTATAGGAATTATAATACAATTTCGTTATGTAGCTGAATTTACTTTGCTGGAATTTAATTATCCGAGTTATCCAAAGTATTTGGCGCGTTTATGTCGCAATTAAATGCCATAATACGACTAACCATTTGCCGTGTGTAGTTTCGAATAAGCCAGTGTGCAAAGTGTGACATCTAATTTCAGTAACCGTGGCAAACGTGGAAAATTTAATTAACCGTAGCAGCTAAAATATTTCACGAACGTAAAGGATAAATAAATGTATAGGTAATATTAAATAAAATTAAGTTATATGTATATGTATAAACAAAATTACATAAATACTTCAATTTCTTTTACAACTTTTACAAGAGATTTAATAATTTAAAGTAACACGATTAAAATATATATGAGGAAACAAAATGTTGATTATCTCTATGATACAATTATACGCGATACTAATTGTAAGATAAGCGCTGGTTGTAATCTTGGTATTTAGCACACCTTGGACTATGCGATTAATTGCGTACTCTCCAAAGCAGTCGCCATGAATATTACGTCCGTATATTCGCGTATATCTAAGTGCACATAGGGAGAGAGAGAGAGAGAGAGAGAGAGAGAGAGAGAGAGAGAGAGAGACAGAGAGAGAGAGACAGAGAGAGAGAGAGAGAGAGAGAGAAGGTAAACGTTGGGGGCTAAGCACGACGCGTCAATACAATGTAATGGCCACGGCGTTTGTTGCTTACACGCTTGTATATTGCAGCCGAATGCAATTAATTCGGCCGTCTGCAATTGAATGCACGAATCACGTTCCGCTACATTTATCGCGGGACAAGACTGATATACGAATGTCCGAAGAAACGAAACGGGCATTGGCGAGGAATTGATTTATCGTTATTATCAACGTGATATATTCATATTCTTTACGCTCCTTTAATTATCAATTCATTTGCATTATATATTATTGGATATTAAAATATAGTAAATATATGGTAAATAAGTCTAATAAATGTACGTGCCATTAGTCATGTGGCACACTCGATACGTAATGATCGAGAAAATTAATCGGCAGCACTGTACAGATATTACGTATATAAGGACATTTTTATATGACGTAAGAAAGTCGCGCCCCCTTCGCAAGAAATGCGCGGAGAATTAGTCTGCGAAATCGCCTCGCTTTTTTTATCGCTTTTTAATCGTTTCATGGGTCACGATATTTACGGATCAAAAGATTCGCATCTAGCGAATTAACGAGTCGAAAGTGCCGAATGGTGTAGCGGGCGATCGTCATGACAGTTAAATCAACACGTTTCCAGCCCAGGAATATATTAACGTCAGAAAGGTTAGGTGGCGTCGCGTGCGATGCAATTTCAACCACTGGAATTTAACCGCTCTCGTCGCGTCGTCACTCACAAGACAGGGCGTATCCACGTTCCTCGCGGAAATTTAGTCAGTAAAAGTGAGCGTCGTGTGCGCGAATAAACATCGAAAGTGCCGAATAAAATATCACGCGATCGTCATAAAGTATTATTTAATGTCGGTGCGTAGTATATTTGAGGATTGGAAGCGTCAGATCGCGGTTGGAATATTTGATTGAGGTTAGCAAACTTCTCCAATATTATATCTTTTCGTATTTTTTTCATAAATTTTAAATAGTGATATTAAATAGTGTCGAATATTTCAGATATTGCGACGAATATACCGGCATTATTATTACATTCTGCCTCGCGAATCTTATTTATCATAAATATAAGCCGAATATGATACGAATTTATATCGGTAGTTAAATATGTTACGTATTATGTTACACGTACTACTTACGCGCGGTTGTGTGTTTATAAAGTTGTGTGTTTATAAAGGCAATTGCGTACGCGATCGCTGGTTAGTCTCACTGCGACGTTTTGACAGTCAAGATAGCTCCGCATTTTTGTATTATAATACTTTTACGTCGTGTAAATGAATCGCGTGTGTAGATTAATATCGGGAGTGCCGAATCAAATAATCGCGCGATCGAACCTGTCATATTTTTATGTTATGTGTTCCTTCTCTCACATTTTATGGAATAAATTCCAAATATCGAAAATGTCGAATGTAATCGTGCGTGATAATTTATCTATGATTTATTTAAGCATATCGAGCCGCGTCACAAGTGTCGAGTGTATTTCCAAAAATTATCACTCTCCACACTCATCTCGATCGAGTACGCATGAATCAACGAGAGATCTTCGTGTCTTCGTCTTTAAGGTTAGCATTATATTAAATTATCTGAGAATCTTGTAAAAGTAATACCAAGAGGAGAAATGGGCATGTATATATTTATTTTTTTTTTTTTTAATATATTTAATTTTATTTTGATAAAATATTTATGTGCGCGTTTTCAGAAATATTTAAAGTTAAAGTATTGTTTGATGGCGTAATATAAAATTTGTAAAATATTGACATTTACAGTAATGTAGAAAATATTTTTTGAGGAAGGTTTAGTTTTAATTTAAACACACTATCATAAAATTTCTAAATTTTTAAAAATATCTTCCAATACTTTTCCTTAGCAAATATATTGCGAATATTGTGTTTTGAGTGTAAAGACGTTTATTTATACTGTATATACGTATATACATTTACGTCGATATTTAAATTACAACTAGCGCACTTTACAAATCCCTTTGTACTGCATTTATTTTCTAATTACACGCGTACCATTGTAATTTCTCGTATACCGAAAAAGCGAATATCGAAGCAAAGAGATACAACGTTGAGAGATGCGAGAACCCCATTGTTCGTAGCAATCGTATTCTTTATTTGCACCATTGTCGATCGGTGCCCTGCGCTTGTATCACGCCGAGTGAATCCAATTCTCGCTCGTCTAGATAAAAAATAGAGAGAGAGAGAGAGAGAGAGAGAGAAAAAAAAGCGCGTTTTTGTTATCGATCGATTCGCGTCGAGCTTCTTCCGCGGCGAACCGCAGCTTTTTCGAACCGAAGCGTGATGTTGTCGTTTGCGTTTAGGTTGTTCGCGTTTAGATGGGTGTGCTTCTATTTGCATGTTCCATAATGTCGAATGGAGAACTCTCGGGAGCTCTCTACAAGATCGGTTTACCGTTATCTTGTAATCATATCTTTTTTTCGACCACACGCGGTATCGATTGCCGACAGACAGACCGACCGACGACTAGCTCTGTTCCCTCCGTCTCTCTTTCTCTCTGTATATATATATATATATATATGTATATTCATTACGTGTGCTGCTAGATTTAATTCACTTAACTCGAACTATGCGCTGTTTCTCGAATCACCTGGCAGCGGATGAGAACTCGCGCGCTTCTCGGCCTCGAAATATCCCGAAACCGAAAATTAAATTGGGATATTCGGATATAGAGTACTAAATTTGTTGTTCTTATTATTACAAAATATATTTGGGAAAATACCAAGAACTACCGAAACGACAATTTATGGATATGTAATTATTTATCCATCAAACACACGCAGATATATAAATTCGCATTCGTTGACATTTATTATCTTTTTTGTATAAAAGAGAGAAATATCCCTGTGAGTAAACGCTCTAAAAATTTTATATCTAATTAATACATACAATATGTATAATTATATATATAATTATATACATAATATATTTAATATAATTATAATATATAATTATATTTAATATTATATTATTATATTTGTATAATTATATATATAAAACATTTCTGTTATTATATGTATCGTAAATATAATTACAATGCAAATATTAATGGGGTTTACTATTTAGTTTTCTGCGAATTTTCACTTCGTTGCAAAAGCATCGTTCGAAAGCATTTTAGTTTCCAGAGATACACGGAGAAACTATTCTCAGAACCGAATAAACTTTATCTCGCATCTCTTGCGTTCCGTCACTCTCTCGCGCAGTATTTACATAGGGAAGTTAAACGGTGAGTTCGATTGAGTTACGTTATCGTATCTCCCGTTGACCACTTCGACGAAGGTGGCTCGTACATGAAGGTACCTTACCGCCGAGTGGATTTAATTCACTTAACCCGAGGTCCCGCTTTAATTGCGTAAGCTAGCTCTACCGCCGTATTCGACCATTAAAAGCTCGAAGGGTTCGCAAAAGGGTGATTTGGCAGAAGGGAACAAAATCGAATCGATTGCTTCTCCGAAGGTGCTTCGGTCCGACTGCTTTCGAGAGAAAGGCAGGGACAGACAGAGAGAGAGAGAGAGAGAGAGAGAGAGGAACATGTACGTTATCGCGATGGAATAGAACACCGATCCTTTATATATTGCTAATGGAATCCCGCTGGTCGACCAATTCTATTAACGATAGGATTACCGTTCTCTCGCGGTGGCGGCTGTCACTTGTGTTCGTGCGAGTAGTTTTGTGTCAGCATTCGCGCGTCACGACGGTTAACGTGAAAGGCGGTTAACGCCCGTGATATCTCGAATCAAATATCTAGTTTCTCTAGTCTTTTAGATCGTAGATCTACAGATGCCTAGATCCAAAGATTCTTGATTAAATCTTTCAATCCTCAAAGAGATTCTTGGACTTTTAACTTTTTAATCAACAGATTATCTCGGTAGACAGACTCTCTTTCTTTGTATTTCAATTTATGGAATGTTTGTTTGTTCATTATTATTCCTAAAAACGGTTTTACATTTTAAAATCGTTATGTTTCTAGCATTTAAGAAATTCAGCTTAATTAATCTTTAATTTAATTTCTATTAATTATATTAATTCTCAAATTTCAAATATGTTTTCTAAAGCATTGGTTTTTTACAGTTAGAGATTTTTAAACAAGAACATTGTTGGAAATTTTCAGAGCGTTGTATCTTTTTTGGAGCTTTTAAACACAAAATGTTGCGTTTTTTGTAATCGTGCTTTATTTTCACGCACTCGTTAATTCCAAAAAGCCACGTACTTTAGCCTGACGCGATGAAAGGCAGATTCTCGCGTATGAGTGACCATTTTTTAACTTTTTACCAGCCGCCATTGCGGCGAATGCACGTGTGCTCGTAGACCAGATATACGTGTGTCACGCGTTATTTCGACATGCGAGCGCGATAAACGGAATTTCGAGTAAGCCGCAGCGGGCAGCAACGTACGTTGTACAGACCTTTTTCCCGGACAGGAGCCGAATATTACGGATATTGGTTCGGTGCATGAGATCACGTACTATAATAAAACATATTTTCTCTAATTCGAAATAGCGCACATTAATTTTATAACGGAAATATTTTTTTTTATACCGTGCGGTTGAAAACATTGCGGCTTGTAATTGTTGCTACGATATTATTGTTTTTATTTTTTATTTATTTATCTATTATATACATACAATGCTTTGATTTTATATTAAATAACATGAGACTATGTTGTGTAAAATGAGATATTTATACGCTACGCACACACACAAAAATTGATTGCTAAGCGTTTCAAATCTCTAAAAATTTACATTTAATTTTAAACTTAAATTTAAAATTTTACTTTTAGAGATTCTAGTTGGCATCTAAATGCGTTTCGATTGAAGCACAACTTTACGGGAATTGGCCTTAAGTGCAAACTGAAAACGCAATTAGACGCGTTTTCGTCTTTCGGTTCGTGTTTCACACTCGAGTCACGTCGTATCCACGATGTAAAACGCGACGTACACGCAAACTGCGTCTGGATTTAGCTGCGCGAGAGTATCATCTGGCGGTGAGAGAAGCGCATCTTAAATATTAAGCGGTCCATCGATCGTACGCGACTAAACACGCAGCAGAAAAAGATAGAGAGAGAGAGAGAGAAGTCGAGATTGGTCTGGACAATGTCTCAAAGTGCAAAAGGATTATTCTTTCACCAAGTCGGATAACTCGGTCTCCTCTTCTCTTTCGTTTTGTCCCTCCCTTTTTCTCGCATGAAACCCGCTTTTATGAGGGCAGTTTATACATTTATAGAATTTTTCAGTGGCTTTCCTCGACACAGATTCCGTCTACAATGTAGCAAGCATATGAGAGGTTGGCTTTGTCCCGATATGAAGAAGGTATAGAAAGAGAGAAATTTTATTTATAATTTTCGATTTTTATTCGCCTTATATAATATTATGTATTAAAAAATGTCTAATGTGTGTAATGTATATATATATATATATATATATTATAATATATACTACACTGTTAAAGAAAGGCTAAAATTATGTGAATTTAATGGAGTATAATAAGTCTAACATATTAAGCTATTAAATTCCGTATTCCATTTCCTGATTTCATCTGAAAAGAGCGTCATTAAACTCAAGTTTGACAACTCGATCTAGTCTAAATTGCGAAGTAGTCTGCGATCTTTCCGACGAAATCATTATGTAACTCTTATGGAAGAGATTAATGAGTGACGGCAATCTGTCTTTATATAAACATGAACCAGCAGTATATCGCGTTTTATCTAAATACTTTGACTTATCTGTTTACATTTAGATAGGAAGCATGTAAAAATGATCGTCATCGCAATATATGTCACGTTCCGTGCAAAATTATTCGAGAGTTGAGAGAGCAAAATTCACATTTTGCAGGATCCCGATGTGTCTCGGATGCCGGCTGGTGGATGCATTATGCTACGTAAATAATTCTGTCATTTGTAACAATTCGGATCCGCTTTTGACTCGGCATTTTTGGTCTTCATTTTAGTAACAGCGTATTAAAAAGACAGATATAACATATGTTTGTAGGAAAAGCTGTAAATTCTAGAATTTAATGAATAATATTCAAGGGAAAATGAAAGAATATAAAGGAATAGGGCGATCTACATATTTAAGATCCGATGAAATATTATACTATGTGGATTATTGAACAACTTTTCTATTGATAAAAGTTTTAGGTAGGATTTAAAGCGAAGAATCTTTCGCTTTCATTTCCCATTCACATTGTCGATCGAGAAATAAGTACCGGAATACGGTGAGGGTTGGCGCGAGGTATGGATTCATTTGCATATTCCTGCTCCCCAGACAATCGAATCCAATTATGACGCTTCAGTGATCACGATTGCAGGATTGCTCCTGACATAAACGCATCTGAATCCGGTTTTCAGGACTACAGCGCGTGCAAGCGAAAAGAATATTACTTCAGACTCGAAAATCCATATTCAGTTATGTTGAATAGTTTTTACAGATATATATCGGTTTTTAGATTTGCCGTCAAAAATAAAATATAAACGCACATTGATATTAGAAGCGTAGCAACAAAAAAAAAAATTAAAAACTGATTGATATATAACATAGAATTTATTAGAAAGAGAAAAAAGGAGAAACATAAAGAGATCTAAAAAAATGTATAGTTACATTTCATTTCAAACGTTTTTTTATCTCCTCCTAAAACTTTGTTCAAAAATATATATGCATCTGTAAATATGCACCTATGTAAATATGTTAAATTTATCAAGCATATCTTAAAATGATATTGCGCCAGATTTATGAAATTTAAATTCACAAACTGTTATTCTGTTAACTGCTATTTGTTTATTGGGTAAAAAATTGATTCTATTTTTTTCCTTCATATTTTTCTTTTTAATTTTTCACTCATTTTATTTGTTTATTTATCTACTGTTTTTTACTCTTTATACGAGGTAAAATTTTACTAAGATATTTATCTATACGAGATGCGTTCTATAAATCAAGCTACGATGAAAGATTAATCTTCCGAGCAATGTACGTGATGGAATGTCAAATTGGAAAATGTCACTATGTAGGGCAATTTTATCGATCATTAGCGGTCACTTTATCCGTATCGACATACGTTATTCCGCGACTGGATAAATCATTGTCTCAAACCGCAGTGCAACGTGACTGGCTGACGGATTGATCTTGAAATCGATACTAAAATTAGCTTTTCATATTTTTAAATATATCTACGCGATTACACTGTACATTTTATGTGTTGCATATTGAGTTTATAAAAAAAAAAATCCCACATGAAGGTTTTCTATTAATAAATTCTTCGATCATATGATTTTATGAATATAATAATTTACAGTATAAATATAAATCAACATATTTTTTTCTCGCATATACAGTTTTTGCTCTTACGCTGGATACATATTGATTCATGACCTGCCAGTTTGAATGGAGAAATATTCACTCGCGGGACTCGCATCCTCTGTTAAATCGTACCGGCAGTTTTTCATTCACTCGACAGGTATTTGCATTTTGATTGCCGCAACTCGAAGACTACGAGAGTTACGCTGATTAAGAATTTGTAGCTTGATCTAAAGTATCTTTTTGAAACGTACAAGTTGATTAATAGGCATAATTAAAATAAAGCGCGCGTGTAGCTGCTATTTAGTCTATTTTCTTCGTTAAAGCACAATCTGTATATAGATAAGTAAGTATCACGTAACGGGTATCCTTTTATATCGTGACAGTAGAATTGTTATAAAAGTGGCGAATTACGTGATGTGCTCTGAACCCAAGTAACCGATCCAATGAATTCAGGTTCATACAAGCTCATCCGTTGATTGGGTGTTAACGTTAAGACTGCAGCTTGACAAGATAATATGCAAGCCAATGGTGAACGTTCTCGTGATCGCGATCGAAAATCTTTGCCTGAATAACGAGAGAAGCGAATACACACACACACACACACACACACACGCGCGCGCGCGCGCGCGCGCGAGCATGCACGCTAGAAATAGCGGCAAATATTCTAGTAAGATATATTGTCATACACGGTTCAATTCCTTCATGAAATAAGAGTTATATTTCTCGCATATATTTTCCTTCATAAAGCATACTAAATTTTAATCACATTAAAAATCAATAATTTGAGTATCACGTATGAAAAGGTTAATGGGATTAAATTATTCTATTTTATTTTTAATTTTACAGGCTTTATTTTATTTTTTACATATTAGAATTACTTAGATTTCAAAACTCAATATCTTGATAAGAATAATAATTTATTTTCCAAATTATAGAATGAATAGTATAAATTACATTTTTTTACGTAAATGCAATGACGTACAAAAATTGAAGTTTTGCATTTTATGCCGATCATAAAAATTGTGTGTGAATTCAGTGGACGTATCTACCTTGCCAGTAGAGGGACGTTAAACTTTACGGCATTTTTAATAGCATTGCACGCGAGCTGACATCTTCTTCCGTTTGCGAGCTTCTCTCAAAAGTTTTCGCGAAGTGCACGCATCTAATGGCCGGGAAGTAACGACAACCGCGTCGTCGTTTATGTCGCAACGAATAGTCTCGTTGTAGTATACAGCCGTAAGAAATGAAACGCGCTTGCTTGCTGTTTTGCGAAAATAATCGCCTCTCCTAAACGCTATAAACGTGTTTACTTGCGCGTACAGCGTTTCCATTTACGATTCGCGAGACTGCTTTGAAGTGTGTCATCATTGCATGGGTCATAGAAACATCTGCACTTTGCTCAGAAATCATTTTCACCCAGAATAGTTTCAGCACGAAGTCTTTTAAGTGCAATAAAGCCGATACAATAAATTTCAATAAGGATATTCAGTAAAGCATGAATAATGTTATATCATATTGCGCGACAAAAATTATGCCAGCAGCACAATTTTAGACTTATATCTTTATATCTTTTCATTTATTTTACCTTATTTAAAAATTATAAGGTTACAATTGTAATGCTTTAATTAGGATAAATTAAAAATAAGGACACATTAATTATAAGTGATATATTAATTACGTAATAATTATGAATATTTCACTTGATGTATAATGTTAATATTTAAATATGAACGAGCGTGCATATAATTAATCAAGAATATTGCAACGGTGTTTGATATCAACCGCGTGTTTCGATATCGCTTAACACCTCTACGACACAACAGAACGAGTTGAGTGCGCCTCGTAATGTTGCACTCGCGGTAATTTGGCGAACACGAGCTTAATTAACGAACAAATTAGCCTGGAATAACGCGGCCGTGTAATGTTACAACCATCTACTATTTTGCAAAGAGCGACAACGCGTACATCAATGTGAATTCAAACGCTCATTTATCTGACGAGAGCCAACGTCGTTGAGAGTGGTATATTTAGCTATAAATCAGACGGAAACTTATAAAGCTCGTAATGGGTTGGCAAAACGATTTTATAAAGATGGCACGCGAAGTACGTATATAGACAGAGTTACCGAAGTTACGAGCCGGATGATTTACGGCTAATAAAGCTATCTCGCGCCTCCGTGAAATAGCCGCAGTGTAAATGCGAGATCATTTTATTACAGTCCTCTTTTACGAGACATCCGTCCAATATTGATATCATATTCATTCCACATTCGAAATTATTCCCATTATAAATTATATTTATAGGGGATTTTCTCGTTGAGCTCGATTTCAAATTTTTATTGACTTTATGACGTTGCAAGCATTATACAATTTTATTGGATTGGTCGATCGTTAGTGATTTTTTAAATGAATTTAGAATTTACTTGGCAATATTCATGTGTGTCCAGTAGATAGCGTACCGTATATATTTCTCGTGATACATTACTTCCTGGAGATGGAATGTGTATTTCAAAGATCAAGACCTTTTACTCGTCTTTTTTATTCACAATAATTTTCCTTTTCTTTTCTGAAGATATATCGTATATAGTATTGTTCCTGTTTTATGTGTATGCGAAACTGTCCGTGTCTCAAAGATACATTATTGTTCCATCTCCGTGGAAATACTTCCGGGAGAGACGGGCGCGGATTGTGTACGTGTGTAGGTGTATTACGTGCGAAGAGAGAAACAGGTCGCCACACAACACACGACATGCGCGCGCGGAGAGAGCATGTGGTAAAGTGCGGTAGACACTTTGGTAATGGTGCTGGGGCGGCGTGACGAGATTGGCGATGCTATCAGGTGTATCTCCGCTGATGAAGGTTGTAACCTCGCGCGGACCCCATTTATTAAAGCCGCGTCTCTGCCACGGCAGATACAAGGTTACCGCTGCTGCCGGCATCACTAGCTACGACGTAGCCGAGAGCAGCAACAACAGCGAACCACCCTGCAACCTGCACAGGGATGGATCGCCAAGATGTTGCCTTTCTCCTCTCATGCGATTTCATGCGACTTTTTTCTTTTACATTTTGCCCAAGTTAATTTATCAGTCCACTCGCGTTTAATAATTTTGCAGAGCTCGGACGTGTAAAGCTTATTATATCGCAGAGATTGTACGATTAAGAATAATTAAAGGTTACTGATTATCGGACATATTCATAAAAATATCGAAAATCTGGATTTAATATTTAAAAAAAAAAAAAAAATTGAATTTATTAATTGAATTAAAAATGTGATTTATTAATTACCTATTTTTTTAGTTTATCCACTGCACTTGGCAAGATAATTTTTTCGTATAATCGAATTTTTAATTGTTATATACGTGTTCAGAGGAGCCAGAATTAAATTTCTTTACAATAATGAAATTATACGTTCATATAATTTTTTTATTATAATTTTAATATAATCTAATGATAATAAACCGTTTAATATTTCGTTTAATATTTAAAATTATTACAATTGTAAGTTTTAGAAGAAAAGCACTTAAACAAAAAAATTTCATTTTACAGAATATTTTTACGTTTGAGTAATTAAAAAATTATTTTTAATATTAAAAAATTATATCAATCACGTTTAAATAAATAGAAAGAGAATTCTTTGTATATTTTTAAATTTTAAATTATTTATCACATTGTGTATGTTTTGGCTGTGTCAGATATACATATAATAAATATTTTTCTTTTTTTGGTTTAAGTGCTTTTTTTTACTTTTTTTATTAATTCCAAAATCCCACACGTGTCAGGCAGCGTTCAGGGCACGCGAGAACCTTCTCCGGCCCTACGTCTTACACGGGCGGGCGTCTCTCTTTCTTTCGTGCGGCTTGCTCTCGCGCAGATTGCAATCAGTCATATTAGCCGGACACACCTCGGATATGTACGCGGCCATCTGGCACGTAGAAGCTCGGGGTTGTACGCGTCGGGAGTAACGGGTCGTCTGACGTAATCACCGGTGCCGGCGGCTCGACACCATCACTACCACCATCACTCGCACCACCTGCATCTCGTCGCCTCGCCGCCGAGTGCAACACGTTTCTCCGTTGCCGGCTGGCTGCCCCTATCCCTCTCCCCTCCCCGGAGACCCGGCTTCCGCTGCCGTCTGCTGGCTTATCGGCCTCACGGTCCTTCCCTAGATATACGATATCGCGGAAAATCATTTTCGAGAGACAGCGCCGGCGAGAGATGTTGTATCGCCCGTGACCCGGGTCGTCCCCGAACGTATCGCCACGCCTCTCTCCAGACGTGTCGGTATTCGTCTCTCTCTCTCTCTCTCTCTCTCTCTCTCTCTCTCTCTCTCTCTCTTTCTCTCTTCTTTCTGCGCGCTTTTGAACCGAGTGACAACTGTACGGAAATAGAGAAGACGTATATGGAATATCGTTTATATCGATGAGATCCGATGCGCGGAATGATTTATTTCACGTAATCAAATGTAAAACGAAGGTGAAGTATTTGTCCGTGAAAAATGGATATGTCTAGTGATGGCAAGGCGTGGAAAGGTTTTTCCATGTTATATTTGAGAATTACAGAGGAGGATGGAGGATTGACGTGAGATATCTGAATGTTATACCATGTTCCTAATGCAAAGCTCAGCGACGCCGCTCTTCATTAATCACTTTCAATTAAGAGCGCGATAATGCGCGATAGAACGGCGTGTCGGACATTCGGTCAAGTTAGCGGTGCCGTCTTGCCGCGAGATAAAATGATCCGCTACCAGCCAGCGTTCCACGGTTCGCCGCTTGATATGCTTTGCGTTCTCTCCTCAGCATCCTCGAGCTCTCTCGAAGGCTGCTGTCTCGTATCAAGCCGAGTATCGGGAAGGCATCCTCTGTGGCAGGGACGGCGATACGATATCGCAGAAAATCGTTTTCGAGACCGAACGCGAGATAAATCATGACCTGGCCGTTGCCGCCAAGGCGCACAGCCACGCCTTTCCTAGACGTGTTGGCATCCATTCGCCAGCCATAGGATAGGCAGCATCCCGTTCCACGAGAGGAACAGCTCTCGCGGTAGGTTCATGAGGTCGCCGTGCTGGGTGATACATGCGCTCTCGGCAGATCCGCTTCTTTCCGCACGGAAGGGAAAAGTTCTCTTTCATACGCGCACCTGCGATTATATACTTAGCCGAGCAGTTTATAATGCCGGGCGTTACCTATATACTAGGAAATTATCGCGATAATTTCATCGGGACGAGAGAGGCGGCTCGCGATTAGGATCGGCTTCGTTCGTTCTGCGTCGCAGGTGTAACAAATCGAAAATTGCACGTGCCCTTTTTTCGGCAGTTATATATTATTAGCGTTACGATTTAATTAACTTCTTTTATCGTGCCACCGCAATCTATACGCCATTTTATGGCGCGATTCCTATCGCATTTCGCGTATGAGTGTTGTATTAATGTGCACAAAATTGTTGAAATGGAAAGATATAGGATGTGGAACGAGATCGTTAAGAAAACCTTTAGTTCGAATTTCATAGATGAAAGATGACAGTTTTAGATCGCTTTATATATGTCTCTTTAATATTGGAAATTATGAAACGCCTTGTATGTGCATTTAGATTTTACGTTACGCATATCATAGATACCTATCTATGCTGAAATGACTTTGCGTTAGATGACACTCGAAATGAGAAATTTCACAACGACCCATTCGAAAGTCATTCACGTCGGGAAGGACAGTATTCTCAGAGAATATGCATACTTTTTGTAAGAGATGCAAAGAGAGAACGCGCAGCGGATGTCAACTATCTCGTTAAAATTCGGATTAAACCACGGATCAAAACGCAAAACTTACACTTTAATATTCTCATTTCCTAACTGTTACTTAATGACATCCTGCCGGAATTAAAAACGAAAAGACCAGAAATCTAAAAGGACTCGACAAAAAAATAGATAACTTTATTCAAAATGAATATTGTTAATGAGAGTTACAAGATATTTTTATCATCATTTTTAAATTGCCTTTTTTTTCTTTTTTTTTTTTTTACAAAAGATACGAAAAGGATTAATTGCAGCAATTTAATTCTGAAATAAAATTTTGCGATAATTTATTACTTTAGAAACAAAAAAAATTCTCTACAAGCAGCGATACAGTCGTGCATCATATATGTAGTTATATCGTAAAAATAAAAATTTTGTTCTGTATAGGAGAGCCATTATCGTGCATATATTGTGCATATATAAATGGTAATTCTGCTACTCTATTAGGATTAATTTAAAGCCGTTGGAAATATCCCGATAATTGGACGCGCTTTTGCATGCGTTTAATTCTTTAGCGAGCTCGTCTCATATCGAATATAATCCTTTCTTCTTCCATAATGAAGAACGTCGCTTAGTCGCTTTAACTTGATTATCATATAATAGGCTTAGATCCGCCGGCGAAAACAGCGTTTAATAAAGTCCGCCGAGCATAATCCCGCGCCTTTTTCGATATTGTCCGGTGAACATCTCGATTAAATATTCTTGCGAATTAGCATTATTCGTGCTAATGCTAATGTACCGATTTATAGAAAAGATAATGTGACAAGAGTATTATAAAAAGTGTTTTATAAATTACATATTTTGTCCAAATGATGGATACATATTCGATCAAAACTAATAATCAAATGTCAATTGTTTTATAACTAGAAATTGTTAAAATTTCGATATCAAGATTACTGTTATCACGATTTTCCTACTTTCTCACAAACATTATTTTAGTGATACACGTGTTATTTTGAATATTATTTGATATAAGATTAATTACGTATGAATAATAATGATTTTTTTTTTAAAGGAATTTTTTTGGATAAGTTTATATAACAGCGGAAGGAAAGAATCTTTGTAATTTCGAGGACACCCGGTGCAGGTGGGAAGCCGAGATGAATTATGCAACGGTCAATTAATAAAATTCCAATCACACTCGTCGGCGCGCGCGCCGTCGCCTCGTAAAAACGATTCCCCCCGATCGAACGCCTCGAAGCATCCGGAATGAACCTTGAGCTTTAATTCGCTCCGAACCAACCGCGGAAAATTCTACAGACGTATGTAGAAGGCACGGAGAAAAGATTAGTTCTTCACTCTGAAAACACGATTATCATTTAATGTGATTTTTATATAAATGACGTTGCATATATATATATATACGACGAATTAATTAAATGTGCGCGGTAAAAAACATTTTGTATTTTTGTTGAAATTTTCTTGTGTAGAAATTTTTAATATACTCTTATGTTAATATAGCATACCGTCGTTGTGTTATTTTTAACTTTTCTGCATTGAGTTAATATTTACCATTTCTAAGAGTTAAAAACAAGACAATTAAGAAGTAAATCTTACACCAATTCACATTTTTATGTTAATTTTTTACATATTATTTGTGTTATTTGTTTATATATTTGCCTTCTGTTAAATCTTCTGTTCATTAAAATTAGAGTGGATAAATTGGGACACGAGAAATGTGTTAAATTTAACACAAAATTTTTTACCGTGCAGATTCACATTTCAGATTTTTATCATCGAAATGAGATCAGCTTTCTCTAAAAAAAAAAAAAAAAAAAAAAAAAAATTCTAAAGAACTGCATACTTTAATGGCAGTAAATCTTTACGTGTATTCCTTTACACGCATATTCGTGATGAACTCCGCGTGATATCAGCACCGTTTCGCGTTTTACGCAGGCTCGCGAGAACGCAATCGAATCACACGTATAAGAGAAAAGTAAGAGAGGCGTGTGAATTTATCGCGCACTGTGGAAAATTCTCCATCGGCTGCATCTGAAATTAGATCGAATTTCAGATTCGCAACGATGAATACGAAGCCTCATGGAATCCGATCCTGGCATGTGTTAATTAACGTTTCTCCTTCCCTAGTTATACTTGCTTCGTTATAGATTCCTCGTGATGATCTCATCTTCGTTATTAATTAGCATTCTTCGTTGCTTTAATGATCTTTAACCTTTTCACAAGATAAAAGTGTGCTCGGCTGCATATTTACACAAGGGGAATACTTTATACTTATTTGAGAATAATTTTAATTATCTAAGTGGTGCATTTATTTACGTATAACTTTTCCTGTAATTAATGATAAAACTTTTAAATATTAATATCCAAGCATTTTTCATGTAAAAATTGCGATACGCATCTTTTATCGTTTACCTCGCGGCATTATTTCAAACGCATTCTCATATCTTGCTACATGAGCATATATAATATAACCAATTGAATTTCATAAATATTTACGAGAATATTTCGACCACATATCATTCAACTGATATCTAATCCAATGCTTATTTGTATGTTTCAGGTAAGAAACAGAGCGTAATGGAAGCCGCGCTCCGCTGCGGTAACGTGCTGGTCCTTGACTGGGTACGTGCCACGTTTGCCTAACAAGTACATTTTCGTTGTCTCGGCTTACGTTTCTAGTTGTTCCTCGCGATCTCGAGACAGGTCTATTCTTTTCGACGAAAAAGAAACGTTTTCAGTGAGCACGCAGCAATAATAGCTGTACTCACAATGGAAATTTTACGGCCCGTAAGGAAAATATTTTAAGTAAATGTCAAATCTTCTTTCGAGTACATTTAAATATTATTTCAACGAAGGCACTTAAATAAAATACATAAAGCATACTTGCAGAATAGAAATTATAATGAAATGGTTTTATAATTAAAGAACAAATAAATTATTCATATCATTATTATTCATATATTATTATTATTATTATGTATTATAAATTTATATACATATTCATATACATAATAAATAAATTATACGATTATTCAGAAATGCGTTGGAAAAACGAGCAGACAAAATTAAAGTATATCTGAAAAATTACAACTAAGATGATCAATCGTAACACGATATAAGAGAGCCTCGTTACGCTCTTGCGCAAACATTCGAGCGGGCAAATCACGAAGTCATTTCCGGGATAAGAGGTATCAAAGCTTAATCATCCGCCTTGAATTTCCGAGCGCGTTTACTGTCGGGTTAAGGTCGCTACTCGCGAGAAAGAGATGGAGAGTCGTCGGTATTCGAGTCGGGCGAAAAAAATCAATCTCTCTCTCTCTCCCTCTCTCCTTTGCGCAGCGGGGGGGCTTGGAGCGGGCCCGGCCAGGCGGGCCCTATTGTCGGCGAGTTTCCCTCCGCCCGCTCGTGTCGGTAACAAATGACGCTGCGTGTTCCCTGCTGGATGTCACTCGATATCAGCTGGCCAGATCATCTTCAACTCGTGGCGCGAGCACTCTTGCGAGACGAGATTCCGCGGAACGTTCCTCGTTACCCGGTGCTCGCAAAAATCCGATTGCGACGGTGAAGACGTACTTGCGTATCGCCGTCATCATCGTCGTCCCTCCTGCTTTGACGAGGTTCACTCTCGATGATTCTGTACCGTGGATGAATCATGCCAAGTACTTTAGATGAATGAGTTTTTTTTTTTTTTTTTTTTTTCTTTCTGCTTGGACTGATCAGCGCGCGAGATTCATGTCATTTCTTGGCGCGTGTACGCAATTTTATTTTTTACCAGCAATTTATACAGACATTAAAGCGTTATGACGTCGTGAACGCGCGATGACCGTGATGAGAATAAACGGCGGTGCGCGTAAAAATGCTCGACTATCCTGACTTCCTGTTGACAAGAAACAGTATTCTCTCCCGTGATACTTATCGGATATCCGCACTCGATGTACGGCACGTGATACTTAAAATCGCACGTATTTTTAAGCCAGGCGACCGCATATACAGTTTATGGAGCATTTTCTTTTATACATCGTGAATGTAAAAGCTTTACGGGACGCTATTCGCGCGTCTACATAAAAGCATCTTAGCCACTCTATTCTTTTAGGGGTTTGTTTTATTCTCTCGACCAACGATCCTATTAATTTTCTATTGCAGAAAATTTTTATATTTGCCTAAGTCTTCAGGCTAGTTAAACGTTTATTTATGCACTCACTACAGTTACTTTGTAATTGCAAAAACCTCTTTCTTATCCCAATATTCTCTCACTTTCTCACTAGAAATTTGTGTATTATTATTATTATTATTCTATGTGTGATTTTGTGAGCTATAAATATGTAAGAATTATTTGCATAAAAACAACATTAATATGCCGACTATAAAATTTTCGCGACAATTTATTTACAATATTCTGCATTAATTTTTCTGTAGAATCTAAATTCAATTTAAATGGCATTCAATACCAACGTTATATGTTGACATAATGTATACCACTTTAAAATTATTATAGCATCGGAAAATATAACTCCCTAATGCGCAAGTTGCGCTCTAGGCGGGGATTTTAAAATACCACGTGCCATTTATAATGCGTATAAAATGGCCTGGCTCGAGAAGGAGAAAAAGAGAGAGAAAGAAAAGAGTACTACCGCCGGTTAAAGAGAACGCATTTTGCCATCACGCGGAATTTTGCCTGCACGCAACAAGACAGCAACATTTTAACACGCTCAAGCGACAAATAACCACTATTAAGTGCAACAGTGCATCGTGATCACGGTGCAAGGATGGTGCCGCCGCTTGCGGCTTCGGTCGCATCCTCTCGTCGTCCGTAAAGAATAAGGGTCTGCCGATCGAAGGGATTCTCTTCCACTTGTGTGGCCGACTACGACGCCTTCGTAGTGTCTTGAAACAACCACGATAGTTACTGGTGCGCGGGATCGATCGGCGGATACCGGACATTAAGGCGGCAGGTACCCGCACTGTCAATCTACTCGGTTCGGTCGAATACCACAAAGAAAGAATGCTTGTCACATTTTTTATTTTTTTTTTTTTTCGAATTTCTAGTGCTTCTGTTGTCTATTAACTCATTACAGAATGTTTCGACGTAGGAGGTTTTTTTTTTTTTTTCATTAAAAAGGAACATTGTATTTTTGACGAAAAAAGTACTGCATTTAAATATGTGGTAAATTCTGAGAATTTTGATAAAGCTGAAAATAAAAGTGATATATAAAAAAGTATAATTTGAAAGTTTATTTTGTATTGCGACCGATTTTTAAAAAAAAATTACTGATATATATATATATATATATATATATATATATATATATATATATATATATATTTTTTTTTTCAGAAAAGCAATTTTTTCTGTTATTTTTTTTCCTATTCTAATGTATCAACAAAGTGTATTTTTTCTCTGTAGTTTTTGATTTAGACACGAATCTGTGACGAAACAGATGATTCGATTGATCGATCGCAGAAACTGTAGCTCTACAAAACTAATCGCAGAGACGCGACCCTACGATCAGTTACAGAGAGAGAACCCGGGATTTTTATTTCCCTCTAAAAAGACGGAAATCGCTTCCACAGCTCAGACCGCAGTAATCCACACGACAAGTTATACCGCGTAAAAAAATGGCAGTTTCGAAACCGCAACCAACCTGCGCGCCATTGCCTTTTATGCTATCCGTACACGAGTCCGATTTATGGCTCTGATGTAACCGGGACTTTGTTGTTGACCCATTTTGAACATGTTTTTCTTGGCCATTTGACTAAAATGAATTCTATACTATACATAGCTATGCTTCGGTTATTGAATATTTACAAATTAAATAAAAGAAATATCGCCACGATTCGATATTTAAAAAATTAATGGACAAATATAAACCGGTCATAATGTTTACATATATAGTTCTCGTATATTGATTAATATTATTATATAAACAATAAAATGTTCGTTTACAGAATTTGCGCGAAAAAATTGTTCGAATAATTGAAAAGTCAATTTTCATTGACGGAAACTGTACAGTAAACCTCTTTTTACAATTCTTTGTAACGTATGTAAGTCCTTTCTTCGTACACGAGATTCATGAACTTTTAGGGGCTTTTTAAAGATTCGTTTAAAAGATAAAAAATTAGGACATTACGTTGCATCGACACGCGTTACATCACGTACGCGTCTCTCATCACTCCTTTTGTCTCGGACGAGCGTTTGGCGATTTCTCTTCTCTTCCTGGTCGGAGAGGCAATTAAACCGGCGTGGCTCGCGCCGACGGCCATACAGTAATTATTACTCGAAGCGACGATTTGTGTCGCGGTCAGGCTCGGGCGCGCTAGATTGATACGACGGACGCAAAGCACGACAAATGGGGCTCTCCAATCCCCCGCGTGTCCCGCGAAAAGCGTAATACGCGTATATCCGGTCCGGCGACTGCTCTCCACACGAGAGATGCGTGTTACACATGCACGGCGTGACACTCGCGCGCGCGCGTCAAAGAGTCCCGCGCGCATGCACACCTGACTTCTGGGTGGTAGATCGTAATTACCATAAGTCGTGAAATATGACTTCATGATGACGCGCCCGTGTACGACAAATGGAACAGCCGACCAATCGACCGACCGACCGACCGACCGACCGACCGACCGACCGACCGCCAGCCACACCAGGGTCCAGTAATGCCAGCCGGCTGGTCGGCCTTCTACTCTACCTCCGTCGCTCTCCCCTTCGTTCGTCGCGATCTTCGTCGAAGATTACCGCTGGATCGTTGAACAAAGAAATATACAGGATATCCTCGGGATCATTGACATTGTTAGATATATGTATTAAAAAGAGAGAGAGAGAGAGAGAGAGAGAAGAGAAGAGATAATAGTCTTTCAAAATATTTCACCGCGCATCTCTCTTTAATAAGCTTAACGAAATTGCGAGCATAACCGGCTACTTTAAAATACCTTGACTGCTACTCAACTTTTTTCCTTTTAATCTTTTTTAATTCTTCCCTCTGCAGCAGTCATCTTCAAGTTTAAACGCGAGCTCGTTATCTCTAGAATAATTTCCTACCGTCGATGTAATAACTAAACAGTTTACGTGTATATAATCCTCCACGAGGGCTGTGCTGGAATCGACGACAAGTATGTAGCGAGGTAGCAGCAGAAACTTGCTCGATCGATTTTTTTTTTTTTTTTCTTTTTCTTTCGGACTAGATACCACTCTCTTTTCTCCGCTCGACGGAGGAGAGACGTTTCAGATTCTTGTCCCGTGCGCGTCGTAATCGAGTCAACAATCAGCCGCCGCATAGCCTGTACCCCATTGACTACGCGTGCTACGATAGATATCTCGATAATATCTTCATTGTGATAAATGTCTCTGCCGTCGATGTTCCGTCCGCCCGCAAATTAATGACACGCACGGACGACACAAAATGACGATAGTCGTTTTAACGATCCGGTATCTCAAATCATTGATTCGATTATAGATATACGAGAGACGTTTTTAGTTACTAGATTTTACTAACGAGAAGGAATATATCTGTAGAGTATATAAAGGCTAGAGTTAGATCCGCTAAAGTTAATGTAACGTTAACAATCAATGCTCCATTAAACATCGTAAAGCTTGACATATTGTCGCTAATCAAGCTACGTGATTTTCTAATTTTTTAGTAATTTGTTACAATGTCCTGTTAATAATTTACCGGACACTTTGTTGGAATATAGATAGATCTTTTCTTTTTTTTTTTTTTCTTCTGGAAACAAGCTATTGTGATTGAAATATCCTCAATGGGATCTTCGCGCGAAAACATCCGCGAGACGAACGTCGGTTCCGAAAGCTTCCCGTGAAAGTATAATTGAGGAAAAAATAAAACGAACGAGCGAGGAAACATTTAGCATGCCCATTGCGTTGTCGCCTGTACGTCCCACACACGCGCGGAAATTTAAATATAATGCCGCGAATAACGTAGACAATGACAGCGCGTAGGACGACGAAAATGTCACTCGGACAGACGTACAGGGACTTGATATTACTCGCGGGTAGCGCAGCATTAATATTCAACCTTCGAAGTACAAACGGGAGGAGAAAGGATGCGAATGACGGTCCTCGAGAGAAATGAGGATAGGATCGAGGATAGGAGGATCTTTTATTAAAATGTAACGATACGGAAAAGAATAATATTCAGCTTACGTCAACGAGAGTCGCGGCGCGGCATCTCGTCGAACCTGTCGATTTTGTCGGCCTTGAATAAGCTTTTTTTCGAATACGTCGTCGCGTTGTTGCAACAACGGATGCGATTTCGAGATACGTTTTAACGATGTCGCGCCAATTCGAGCAAAATTTATCGGGTATTAGTCGGCCTGCATTTGGAATAATGAGCGTTCCGTATTTACGATTGAATAGAATATTTTTCTCGAAAATATGTATTCGCATTCTATACGCATTTTCACATAAATAGTTTATTTTTATGAAAACTAGAACATAAAAAAAAGAATTTATTTCAAACACAAATTGGAAACTTTTTTAATAATTTGCGAAAAAATAATCAATCCTTATTTCTTTATATATATTTACTTTATTTAACATTTACAATATTTAAATATATTTATATGATTACATATCTAAATTACATATCTAAATTAAATATATATATATATATATATATATATATATATATATATATATATAAGTGTATATATTGTTATTTAAAAGAAAAAGATTTATTGTGCATAAATCTACTCACTTGTCATTCGTATCCTTTCTCCTCTCGTTTGTATTTCGAAGGTTGAAAAATAACGCATATAAATGATTATCAGATATTAATTTTCTAACAAATGTTTTGTCACGAACCTTCTCCCAACAGACGGAAATGACGTAATAATATATGATGTTACGTCACAGATGGTTTCCTGAACGGAAGTAAGTACCGAGCGAAACTCTGTAACGACGAGAAAAGAGCAATTGGAAAAAGTTATTTCCAATGTGGAGAATTGCCCGAGAGTGATCGTAACTTGCACGCACGAACAAATTGAATTCAGCCAAGTTCAGAAATTATTCTTTCACCCTAACGGAACGAGCCCTTGTCAGCGGTAATTTGCCACCGTAATTACGCTGGACATTTGGACGAAGATTCCCCTGTCCAACGATCTCGTTGTTATATTATTTCCACACTACGAAAAAAAGCGATTTAAAAAACTCACTTGCGTATTCAACGCGTTTCTCGATAATCCGATTTTTTTTACTAGTTTTCTGTCTTTCGTTAAGCGGAATTTATTTATATTCTTTTAATTTCTTTTTTTTATAAAATAGCACGATTTTGTCTGGCTTTCTCTGTGTGTGTTGTCCAGCTATGGCCATACATTACAAAATGCATAATGTATATATACGCGACATGATGAAAAATGTACATCTGTCGCGAAAATGTCGCGGCGAGTCTGACAGATAATTCCGCACAAAGCCGCCGTCCGTTTTTCATTTGTTACGTGACAACATTTATAAAATAATATAGATTCGGATATGTCAGTGTGAAAACGTAGCTACGAAATAATGACGTTATTAATCGTTTCTGTATATACATTTTGTTTTACAGATATATTTATATAACAGATGTATTTATATCTATTATACATTATATATATATATATAAAATTTGTACGAAAATAACAGAGAAAGATATATAAATTACTTCATGTATACATTCGTTTACGGATAGATACGAAACGCGTTATACATAATTCTGTGTGAACAGAATGTAATAAAATATGCAAAACTAACGTTTTGCATGTAAAACGCGTCAGATTTGTCAGGGAACTGAGTTAATAATCCGCCGTCGAGATTAATTCCGCTTCATGGGAATAATTCCCTTCCATCGACGATCATTGTGCGGTTTTTATAAGAGCGTACTTTTTTTCTCCGTAGCGTACCATATTATCATGCTACCATTTCCCGCGGTTATTATCGGAACGGATATTCTCCGACAATCGGGTATTGTCCGTCGCATACCGGCAATTTTGTTCGCACACGCCACGGCATCACGATCTTTTCTTTCGCAGTGAGATTCGCTTGCGGACTCGGTCGCAGTCGGGATACCAAGTTGCGGCAGCCGAACCTCGTGCTGTGTTCGTAAAGGGATGTATTGATATTTAATAATCGGTTGAGTTCTGAGGTTATCGAGAGGAAGAGATCCTTCAACTCTAGAACAACCTCGCGAAGCGCGCAAATTGGATAAAATCACGAACCACCACTATTGTTTTTCAATTTTAATAATGACAAGTGCATTCGAATTAAGGTTGAAAACTTTCAATTAACGCACATTTCTACGGGATACACGATATTAGTTTTATGCGAATGTGTGCATTTTCCAAAAGATTGCAATTGAGATTTTTCAAATTTGCAGTAATGCGAAATTGAGCTTTTATTCTATCTTTGATTCGGTGTTCGCTGTCGTTTTTTCTGCAATTATAATTTTATTAATAAAAGAGATTATTTTTTTTCTTTTTGATCTGATTATAAAGCTTATTTTTTGCAATGAGTTATATGCAACAAGTATGTACGAAATCAATATTTTTTTTTTGTGGACTTGGTTTATTTTTTATATTTAGATATTGATTTTATTATTAATATTTTGTTTATTTATTTATTATCAAAATTTCATATTACAAAACAGAAAATAAAAATCCAAATAATTTTATCGAACCATCTCTATTTCTAATTTAATTATGATTGAGATAAAGCAGAGCTTATAAAAATTAAATAGTATTTCGAATTATTATTGATCAATGCTTACGATAATGCGGTTATTAATGATTTAGTGACATCAGGAACCATTGTTAACGATCTGTCAAAGTTGTATTATGTAATAACTGTCAGGATTATTTAACAGTAATTACGATCTTTCTTTTAATTACATCTTCATACTTTAATTAATTAAAATTAATGAAAATATAATTTTAATAAAATTATAATTTATTAAAATCAATAAAATTATAACATCTATGTTCGAGCGGCTCCTCGATAGAATGCATAAAGAAATCTCGTGCTTCTCATTGATTTATGGAAAAATTCATATTTTCTAAGAAATTTCTGAGAAATATTCTTTATACTATAAGCAACATTAACAAGCATTTTCATCATCCTTAAATTTAAATCATTAGCCTTAAATTGAAGACAACTTTAATTGATAACGCTGCTTACTCAAAGTCTAATTATTATTCCATTAACACATTAATTAAAATATCCTATTTTCACGTAAAGTATCAAATTAAATTTCCCGAGACAAAATTCAGCACAAACCACATTCTTGCTAATGTTCTACGCTCGTTAGGGACGTCCGATGCGTACAGCACGACCCATGAACCTCGACGTTCTTACAGCTGAGTAAAAACGACGGAAACACGGAGACGCGGAACAGGATATTATGAAAGAGAGCAGAGAGAGGGCCTCCCTTTCCTCTAAAAGGTCTTTACAGCCGGGAACATTTCACGGACGCGAAATGGCGAAAAGGGCATTGAATAGGATGATCGCCATTACCAGCGTGTGTACGAGACGTCGTGTCGTTTTCCCGACGCGATGACATTCTTTCTCCCTTTGCGTGAAGGGAGAGAGCATGTTGCTCTTTACGGTCGCGACGGGCTTGTATTTGCAAAACGTTCTTCCGCTATTTTATCCTCGTGCGCCCCATAAAGCACAAAGATCACGCGCGAATCGGCCAGCTGCGTCCAACGATGTTCTCTTCCTGTTCTTTTGATGGTTGTCGCATTAACGAGTTTGGCAATGTTCTTTCCCTTTGTTTCTCAGAGCGTCCACTTTTTTTTTTTTTTTTTTTAAATGAATAAATATTACTATCATTTAATAAACATTTTTTTTTTCTTTTTTTTTTTTTTCGGAAATTGAGAAAAAAATTTACTTGAGACTGAAGTAATAGACGCAGCAACGTGGATTGGTTTGATGGTTAAATTAACGTAAAAATGGGTTTTACGTTGTAGTGCGTTTCCCATCACGGCAACAAAGTAAAATTACACGACTGGTCGCCGGGCGAAAACGCGAGATCTACGTGAGCGGACTAGCAAGTTGTCTTGTATGTTTGCTCTTCGCCCGTATCTCTTTCTTTCTCTGTCTCTCTTTCGCCGCCCATTAATTAAGTATCACTTCTCGGAAGAGCTACGCATCGTCGACCGGTCTATGGTATACGCGGCAGCTAAGAATAATAATCAGGGGAGAATAATAACACCTGGCCGAGACTTGCGCGCACGATAACGCACTCTCTTTTGCTTCGCATGCAATTGCGACGTATTACCCGATGAACCGCGTATGGCGGTGCGGAATAATTATCGTGCCAGATCGCGTAATCACATGTGCGACTTGGATGCCGATATGATGGAGCGAACGTCGCGATCTGGAACGATTGCGAGAAATTTTTGTCTCGTTAATCGGGATAGAAACCTTTAAAAGTAAAAAATAAATATTAAATCTCTTATCTTTTTATTCCTTTTGTTTCCAAAAAAAATTTGGAAACTCATAATTTGGACAAAATCAAGAAATTAGCTTGACCGATTTTCATTTCTGATGACGTAGAGCTATAATAATACTAAAAATTTACAATTTTATGCGTAATAAAATTTAATTTTAATTTTGAAAAGTCCTTTCGTTATCTGGGATACTTATTCTCGATATTACATTGTTGTAACACGACGAAAATTGTAAAGCGGTGATTATTCGAGAATGCACTAAAGACATAAAACAGACTGTAGCGAAAACATGTGTTCCCTAAGGGCTTACCATCCTTTTCCCCCTTTTTCCATTTCCCTTATCTACTTCTTGTACTTTTTCAGTCGTTATGCAAATGACACGCATACGACAGGGACACGAAGAAAAAAAGTTTTTTCTCTGACTCCTCCTTCGACCAGGGAACGCTCATTAGATAGGTACGTGAAGTATTCTAAATATCTCTCTCTAGATTCTTCAACTAACTCTAACCCTTCCCCTTTTCTTCCTTTCATCTTTGAAATGTAGTAAGATATTTCTTAAACCGATGAATTTTTCAGTTTCTTTTTTTCTTTAAGAAATTTACATTCTAAGAGTTCTGATAATTACTTTACCCTCTCTCTTTCTTTCTTATCGTATTATCTTATTAATTTCTTATTCATTGAATAACAAATATACAAATGATCTATTTATTCACTCTTTGAATTGATTGATTAGATGGCAAAAAAAATGTTTTATTTATTTATCAATTTGTTATTGATAAAATTAAATACGGAAAAAGAATAGATCAATCAAACGTTATATTATTAGATTAAAAGGTATTATATATACATTAAATATAGACAGAAAAGAATTTATAAATGATGCATGCAAATAAAAAAAACTTTTTTTAACAGCGCTAAAATTAATTTTTCATATAAATCCGATAGTAATAACTTTAGCTTCTTCATCATTTTTATATTATTTTCCCCCTTTCTTCATCCCATCCGGATCTTTCTTCTTATCCCCTGGTTTTTCCGGCGTGCTCTCGCTTTCGATTTTGCCGACCCATTAGCTAGTCGCTGACTGGTACTCGCAATTATCCGCGTCACGCGTTAGACGCGTTGTAACGATGAACACGCACGGTAGCGAAGAGGCAGATAGAAAGGGAGACAGAGGGAGAGAGAAGAAAGAGACAAGCAACGGGGGAAGTATGTGGAACGTAAAGTGGGTCTCGGTAGACATGTCTAGATGGATAGATTCAGGTTGCACGCTCCACGGAGTTCTCTTCTACGAAATCGTTAGCATATGCCGAGATAAACATGCGGTTATTTGCCGGCTTCTATCGAATCTCTCGATTTGCGTGAGGCGATCCGAATCGGTACAGATCGATTTGTACATTCCGCACATTGTACATATTTTTTTCTCTCTCTCTTTCTCCATCAGTTATTTTTGCGTGGGTCTTGCTGACGGATGGTGAATACAATTCTCGCCAAGCATGATCGATTAAATTGGTGATATGATACAACAGTATCGCAATTATAGTTCAATTTTGTTGCAGTTAGTATAGAGCCATTCTATGTATGATGGCCATTTTACGATATTTGATAAAAATCTATTTTAATCCTTATTATTTTAAATTACTCGAGAAATAAGTATAAAACATATTTGCGTAACTTTGTTTGTATCGTTTTTAATTTCCCTATTTTATAATTAATAAATATGTAATAGAGAATATTATATACGATAAATTTATATTAATCATATATGGAATTTATTTCTTTTTAAGTTTTACATTTAATAACTTTTTGAATAAAGTTGTCTTATTATTAAAATGAATATGAGACGTACGATTTTAATAAAAAAAAAAAAAAATGCGTGTACCTCCCTTATCAATCGTAAATTAGCGTTTTATAAATGCCAGAGAGGGTTTAACGATCCCGTAGAGAACTGTTTGCGATCTGAGAGATCTTGGCGATATTTGGTTTCCGTTGCCGTGTTCCAGTCGGCAGAAACGATTGCGAGGCCAATTAGACGGGAACGCAAAACATCGATGCGATGTTACATATTTATGCATAGGATCGCCTCGCGCGCCTATAGCTCTATACACGGGGGCCATTTCCTCTTGCGCGTTCCGTGTAATCCGATATGCAGATGCGCACGCGAATCGCCCGAGATGGCGCGGGACACGCGGAATTGCAGTGATTTATGGGAAGGTCACGGCACCGTAAATGAGTGAAAACCTTGGAAACGCCAGCGGAGAGAACGCAGTAGACTTTCGACAAGGGAGAGCTCACAATCGCAGAATCTCAACTTCACCCGGTGATATTTCCGTGAAAATAAATGAAGCAGTTGGTGTATATTGAAAAAAAAAAAAAAAAAAAATCAAGCCATGCAAAAAATAATACATACATAAATACATGCAATATTCGTTTTTAAGAAATATAAAGAATTCCACGAGAGACTCGGAGATTACGTAAGATTTTTATAAAGACGCAAAAGTTTATTTGAAAGAAAGAAAAAAACGATACGCTACGAGATGCTCATATAGTATGCACGCGGGAGATGCATCGCGACGTTACCTCGGGCAACGTAAAAGTGAAAATTACAATGAAAGCCGTCTTTCAACGCGGAACACAATGGGTTGCACGATGGTTTGCGAAACGTATTTCGGTGCCGAAGTAAATCATGGCCGACCGGCCGGCCGGCCGGCCGGTCGTGGGTAAAAATAAGCGATGACGAATGGAGCGGCGGACAACCCGTAATCCAGAAACAATGTGCTGAATGAATAAAAATGAGATAATGGCAGGCGGACCCCGGTTGCGGCGGCTCTCTCAACGAAGGGAGAGAGGCGAACCCGGGGTGTCGGATGCACTCGATGCATTTGGTGGAGATGCACTATCTCCTCCCATTCTCTCTCTCTCTCTCTCTCTCTCTTTTTTTCCTTCTTCCTTTCACGATGCACGATCGCTTCTGCTTTTCCTTTTGTTATATATGTATATATAGGGTGTATCAAAAATCGATTGCTTTCTCCCCAAAATACAGATTCCTTCCTGAATATATAAAACCGATTTTCCATACAGAATATTTTACGCATTTCTTCGGGTAGCAAAATCTCGCATATAATTCTGAATTTAAAAATTTTGTTGAAATGTAAATTACATGAAAGAAGAAGAGATATATTTTATAAAATATGTAAAATATATATTTGATATAGTAGAGATTTAATCAAACTTAGTGGTATGTTGAAAAGTTGAAAGTTGGAAGGGAAAGAGAAAAATAGACAAAATTTCTATAACAAATTTTTCTTTTATAAAATTCTTTGAAGAATTTACTATTGAGTACAAGAAGGTAGTAACGATCAGACACCGTATATTTGCACTATACCGTTTCTCGTTCTTTACCGATTATAGATCTGAAAACATACAGCTCGGAGCGGGTATTACTTATAATTTCATACTCCATTGTGAAGAAACGCGGCAGGTGGAAAAGAATAGCCGCTTTTTGCAAAACCGAACAAAACTTATGGCTCTCGGGGGCAGAATTGCACTCGCGCGTGTATGCTTCACGTAATCGATGCACTTTAAAAAAAAAAAAATATATATATATATATATATACATATATATATATCTTTATTTCTTTCACGCGCATCCTCAAAGTTTATTTAGGCCATGGGAAACGCGCCGGATTATTTTTCGCGTCCGCGAAAACGCGAGGGCGTTTCTCTCGATCGGATGCGATATTGGCTTTTGGTGAAAATACACAAGTATTGATACAGTTCACGGAATAAACTCAATTTAAATTCCGATTTGGTCTATTTACGACGCTGTAAGGCAAATGGGATTCGGACGATTTTGACATTTGGTTAAATTTTCTGATAAATATTTAAAGATTTATAAGAGGGGCTATCGAATCGAAAAATATTTTTTTAATTGCGTAAAATATTATTTACACAGACAAAATCAGTTTATTTTAAATATATATTTTTAATAATAAATTTGAGATGAAATATTGCAAAAGATATTGATGCAAACAAACAATGACAAGTGTAAAGATAAAAAACCCATTTTTTATTTTATGTAATTTATTGAAGCTGAATCATGGTCATCATGCAGGCGATGAATGTCATTATTAATCCCCTGTTTCAAATAATATATTTTTCTTTTTATTATTATTATTAAAATATATTTTTTAATACGAAAAAGAAAACACGATTTTTTTCAATTTATTTAAATAAAAATTTAAAAAACACAAAGTACTACTTCTTGATTCGCTCCTATAAAGTCTTATAATACAATTTGTACGTATTCTCTAATTATGTACGTATAATAATAAGTAGTTTGTGAACCGCCAAAAATTTTTTCCATGCGTAATTACGTTGTCAGTTTAGGTTTACAAAAGCCGCTAATTAAGATTCCGGACTCTATCAGATCTGTCTCTCGCGCATCTTTCTTCGCGTTATACACGTTTGTTTCAGCGTTTTTGCGATGCTAATGTAATCCCGGCGTTAATCAAAGTCCAAATTAATGTTGGTATCGGATCGAAACGAGCGCTCGCGCGTGTTACTTGTTTCACTCGGGGGGTAATAACGAACAACGCGCGCTCTCGCGCATTTTTACAAGTGCGCACTCGTCGTTTCTCACCGTCCCCCGTCGTCGGACGACCGTGCACTGTGATGCAAATGTAATCCGGACACTGATATGGGAATTTCACGGGTGGCATCGGAAATTCAAATTTATTCCGCCGTCTACTCCGCTTCGTCGTTGATAGAAGTGCGTGTGTGCGGATTTGCGTTTGCGCGATGGTTAGCTGTGCATTCTGCAGAATGCGAAACTCCGCTTGCAGGTCACTGAAATCACATCTGTTCCATAACAAAGTTGCGTATCTTGCATACAAGACTGACCGCGGCGGTAATGTATCTGACATTCGGATAGGCAGGGCGCGTTGAATTAAAATTTTTGTCGCGAGATTCGCCTATAGCTACGAATACAAATATTAGTAATAATATACATTTCGCTTTAAAAAAAATGTTAAAACACCTGACACACTTTATAACAAATAATTAAAAAAATTTTTTTTTATTAAAACAAAAAAAAAAAACAATATAAACGAGAGAATTCACAAAATGTTTGTACTTGAAAAGTGTTACATAGAGTCTTCGATCATATTCGATTACACACAATCTTCAATTTGATACGGGGTAGAAGAATGAAACCGAAGCGACGACCTGTTTGGCCTTCGCGATGATGATCGTGCCAGGCCATTGGCGGCCTGGCATCGTGAGCGCATCGGGCGGGTGATTACCTCTTTGTGAGATTACCACTCAACGCGTCTGTCCACCACCGGGCGTGCAAATGTGCATACCATGCGCCGATCAATTGCCGCGCCGCGCCGCGTCGGTCCGTTCTCTCGCTCGCTCGCGTTACCCGCCAGCTAGAGAATTAGCCGCGCGTACCGAGCGATGGACAAGAGCGCTCGAACAACGAGCATAACTATGCGGAGTGGCCGAACCGTTAGCCATTTTTGCGGTTCCGCACGATGCCCGCCGATCGGCGAAATTGCAACCGCGATGCACTGTTTGCACAAGCATCCGCGTCCCACGAATCGCGCACGGTCGTCAAAACGCCACTAAACGACGTGCTTTGACGCTAATTTTACCACAACTGTCGCGTACAGTCGCGACATCGCCATCGTTGACACGCGTTTTTTTTTTTTTTTTTTTTACGTCATCTGTTTTCGAAATGGTTCGCTATGATCGCGCAATAATTTTTCTATTTTATATAAGTGCTAAATATTACAACATGCCTGCAAATAAATGGAATAAGCTAACGATAATGTGTGAATTTACGTTCCTGAATTTTGTCATATATTTCTCTTAAATAAAGATTTTAAATTTACATTCTTCTTAATTTTACTATCATCTTACGCGAGTGAAAAGATATTTCTCTTTAGTGACTTACGGCAATGATTTTGCCGTGTAAGTTTCAATCGTTATATCGAGTTTTGCGACGTGTATGAAATTTATCACCGCGACGATTCACCAAGTTCTTTATGATGGATTTCTGAAATTTCACTGCTACGTCAAAGGCAGGCTCTTAATGAGGATTTTCCGTACCGTATTGTCCGTACCAGTTCCAATTACGTTTCCTACGCGGAAACGCGGCTTTCCGCAGCCACGTCGCGATATATTCGCAGAACTCAACTTGTGACAGATGGAGTTTTAATCCGAGCCGAATGTATATCTCGCAGAGGCGGAAAAAAAATTCAATCCCAGAGGCAAGCGTTCGTTAGTATTTCGTGGGGCGGCGAAAAGCTGACGTGTTCGCTTTAAATGAGGAGAGAAACGCGCGTGCGTTCCATGAGAGATTGCGCTTTTCATTATACGAAGCTCTCCGAATGCATCGAGTACGTAATTGGCGTAACATGTCTATTACTGTGTCATGCATTTAAATACAAATATCCAAATACATGCATTTCCCCCCCCCCTCCCCTCCCCTTTCTCCCTTTCTTTATACAAGATATATTTTATTTTCTAAACATTCTACATTATTGCATCTAATTTGAAATTACATACTTATTCGTCAGCGTTTTCCCAGGTGTATCGGATCCAATTAATCTTAAGGATCGCTCCTCCTGTGTGTTTTCGTTTGATTTCACTTTCATATATGCATCATTTTTTGCATCAATCTTTCTGCCATCTTTTTACTTCATCATTTAATTTATTCTGTACAATGTAGACTTCTTCTTTTAATTTCGAAATAAGAAAGAGAAAGGAATTTAAATAGCACGGTAGAAATTATTCTTTAAATCGACATAGGAAGCGCACGGTTTCCTGCAAAAACCTGTTTTAAAGAAATATAAGCAAAGTGCACGCATTGTGCACGTCTATGCGATCGTTACCAGAAAGGCGAAAGCTATCTGTATCGCGAATCATAATGCAAACGATGTAACAAAGTATATCCACATGGCAAATCATAAAGCACGATAACCATTATATCCCGCGAACAATAACGTCTCATACAAATATAGTGATGCATATGCGGATGGGGAAGTGCATCAATTGCAACAAATACGTCGGGGAGTGCCGACCCGTTCCTTCTCCCTTTTCTTCTTCGTGTCTTAACTGCACGTGACGCACAAACGTTTTCACTGACACGTTGCTTTATTTTTTTCGTATGAGAGGTCCTTTCGCGCTTAAATTATTCGCGATGTATTCAGATTGCATTAAATGCATTCAGTAAAGCAAGCAAATGTTATTGAAATTTTATTTCATGCTATATCATTTAATTTTTATAATAGAATTTATTTGAAATGTAATCTGGTGGAATATATACATTACATTAAATTAGAATTCAGCAAACATTATTTAAACGCTACTTTTTGCTACATAATTTTTAATTAATAATAATTTATTTAAAACTGTTCGGAATTTTTTATTGCAACTATCCGTCAGATACGTGGCGTGCAATAATAGAAAATTTGAATCGCGTGTAATGGAATTGCGTGCGCCGAGAAATGGATTATACATACATCGTCTCTTGTGGCAACGCAATAATTTTGTTTTATTGTGAGAAAAAGGAATACGTAAATCGCGGCAGCGCTTTCGATCAAGGTTTTGCTTGTTCAGTCACATAGTCACTCTTCTAACGAGTCGATAAAAAATATCTTGTAAAAGATAATTAAAAAGAGAAAAAGATAATAATTACTAAAAATTAATTTAAACGCATAAATAAACTATATATAAATAAATATAATAAAAAAATCACTTTTCCCGTGGAAAATAAATATGGTTTTCCTGAATATAAAATGTGTCTAAAGCATTACTCTTGCTCTATGCTTTTTTAATGGGAGGAAATTTTCTACATTAACGGAGTACAAGTCCCAAACTGGGGATTCAACTCACAAGATTCAAATGGAATTTTTTTGCAGGGAATGTCGCGCGACGCAGCATACATCATTTATTATCTTTCCGAGCGAATTACAGTTTGCAGTTTTAATTCGAGCGTAGCGTCGAGACAGGACGTTACGCTAAAGTGTTCTTTCTTCTTACATCTTTTTAGATTTTCATTTTTTTCCGCCACGGCTCAGATTTGCATTCTTCCCATCTTATCACATCCTAGACCACCATTTAATTTGCCCTCGGATTCTCCTTCTTCCGGAGATGTCACGAGAGTGCATTACTGCAGCGTGACGTATTCATCTCTCGACGACGACGACGACGACGACGCGATTCGAGAATATCCTCGGATTCGCGGAAAAGTACACCTCGTTTCTCACGTCCCGTCGTCACCGAGATGCATCGCTCGGCGCAGCTTCCGATAATAGAATCGTTTGTTACACGACGGTTCCTCTGGCGGAGAGAATTCTCGAGTGAAAAAACACACTAAACTTTATCCGGGAATCATATCGAAAGAACAGCACTTTGATTTTACAAATTTTGAAGAAAGGATATTGATTTATTTGCTTTTTATATAATTGAATAATATTCATTTTTAATCTAAATTAAAAGTGAATATTATATAGGATAATGTGATAATATAATATAGATGGATATTGTAATTGTTCGCGACAAATTCTTTGGCTGATTTAGAATCAAGTTTTCCAAGTTTTTTCCAACAAAAACATCGAGTTTAACAGATTTTAGTAGTAATTAATAATTGAAAAATAAAGTAAAACTAACTATACTTTTAAAAGATTTTGAATAGAATTCAGTCGTGTAACATGAAAAAATACTTGCATGAAAAGAAAAGGAGTGGCTTTTATCGTGTTTGTGACTTATTATCCGCGATGACGGATGTTCCTGAAAACGGAATAGAATTCGCGAATTTGTTATCTGCTTGTTAGATTGTGGACTGTCATTTCTATTATCTTTTGTGCTATTTCTCGTTTGTTCGCCAGCAAGGAACAATATTTTTCCGAGTCGCTTGTTTCGGCTTTTTCCCATCAATTTCAAGTACATCGCCTAAGTAAACTTTGATGTTGATAAGACTGCGCGGACGCCAACAGAGTGAACAGGGTAAACCCATTACTGCTACATTGAATGAACTTACGTTATCGTAAGAAACATGTCATCATCGAGTAAGGGAATACCTCGATAAGCGCAGGAATCTCGATATAAACGATTGCAGTGTCGCAATCATCGCAGAGATTAAAGATGCAAAGTGGTTGTTTGAAAGATGTTGATCGTTAATTTAATTCTAAATTAATCATGAATATATGTTTTAATACAAATTATTAAAATTTATACATTTTAATACATTTTAATATTATATTCTAATATAATATTTAAAAAAATTTGTAAATTATTTATATCTTAATTAAAATTAATTAAAATTTCCAAATATTTATATATCTTTTAGAAATATATTTAATTATAAATTATTTGTAAATAATCTAAAATTACACAATGTTTTTCACGCTTATTTATACAATGTACACTATATATTTTACACATATGTAGTGCAGGCACTTTTTCAATTCTAAGTATTTTCGATCAGTTTTCATTCACTGACATCTACGCTTATCCACTTCCGGCGTTATCGTGGTTCAAGCGGGAAGGATAGGGACTTACTTGCGAGTTATCGTAACGGGACGCGGCATATTCAGAGATTTCCCCGAGGAGGGTGCTCGTAACACTATTACATCGTAAAATTTCAAGAGCCACCGATCCGAGGAGAGATGAAAGCGCGATCGCGTGTGTTCGGGCGATTTCTCGAAGAACAATCTTGCCGTTCACGTACGTATGAAACGCTCAATGGTACAACAGGCTTAATTCACAGAGAGTCAAAAAAAAAAAAAAAAAAAAAATAACTTTCTCGTGTTACGATACATGCTTACAAAATATATGAATAAAACGGTAAATTAAATAGTCTCCTTATTTTGTATATTTAACCCTTACTCCGTACATTCTAATCGTACAGATGGATCAGCGTATTTTTGATAAGTTTATTAATATGTAAAAGTGTCTTCAAAAAAATCTAAAAAAATGTATATGTCTTCTTTAAGCATTCTAAATAAAGATCGAAATAATAAATTTGAAAAATAATTTATTTAAATATATTATTTTACGACTATTTGTTTTCGAAAAATTAATCTTGTTGCGAAAATCACAGACAAAAATAACCCACCACTATGGAATAAGTGTTAAAAAAAATACCGCGCCACATTTCTCTCTTTTATTTAGTTTATCGCGAAATATCTATGCGTTTAAAGAGATACTCGACAATTCCAGGACATTCTGTAAAGTGACGAATTTCCGCGGCGGATGCGTAACGTGAGTAGTTTCCTTTCCACGTCCGAGGAATCGAATCTCTTAAAGATTTGCTCAGAGCCGCCCTCCACGTAAAAGCTTTTTGGTTTAAAGAACCGAGAGAGAAAGAATCAGAGGCTTTGCCAGAGCTCCGTAAGAGATTAAAGAAGAAGTAAACTCGAAAGATTCACGGTCTCGACTTGCCATCCCTTTGGCGAAATAAATTTCTAAGCGGTTACAGGTTGCTCGAGCTCCTCCTGTATTCGTTTCTCAGGCGAATCGTTTCCCGTGTCATCCTTGCACAGGACACCAACTCCCCTCTTCTCTCCTTCGCGCTTTTATTCTACATTTCCCCCCCCCCCTCCCCGTCTTTATTCGAGACCGAGAAGATTTCCAAGATTCTCGTAAAAGTTTATCGACCGTCGACCGGCCTCGGGGCATTTCATGGAGAAGAAGAAGAAGAAGAAGAAGAAGAAGAAGAAGAAGAAGGGTGTATCTCGCCTCGCAAATCGAATCGATCGTATCGACTCGGAACGAGTCCGAGTCAGCTCGGCGCTAGTAGTTAACGGCATGCCAATGTAATTCATCGATCGGCCATCGATACGTCGCGTTCAGCCACACAAACGTACACTGTGTGTTCCGTCAATACTGCGTCAATCTTTAATGATTCGCGGACTTCTCAGGTAATTTAGAACCCTTATTCGAATAGACAGAATCGATCGAACCATCCTTTCATTCGTACATTCTCATTGATATAGCATTAGCCAGCAAAGGAATAAGAAATATAAAAGAATTTGCAAAATATGATATATAATACACACACACATACTTGTATAAAATTATTAAAATATCTACAGGCTTTTTGATAGGCATTACTCGACCGTCTTTATAAAAATAAATTTTGCTTAAGTAAGGAATACCTAAGAATAATAATTTTTTTTTTTTGTTTCAGGTATGTATACTCTCTTCAAATGATGGCCGGATTTATCGAAGGTGTAAAGGATTGAATTCGTTGTGGAAATAATCGCTTATTCAGACGTTTTAAACACCTCTGGTAAGACTATCATAATCAGAATATTTTCTTTAGCGTTGACAGCATGATATCGAACAGAAATAGCGGAACGCTCTGTATAACACTCGATGATTCTCGGCGGGTTGGTATAATCTTTTGCACGGCTGTCGCGACCAACGCTTGTGTACGGGCTTTCGACTTGTGAGAACCGATCTCTCGCAGTGTTTTCCCTTTTATTGACGCGTTAACCGGTTGTCTGTGCGTTCTCTACGAAAGAGAAGCGAGACAAGGAAGGGGAACAACCTCGACATTCTGGATTCGTTCCCTTAATCGTTCGGAATAACTCTCTGCCTTTATCTCGTTTTGTTAATCTCTCGTCTGCAGAGATACATATCTCTCACTTCCTGCGCGCAACCGTCCTAAATTCTCTCCACTTGAATTCTGTAAAGTTCAGTGATTTTATTGTCTCCGATTTCGAATTTACAACTTGCTTCGAGTTCTTATCTAAATTGAGGAAATTTTCGATAAATATCCGGAAACTTTCGTGGTTCTACTTGGCGTCTCTTTTATTTGGAAACAAATATCTTGTTACATTCAACATTGATAATCTATTCTTATTGTTAGTTGCACAGTAGATGTCATGGAATAATTTGGATTTGATATCAAAAATATCATCTCTCTCTCTCTCTCTCTCTTGCACACACTTAAAGTAGTGTAATTTGAATCGTTGATACAAATCTCTTATCATATTAATAAACTTTTATTTAAATCAGATCCATAAACTCCGCAAAGGTTTAAAAAAAATTATGATACCATAATTTGCTGAGGATGAAATAAAAAAAAAAAAATATATATATATATATATACATATATCAAAAAATTACGTACAAATAAAATATTGTAATTTTCATCTCCCTCAAGTCTCCCTCTTATGTCTCTTGAAGAACCGGAATAAGAATTCGTCTATTCATTTACTCGCTATAGATGCAGATCAATCAACGGCAACGGCTACTACATATTTTAAAAGACTCCAGTCATTACGGTGTATACGGTAGGGATATATCTTCGCGTGTTTGCTCGCTTCCGATATTCCTCGTTTATTGCTCGTGTCCATGGAAAATGTTCCGCGAATGGTAAACGGTCTCTGTGCATCGATCCCGTGGGGCAGCCGATATCCACGGCAAAGCCCGTTCATGGACACGGCTGTAGCAACGTTACAGCAACGATACCCTTACAATCAACACGGCCCGGCCGTTCGAGACGAATGACAATCGAGCGCGTGCGACCGATTCCGGTATTCACGAGACCCGGATAATTTCTCTCGGTTCTCTCTCCCTCCCCACGTCCTCCCTCTCTGCCTCTGCCTCTGCCTCTGCCTCTGCTCCTGACAATATCAAGTCACCGTGAATTGCGCCATGAATCTCCGCGGCAACGTTTATACGCGCGGCGTAACTCTCGCAGATTTAGTGCGTTCGTCGTCGGACACACCTGACCGGAGCTGCCGGACAGCGTATCGTGACCGGTTACCGCCGACATATCCTCCGGTCGATTCCGCTTTAGCCCTATCGAGCGAGACTAATTTGGACAAAAGTATTGGTAAAATCGATACGGGCAACTGATCGCATTGCGAAGCGTTTTATCCGAGAGGACGAAAATATTTATACAGAATTTTTTTTTTTTTTTTTTTTCATTTTTATTTTAACACGTCCAGTTCATTCTTTCAGAGTGATGTCGATATTATAAAACACACTTTATATAAAAAAGATAGATCAGATGATTTTTTCTTTTCTTTTTTTTTTTTTTTACGAAGAAGATGAAACTTATCCTTCAAAATTCTCTAACTTTGGAAACTTCAAAAATGGGTTGGGCTTTTTATTTAAACATGGTGTCACATTTCAGCTAAAATGGCGCGTAACTTTTAACATGATGTAATGTTTTTTACAAAGTTCTCTCTTTCTCTCGCTTTAGGTACGCAGGTTGGCACGGTGGATCGTACCGTCTCGACCATCGATCGCGTTCGACTAGCAGCGTCGGACTCTAATTAAAAGTACGTCACAAATGCCGGTCCGTTTTTGCTAATTACACAGGCGTAAGAGCATTATCGGTCGTACAATGAGCAACGAGAATAATACGTCGCGTCGTTCGTAGAGCTCGTAACTCGATTCTTCGTCGAGGCGAGGCATTGTTAACGGTTTTAATCAGCATCTCGTCGTGCCCGTTTCGCGAATAGTGGTAGCGACGCGGCGCATTAAGGGGAACGTGACGATAAAGCAGACGCGAACCGTAAAGAGGCGGTCGGCAAAAGTGCTTAAAAGAGGGTAACGAGCTTAACGTTAATTTGCCGATGGCACAATATCCTTTGTTAATCAAAAATATGTCTCTATTGAACGCAAAGTGATGAAAAGAGTGACGTAGGCGATCAACCACATAAATTATTTCTTTCTTTCACTGTTATAATTAATTATAGGTGATTATGTATCACAGGAATCTAAAATTATATATCCACTCATCTTTTACAGAGTTGGTCATTTAATATATTAAAAAATGTATTTATCTCATGTATAAAATTATATATTTTATTTGTAATATATTTAGAGATTATAAACGCATACTTTAATAATAGGTTTTAAAATCATGTATATAGTTTGTTTCCGCAATGAGCGCAGTAATATCGGAGATTAAATATGGAAGATTAAAGCTCGAGAGAGAAAATGTCCACGCGAAGCTTTCGTTTTGAAGTATCGTAGAGTGAAAGAAAAAAAAAAAAAAAAAAAAAAAGAAAAAGAAATGGAAGGAAAGGGAAGGAAAGGGAAAAGAGATGAAGAAAAAGAAAGACGAGGGAGCGAGCATGAAAGCCGAGCTTGCCGGCGGCTCGTTATTACTCCACCTTTCGTTTTTTCTGCCCGCGAACTTTATAAAGGGAATATGTATACCAGGATATACCGCTTTCTCTTCCCCGAGTTACTTTCCTTTTTTTCCCTGAAATTTTTGATACCCATCGGTTTTTTTTGACATAACTCGCGCATCACACTTTCCACGAGACGCGATAATATAGAAACTTTCTTATTATCTCAGCTTGAGAGAGAGAGAGAGAGAGAGAGAGAAGTTCAACATTTTTTTCCTCTCTTTCCAAATTTCTCGTCGACTTCGTCTGACCAAAGCAATGACTATCCACTTCGGCAACATTGTTGCGCTCGCTCGCACTTTCGTTCCCTTCGAACGATTCCCCGCAGACCTCGCGCTCGATTCTTTCATCTTTTTTCTTTCTCTCTTTTTCTCTCTGTCTACGGAAAAGCAGGCTCGACTGAAAGCGCAATTCCCGATGCAGCTTCCGTTCCACAAAGGGCCGATAGACATCGCGTGCGTTTCACTCGGTGTATCCTACACCTTGCCAAGAATATCTTTAGGCGTTTGCTATTCGAAAGGAATTCAATCCCTTCGCGAGAAAAAATCTCTGGTTTGTGATTCTTTATCTCATGCGTCATATAAAATAAATGAAAATTATATAGCTCTCTTTCTCTCTCTCTCTCTCTCTCTCTCTCTCTCTCTCTCTCTCTTTCAAGAGAGATTTATATTAAATACTATTTTTTTTATTTAAGAAAAAAATCCACTTTTTAAAAATAAAGTTGAAACGGAGTACTGTGTATAATTTTCAGCGTATTGTGTTGAATATATTTGCTACTTACAAATAATGAATTAACAAACGGGAAGTTTAGTCACTTCTTGCGATCCATTAGCCGTGGAGGGAAAGCAAACTGTGAACACGTCTCGTTCTCGCGAAACTACGGGCATTAATTTTCTGACTAATTTCTCGGAATAGTTCCGGCCATCGGCGGCGGATCCCACAGGAACGAGGAGTAAGTCGGCGTTCTATTACACACTGCCCTATTTGCGTGTGGAAACTTTGAGAAACAGTTTGCCAAGTATAAAGTCGTCTGGGTTATCGCGAGATATTTTCCTCGCAACCCGACGACACGAAATGTCGTCACAGACACACTACTGGCATTTAATTAAGTATGCGTAAACTTGTGTGGTTTTCGCGGTGTTTAAGGGATTAAAAACGCCAACTCAATTATGCGACTTTAAATTCTACCATACATTTGTACAGACAGTTTGCGTTTGGAATATAATGTAAACATTAACATTGATATATTATTATCTTAATTCAGATAATATATTGTGATAAAAACGATAGCATCTTTTCCTTTGAACAAATTTTGGATAAGAAAATGAAATTGATTTTGAGAAACCTGACTGTCATTTCCGAGTACGCTCTCTTCTCGATATTGTATTTAGCCCGCGTCCGCGGGCTCCGTTTTCGATAAGTGAAACTTAATTTTCTTTTTTTTACAGCCGGGAAAATAATTGCCTCCGCGCAGCGGGGGATTAATATTGATATCCACGCGAATCGATTCCCTTACGAGCGTGCACCGGGTGCTCGTAGCCGTCTATAACGCGCCGCGATGCACCATAAGGGAAAGCAAGGAGTTAGCAAGGGGCTGCGAGCGCGGGGAGGGAGGATGGTATATATACGTTGCGACTAATTCATTACGGTTCGCCGGCGTGACTTATTGCCTTGGTGCGCGCGGCCATCGTGTATATTCACGCACACACGTATACACACACACACACACACTGGTCACGTGACTGCCCTTTTACGCATGTACACACACGCACACACACACACACACACATATACATATATACAACACATACTCTTCTATTTAGTAGCAACAGCTCTGCAGCTGTGTATTCGCTGAATCCGCCAATTATTTCGCTCGATCTCTAGTCGCGCGCAATGTCGTCGGCTTATCCAATGGGTATTGATTCCGTTTCGCTTCGTCGCTCGTAAACGAGCGGGCAAACGGTAACCCAAAACGAGAGGTGCGTATTTCCTCGCAAAAACATTTTATCGATGTCCAAAGGCCCTGTTCAAAGTACTTTTTTTTTTTTTTTTTTTTTTTTTTTTTTTTTGTGTTTATGTACAAAAATTGTATTTAAATTCTAAAACACGTTTCGCTGTAATATCAGAAACAAGGATACAATTATAAATTTGATGCTTTAAAATATATTTACATTTTCTGGAAGTATTTGAATAATTTATATTCCGTTATTTACTATTATTATCGTATACTTGAATTGGTTTTGTTATCGCATGCTTGTTTTATAACGCTCGCTGTTGAATTATCGCGTGCTTTTGTACTCAATGAAAGGTCGACATTCGCGTATAATCGCGTTTGACATTGGTTGTTTGGTACATACGGGTGGCGCAATGCTACCCGGTGCAATATACAATTTTCGCAAGTTTGTGAGTCGTTGAGGGTATGGGTTCCGCAAAATAATAGTTTAAATTGCTTTCGGCAGCGCATGCGGGCAAATAGCAACGAAGGCATAATAGCGTTCCATGTTGGAACGGCGTACGTGGCACGGTTTGTGCACCACCACATAGTTAATGAAATCGTGGTTAATGAAATATGTTGACGCGCGGAGAAAAAAAATGGCTTTGAAAAGTCATTATACCGAGCGAAAGAGCTGAATGCACCGAAACGAGATAATTAGTCAGTTATTGTCTCGTAGCCGTAATTAAACTTATGGAAATTACGCTTGTCAATGTTCGTGAAAGAAAAAAGTTTGGAAAATGGGAAAAATAAACACTGATATCGTCTACCAAATGTGCATGTAATAAAAAGATGTAGGAAAAGTTATGTATAAAATTGCGTTAAAAATTTTCCACATTCGATTCGCAAAAAAATTTCGTTCTACTTTTCTCGTACAATCGCATCATTTCTCAGAGTATCTATTTGATTTCTGCAGACAAGATATCGATAATTCGAATAGCATTTGAATAAAAGAATCTAAATAAAAGAATCAATTTAACGCACGGTGTCTGATTATCGAAAAATATTTTTACGAGCCTTCCATCACAAACTGCAGCATTCAAGATTCCATATATCATAACATATGTGCAATCGCTCGACGCGTTTGCGTATCTTTAGGTCGGATTGCTGCGTCTGATATCGCTGACCTGATATCGCGTTGCCAAGAGCGATATTCGAATCTCACACGTCCTAATTTTGTCTCGGAATAACAAATTGATTCCCCCTTCCTCCCTTCTCTCTCCTCTCTCCTCTCTCCATCTTCCTTAGATACCGCTCCGTTTGCCCGGAGATACAGAATTAACGCGGTTGAGGAAACTGTTGAGGTCAGACTGATGCCTACGTAACACGCTGCATCATACTTACACACAAACTAGACCCTAACGAGCATCCCTTGAAGGCCAGTTGAACACGCTTGGCTGGCTGGACGCGCACAGTTGGTTTGTCGGCCAGTTGATCGGTCGGCCTTTGGTTAGTTCATCGTTTCGGAATCCACTACTTGCTAAGACGCGCGAGAGCGAATGCCGCGAGCGGCTTGATTAAACGTTCTGTGCGTTCTTTTCACTGCCAGATGCCTTTACTAGAAGCGTTGCCGGAAAGGGCTGCCGGTATTGCCAGGATAGAAGATATTCTTCGGAGGCGTGTTTGCCGGCTGACCTGTCTTCAGCGAATCGTATTACCTTTCAGATAATGATTGTGATTTTTTTTTTTCTACGAAATTGCGTTGCAGCAAAATTAAAACGATATTGCGGTGAATAACGTCAAAATAATGCCATATAATATGTAATTTTATTTCATATATTTTTATCTAAAAATGCAAAAAATATAGAATTTCATTTGATTCCGGTCAGACTCGAAACGATTTTCACGGCATCGATTTATAAATCATCCGAAGCACAACTGTTACTTTTGGAATGCAGGGTATTCCATTAGATATCGGGGTCAAGAATATACGCGACAATACTCGCGATAACATGGCATCGCGTTCTTCGAAAGCTCAGTAAATTCCGACGTCTTGTGAAAAATCCGTGATCGCATTCATCGGAGATGGCCATTAGCGACAAACCGCATCGATATAGAGTAAAGAACGAGATCGCAACCGTGTCCTACGTATATATATCGGGATGTACCAGAGAGCGGAGCTTTCCTTTTGTTTCTCCGACGAAGGGAAAGAGAGGATGAGCGAACGAGAGCGTATATCTCGATATTTCATCTTGGCCGACTTTAATTAGCCCGCGTGGCATATCGCCGCTCGGAGCAGCAACACAGTACTCTCAGGACTTTTTCGATGAGATTAGATCGCGATTACTGGGCCGCGCGGATAGTCGATAGAAAATGAGAGAAAGAGAGAGAGAGAGAGAGAGAGAGAGAGAGAGAGAGAGAGAGAGAGAGAGAGGGGGAGGAGAACCTTGTGCGAGCGCAGCGGCGTGTGTTTTTCAGAGCTTCGCTTTTGCGCGTCCCGGGACACACGTTTCTTGCGCGGCAGAGAACTCTCTATACGTGTGTGATGTGAGGAATGCGTCGGTGAAAAAGGATCGACGGCGAGAAGAGGTCCGTGTGTTGGTGAAACGAGATATCAAGTTTTGCTCGTGGAACATTTAGGATATACAGGATGCACGACGTTTATGTGAAACTGCAAGAGCGTATCATCAATTTTTTTGAAAACTAGAAAATATATAGGTACGCTTTTTCGCGCAAAAAGCTTTCAGGAGTTATTAAATTTTATAAAAATTCTATCTTTTTTTCTATCTTCAAAGATTTTTCTTAAATTTCTTTCAAATTATATATTTTTAATACTGTTTCGATTGTCGATTTTCTTAATAAATTACGTGGCCAGTTGATTTAAATCTAAATTAAATTTATTTTTAAAATCGCCTATAGATTATCAATTATTTATTATTATTAGCCTACAGATTATTAACTGTGTATTAAATATGTATACTAATTATTTGTTAATTATATTAATTTATCTCGCATACGTTATTTTTTTTTTTTTTTTTTATTGTAAAATACTGCATAAGTACACTAATGCCGGTACAATTGCAAACAAATTTGTGGAGTAAAATTTAATCACTCGTATATACAAAATAAGTAAACCATTGAAATGTGTAATATACCTCTAACATTTATGCACCGCGTGGTTTCCACGTCGATGCGTTATCTTCCGTCAAACTTATTCCTACTAGCAAGCGCGAGCTGGCGCGTGTGTTTCTGCCGTTTCTGCAAACATATTAGCATGTATGTAAATACGCGGTGGTTTGTAAACAAGAGAGGTGGTGTTCGTTTTGCACGATGCATGCAACGCACGAGATTAATCGTGGATTTTGCGTGCATTTTGCGTGGCTTGGATGAATCGTTACACGAAATATGCGCGCAAGCATTTAGAAAAGTACGTCGTACAGAAAGAAAAAAGGGGTAAGAGAGAGAGAGAGAGATAGAAAGAGAAGAACGAGTCCGAAATAATGCGGGCGTTTCGCGTTAAAGTTTTATCTCACGAGAGTAATTTACGATTGCGCGGCGGAATGACTGCTGCGCTGTTGCTACGAGATTAGACATGCACGTCTGCTCGAAAGTATTACCGTTTGTAGAATTGCTATCTCTTTTTGCGCCGATAAAACTTACGGCCACCTCCGTCCAAATAATGCTAATGCATAACTGTGCTGCAAATATAAAAAATGGAATTTAGCTTCATATTATATGTCGTACATAAAATGCACTAATTAAAAAATCCTACAACTTTACAAGATTATAAGAGATTTATGATATTAAATACGAAAAGTTTGATATAATTGAAAAAGTATGTTTTAAGTGATTAGGGTGATTTTAAAATAAGTGCGAACAATTTTAAGAGATAATTATTTGTCGAAAATTAAATTGCCGGTCTTTCATATAAACTTATATACTTTTATATTTCTCTTTGAGGAGTTGCACTCCTCCAAAGAGTGAGGTAAAAATTAGGTTTTTACTTTTTCTCTCAAACTTTGGACAAGTTAAAAAAGTAAAATTTGATAAACATTTTTCACTGGTAAAAAGGATTATTAATATTTTTTTTTAATTCTCTCGTATCGTTAGAAGAGTATGAAATTGTGCATGATAACGTATTTTATTTTTTTTACTTAAAAAGCTATCGATTTTTTCAAAAAATAAAAGAAAAAAGTTTCTAAAGGAATCAAACTTTCTAACGCATATTTTTAGATGATTATATTCATTAAAAAGTTGAATAAAGGTTGCTAGTTCTAGTCTTTTATAACGATATAGGATTTAAAAAAATATTAATAAGTATCCTTTTTACTAGTGGAAAATGTGTACTAAATTTCCTTTTTTTAACTTTTATAAAATTTGAGAAGAAAAATAAAAACTTAATTATCGTATACGTTATCATGCACAGTTTCATCTTCCCCTTTGAAAGAGTGTTAACTCCTTAAGGAGGAATATAGAGGTAATTATATGAAAAACCTTAATTTTCGACAAAGGATCATCTCTTAAAATTATTCGCACTTATTTAGAATCATCCTCTATAACTTTTTTTTTTTTCATCAGCAAAGTATTATAAAATTATATAAGATTATTCGACGGGTCCAAAGAAAATACAAATATATATTTTTTTTTAATAATAAAATAGGAGTGAATCATTATTATATATAATATAGCTTTTACATTTAATGAAGAAATTATGTATACAGGAAGTCTCTTCTCGGTGTCCTAAATTAGACACACGGTCTAAATCTTGCCAAATTGCGCGTTGTTTACGATGCTATCAGCTTTAATCTCGCTACACGAGCGGCTAACGGAGGCGAAGGAAGGAGATGTTAAACTCTTATATACGTAGGGGCAGTAAACACAAATTTGCTCCTATTAACAGTGAGTGCGCGTACTACGAGAAGAAGGTATCACGATCGCGCTTCTCCCATACATTCTGCTTTCCGGTTGACCAAAATCAGCCAGGAATTGCCGTATTATTTGCGTAACTTTCCATTTGCGGTCAATTTAGCGAAGCCAGATCTTTCGCACCACTCGGCTCGCCGTTAATTGGAAAATTGCGCGCGCGAAAATTGCTAACGTATGTACGAAAAAAATACGTGGGGGCGGGATATTAATTAAAATATATTATAATTGGGAATAATTGTGGAGAAAAAAAAATCCAGCAACACTATATCTATTTACGTTAAAAGATTGTGTTGCAAAATTTATTTACTCTTTCGTGTGACTGTTTATTACAAATTATTAAGACACTTGTCTAATCAAATGAATCATAAAATTATGCAACAGTTCAGCGAGAAGATCTTAGGAGTCGGCACGTGTGTCCCAGATGTTTCTTCCAATTATTATCCAACAGGTAAATCCTCGTTTCGAAGTCAGCTTCTATAAAAGCCACATATATGTCGCACGGAAATGTCAGTTTTCTCTCTTCCTTTTTTTCCCGAGCTTAGGAGACGAGTATTCCATTCCGCTGCTCGATCTTCTCATCATACCTTCGGGGACAACGACGTGGTGCCTCCGAGGGATGTGTCGTTATCGAAGAGCGGGAAAAAGCTTCTGGCCTTTCGCCATAGCAGCATCCCCCGCGGGTCGTGCGGCCAAAATCTTAGCCGATCGACCGGTTCGTGTCGCAATCGCACGCCACCATCGTGAACAAAGAATTTTACGAGAGGGTTCTTCTCGTCTCTCTCTTCGTCCTCGTGTAATCTCGTCTGTAAACATACGCACGCGCACGTGGACGTGCCTTTGTGTTCGTACTCTCTTCTGTTGGCTCGCCGCCGGCTATTTTGCCCGTTCGCCTAACAAAGGGGGACCCACCACCAGGCCCGGGCTTATCTCGTATGCTGCAATAATGAAATAATGGCCGATGCTCTGCGATTAACGAAACAATACGGATTGTTCGACGGCCGTTTTCCTCCCTTCCTTACCGATGAATGTTCTCCGCAAACCCGGCCGTTATCGCTTCATTTTCCTCATGGAAAATGAAGAGCGACCCTCTTCCCCCCGTCCCACCCCCGCTCCCGGAGTGACTGCTAAGACCAACGAGGAAGGATAATGTCTCGGAGAGGGTGTCTTTGTTAGAAGTTTGTCGTCGTTCATTATGCATAAATAACAGACGTTAATAGGAGAGGGCGGATATACGAGGTTCTCCTGAACACGTTGTAATCGGGAATGAGTGCAGCCGAGAACTTGAAGTGTCTCTAAGTTAGCGATGCGAGATGAGAGGATACTCTGAAAATGTCTTTGGAGCGTCTCCGAAAATAGGGATACATATATATATATATATATATGTTTGCAGCTGTAACATTTTGCGTTGCTCAAAAACTAGAATATTTTTGTCTAAAGATGTATATTCTGTTTAAAGATTATAACAAGCATTATATATAAGGTTTTATTATGTTATAATTTATTACATCATGTATAATATTAACACATATGTATGTACATGATTTTCACATATTAGCGTCATTTCAATATTTAATTATCTAGGTAATTTAAAATTAATTAAACTTAAATTACTCTCATTATAAAATGAGTAAAATTTAGATATAAAATAAACATGTGTTCTTTATACTAAATCATAATATTTGTATGCAAAATGTTTGAATTAATTATAAAGATTATTTAGCAATTGTTTAATTATAAAATTATGAAATTTTTATATCTTTTTTTTTTTGAACATTATAATCACGGTGAGATTAATATTTCTATCGTCGGTAAGAATTGATAACGAGATTTCCACTACGAAGACTAGCAATCTCGAAGGATCCAATTGTCATGGAGCTCATTAAAACTCGCGCTCGTTACGTAATCGGAATTATCCGGGCGTTTCCTGTCAGGAAGCGCGCAGTGAACTGTAGTCGCTGGTACATGTCCATGGTCCAATAGACCCCCTTCCTCTGCCCTGCGACCCTTCGTTCGCTTGTAGAGCTATCGCTGACCGCAGCATACAATGGCTGATTAAGGCGCTTCCAAGCGTTTACAATGTCCACGTGCTGATTCAACCTCTATCTCTCTCCCTCTCACCACTTCAATCAGACATCCCGGTTAACGTGTGCGTCGTCCTGGAACAGAGGTTCCCAAATTTACCACCGATGAAGAAGGATTATGTGTCGCGTGATTTTCTATAGCTGTCTCTAACGTATAATCTCATTTTAGAAAACACAAATTTGTCGTGATTTACGAAGAAATTTTTCAATCTAGAGAAAGTTGACTCAAAATATACGTGAAAACTTGTCGAGAATCATTGTTTAAAAATTATTATTTCATAGCTATAAATAGGTATAGAATCATAGATTCTCGCATTCGAAGAAGTAGATCTTTTTCTTTTAAAAGCATTAATTATTCTGAAAATTTGCACATCAGTTTGGGAAACCCTGCTCTAGTTAAGGATACATGTGGACACCTACGCGTGCGTACAATGTCGTTATCGTGTAGGCGCGTATCCGCCGCACCCTTGAATCCATTTCGCGGATACATCGGTACCGGCGACAGGAAATACCCTGTTCTTTGTTCGTAAATTAATCGTCCTTAATCCGGCCAAACTATTTTTTTAACAATCCATTATTCATTACGCAGCATCCTTTTGGTGAATTTTATATTGTTTATTCTCAACGCTCTTTTCTATTTATTAAAAAAACAAATAACAAACTTTTTAAGGTATGAGTTAAAATATTAAACATTTATAAATATACTCAATGTCGAGAGAACATTGAACAAAATAGTATCGCCTTAAATAAAAAAAAAAAAAAAAATAAAAAATATGGAATTATAATATCCTGCATTTGCAACTTTTATTATAATAGAATAAAATTTCACAAAATTTGATCAGACATTCTTTTACATAATTTTAATCGATTAAATAATTTTTTGTCAAGGTAAAAAAAAAAAAAAAAAAAGATAAGATCCACATTGATTTAAAGAAAGAAATCAAGAAATTAGATTTAATTATACGATTTCTATTAGTAACAACACAAGGCTGGCGAATCAAATTCCACATGGAAAATTCTCTCGCACAAACTCGTTTTAACTTATTTACCTAATCCCGCAATCTCGTTTATCCGGTCTTACTGTAGTGTCGAGAGTTAAATACCGCGCATCGTGCCGACTCTATGGAATTTCGCGAGGCCTGCCTCCGCGCGGTGCGGGCACCGAAATTGCTCTTCTGACAGATGCAAAGCGGCTTTCGCGTTATCCACAGCTGCGCGCTATTGTCGCGCTTCCGCGCGAAAGTTCTCGTCTCCGAGAAATTTAAGCCGACCGCAATTATTCCCACCGTGCCCTACAGCTTCCCGGATTCACCCAAATATTTATTTACCCGATATATATATACCCGACAGTATGTCGCAAATTATATGTGGCGTCATAACAGATTTTTTTTGACTGAGAAATTATTATAATATACTCGTGTAAACTAATAATTTAATCACGTTTCTTATATTTGCATCGAAATATATCAAGCTAATTGTAATTGCATAACTCTGTGTTATTTGTAATTACACTTTAATTATACGCGTACTTACGATTAATAATATTTAACGTATATAAACATTTTTATCCAAGTATGAAAGATATAGATTTGATTTGATTTGATAGATTTTATGGTTTTAATTTTATCATTCTGAATAATTAATAACACACACTTTTTATCATTTATTTGTGATAAAATTTCCTATATCTACAAAAAAATATAAAGATGAAAATTTAATATTTTTTTATTCGAATATGTAACGAATGATGGAAATTGTCTGTAAAATTATATTAATTAAAAGATTACTTTTGTATCGTATATGTATGTATGAAAAGAAAATATATTGGCTAATTAAAAAATATAATAAGCGATCGGACTTTTGTATAATTTTAATAACATTTCACAAAATTATTGTTATTATTTCATTCCCATTTACACGAAATGGATTTAAATAATTTTATTTTTCGTTTTTTTTCTGCATAATTAAACGCTGCATTATGATTTTAGAAGTGTTCTTTCTCCTTTCTCTCTCTCTCTCTCTCTCTCTCTCTCTCTCTCTCTCTCTACATGTAAAATTTTAATTATTGAAAACTCAAATCTATTATTAAATCTGTGGATAATGCTACCGTGAATATTTTATAAGATATCTCTAAAAAATTGCATGTAATAATATTTTAATATTCTTCAAATATCAAATATAATTCATAATATTTTAGCATATTACGTATAATACATTTAGAATTAAAGATGCTTTTATACAATATTTAATATAAAAATTGTTCGAAAATTAGAGCAAAAAAGTTACAGAGGAAGAAATACGCGAAATTGCAATAACCCCGAATATCATCGGTTAATGGAATGGCCGTTTTATAAGATTTGTCATCCAGACACAAAGATGAAGCATCAGATTTATATCACATTATTAATTCTCCAAGATAAATATATATGTATACATTTGACTTTTGGAAACTTTTCAAGCATAAATGTATCTATGGACATATATTTCGGACTTTCTCTCCGACGTTTTACTGGGGACGGAACGTCACGCTGATAAAAATCCGTCTGTCCGTTCACCCATCCATCCATCAACTCGACGTTCGTTCCTTTGACAAATACATTCGTCCCGATAATAACACAGACGTATATATACGTATCTATTTGTAAACCGACAGCGTAATGGCGAAACCGCGAACTATTCTTGTGTCGCAGATGCAAATTATTGTAGACGAGTTTTATTCTCGTACATCCTCTGCAAAGACGATAAAATATATTTTATTCAGAGCGAAAGAGAATTTACTTTAACAAATTTGATACGAAATTTAGATACGTTTATAATTATCATGGCTTTATGCAATGCAAAATTGATATAGTAAATTATAAGATACAATTTTTTATTATATTAAATTAATCACATAAATACACAGAAAAGAATATTTAATTAGATTACATGTATATTAAGTATAATTACATTAAAAAATTAAGTTATACGGAATATTCAAAGTTAGATAACATTGCGCTCTGAAATTTATAATTACATGACCGATTATATAAAATTTATACCCAGCGACAGTATAACTCGATTGCGCATGTATAATTCGAAAGCATGACATGTCATTTGACTATATAATGACGCTTGCACGGCGCGCAGACAAGATAATACGTCTCGCAGACCAAGAATGACGACAATTAACCCTCGTCTCTCTGAGAACTCGAATATAATACATATGTAGCATGGTGTTTGATGATTTCGACCTAATGTGTCCTTGCGCGTCCAGCTTCATAACAAAAACAAAACTTTTTGGCATTAATTTTTTGAACTATTACTTTGATAAAAATGTAATCATTGTACATTAAAGAATAAAGATAAAAATAAAATACTATATTAAAGAGAAAATTATCGAAAATTATTACAATATTTCTTTTTTTGCAAAATTTTCGAAACTTTTCTCAAATTTAAACATAATTTACTTTCGAAAGCTCGCTTTAAACACAGGAGCTTCCATTGAACATTACATTTAACAGGTTTATCAGTTTATTTTCAGTCTCTTTTTATCTAAAATACTACACTTTTCTCTGCAATGCTTCAAGCGAATTTCACATATTAATATTGAAAAATTACTGCCCATTGTAAATGAATTTGTTCTGTAACATTATTCCAACAAAATTGTTTTTCTTTAACGAGACGCACGCTTTCCATTTATAGCAGATTTGCAGTCGATGGCCTGCGTACATTTTGCTGGCATTGATATGACGCTTTAATCCATTTATCGTATTCATTGTACAAATACAAACGCTTTTATCTTAATAAATCCGATACACAGGAAGCTGCATTTCCGTGAGTCTGTGGATTAAAATTGTAAGCGATTATCGTGGCAATAAAAAGCTAAACGTGATATTGATGGCAAATTGGAAATTGAAAAAGCCACCGATTTATATAAAATAAATGAAATATTTTGTTATATGAAGTTGTATCGATTTTAATTGTTAACCGTTAATAAATTTATAATCGAGTTCCGTTTAAACGAAACATTCAGAGCTATTATTTGAATTTGTGTCAGACGAAAAAGGAAATTTCCATACTTTTGTTCGCATTTTTCTCATTTTTGTCAAAAAGTTTAATGTTATCTAAGCAGCGAATATTTTTTGACTTTAAAACATGCTAAAGAATTAATACGACGATGCATGTGAGCAACCATGTTTCGTAAGTCAACTGCACCGAGTTACTTATAATCTCGACCTCGTTGCGAAATTAAAAGCAATTTAAACTTGTATCTTATTTAAGGAAGTTACTTCGATCCGAACGAAAATCTCGGTTGCTTTCATGATCCTTATCTATCTGCTCTCTCGACCTTCGTGTCTTTTATACCGTAATCTCGCGAAATTTCAAACCGCTAAGTTGAAATTGCTTCGATTTCGAGGACAATCGCTTTAGAGAAAGTTTATTTTAAATTCTCGATCTCCGTTTACATAAAGAAGTCCTTTTATTATCATTTTATTTGCGGTATTGCATTTAGAATACTCATAATATCTCGAGATATATTTTAAATCAATTTTATTATATATTGTCGTCTATTTAGCATATTAATTAAATCAAAACATATTATTAAATCCAAGTAACAATATTCCATCTATCATATGTTGTACATTTTATAGTAATATTATATTTTTCTATCTACACATGCTATATATATATATATATATATATATATATATATATTATATGTCAATTCCAGTGCTATTTTAAAATTTAACTTGTATATTTTTCGTTCGAAATTTTCATTCCTAGTTTGTGCATGCACCGTTAACGGTTTAATCTTAAGTATGACATCTGCGATATATTGCCGTAACGAGCGACATACAAAACGCAGCGGCAAGATTAATAAATAATCATTAGGCAGCAATAAATAGCTGGCATGTCCCAAGGGACTGGACCGCCACGTGCGCGGGTGTCTCTAATTATTAATGGCGGGGCCCAGAAGCGCCGCCGTTGCAAACCGCACGTGGAGAGAGATCGTCGCGAGGTGTGCCGTGCCGACAATTTATGATTTCGACGCAGCCGGCTCGAGGCCGGGAAATACGTCTCTATGCATCGCATAACACCTTTAACGTTTCCTGTTGCGAATGCGACGAGGCTGGCGTGATTGTAACCGCCATTGTGCGATATTCGAAATTATAACCGAAATTATAACGGAAGCGTCATATCATCTTGATTAAATATGCGTAGTAATTTATATGATTCTCAAGAGAGCGTTTAATAATGCATTTTATGCAATTGCAGAGCGACTGACGTTAATAGTGTCAGAGGACAGAAACCTTCGAAATCTAAAATTTAAGTCTTGGAGATTGAAATTTTAATGGGGCTCGACGTAATTTTGTTTTTCGCCTGGATTTTGGAGAGAGAATCGAGATGGAATCAAAATGGAGCGCGGTAATATTGATATCCGCTTTGCCGAAATTTCTTCTTCCGTTGCTCGATGTCAAATAATTCATGCCGCAACAGTTATTCAAGATTCGAGCAACCACCGGAGGAATTGATAAGCGTCGCTCGCGATGCGCGCATTCGTCTCCTTTATACGTGCGGTCGCCATTAGAGGAACTTCATTACAATTTGATCGAATTCCACGCGGAAATTACGCCACGCTACGTTCCGACGGCATAATTGATACAACAGCAACGGTTACATGACTATTAGTTAGTTTCCGCCAAATTTACGAAATATCTCGAATTCGACGTTAAACGTCAGAATCTGCGCGCGTACATCAGTGTTTATGTATACGACATATACGGATAGAAATACCGTCGTTATTATGTAACGATCTAACGAATACATTTCAGCTCTCTGTTATCGGACACTTTATCATTGCGCTATCGAGCGAGTATGCTCGCTACATTAACGATAACATAATCCCGCGTGAATTATTCTGTTATAGTTACACGATAAAATAGGAGATGTGCGTACGATACGCAGCGTTAAATTATTCTATATTGTAGTTACACGGTAAAGTATGATATATATGTATAATACACGTACAATATTAGTGGCCTTAAATTAACATTATTTTAATCCATTCGGGACTAGAAGGTCGTGTACCATTGCAATTGTTAAAATCGATACGATAGGCTAATGGAATACAATTATTATCCAACGAAACAAACAACTTGTTATTTTTTATTAACGTCAAATAATATTTTATCGTGCCTGCTTCTCTCTGGGAGCAGACTTTGAGACATTTTTAGAACACGATGCCAGTAGAATTGAAATCTTTTCAACGCACTCGGATTTTATTTAGCCCCGCCGTTACTCGACGAAAGAGGAAAACCACCGCCGGATGGTAAAATGCACCATGCTCAACTCTCCAAGGATTAATTATGCGCGCGGTGCGCCGCACGGGATAGAGAAAGGGGACGAACAAAAATCGCGTTTCCTACAGAGTAACGCGCGCGCGGAAACTTGGCTGAAAGCAAATCTGTTTACCCTATTTACGTATAAGCTTCTTGTTTGTCTGTTTACGTATTTCTCGCCGCGATGGAGCGGAATGCGCTCCATGAATGCGGTTACCGTCCTAGTTTCCGATTTCAAATATACTTTATCGAAAGCATACACTTTGCATGGCAAAACTTTTGCCCGTCTTCTCTTAACTGTTTTCGTTTTTATTTTATACAAAAATCAATTTTAACGTTATAATGCTTAAAATTATCCAGCCTCCTATCGTCCGTATTTGACAATTTAACCGAGTCATTAATTGTTCAAGAAAGAGAAAAGCTTTTAATATCCTGGTCTTTTAATCTTTTTCGCCTCTTAAATAAATAAATAAATAATATTCTGAAATTCAAATGTAAATTAAATAATTAACTTTCTCTCTAGCCTCACTTTGAAATCTTTATTTACGTATGCCTATATCGAGACAATTGACACTCTGATTTCGCCCGTTTTATTTTCGCTAATTTCTAAACGCTCACGTTGCTAATTGCAAACAACCGAAAGCAAGGATAGCGAGAGCTGTTGGTGGACGGTCATCGGCTCTTTTTTCCTCTCGGCTTGATTGCCGGGATCGTTAGAACGTGTCTCTGGCAGTTAACAGCTGTGCTCCGATGTCATTCTCCCTGAAACAGCAGTCGTCGGTTAAACACAGACTGCGTGTACCACGATTGTTATTCTCTCTGTACTATTGCGTAACAGTGACCAGGAATTTGGCTTTTGTACCAACGATGCTTCTACGTCCACGTCAAGTAGACCTCTTAACAGTGAATTTGGAAGAGTTACACGAAATGACGATTCGATTCTCTAAAAGAATAGAAAGGGAAAAAATATAACTTTTAAAAGCACGAACAAAAAACGTTTATATTGCAAATTAAATTTTGTTTTGTAATAAAAACGTTTTTCTCTTTCTTAAAAAATGTGATAAATTGATTCATATATATAATAAAAATGTGTTTCTCTCTCTTAAAAAAATTTGATAAATTGATTTTTATATTTATATTAATTTATATATCTTAAATATCTTTTTCTTAGTTTGTGTATTAATCTTAAATTTTTTTCTACGTCTTTTTACCAGTCAATCTTTTTTTTTTGTTTTCATGTTCCGGAGATAATGATTGAAAAATAGAATTTCTCATATTCTTGTCTAATAATAATAATATGTTCGATACGATTATACCGTTACCACGACATGTGCAATGATGCATAAAGTACTTTTAGAACGAATGAAGGATCTCTTTCGTGCATAACGCGCTCTCGTCATCGTCTCATTTCGCTCGGCAAAAATTCACTCGCTCGCACGAACGTAAAAATCAGCGGCCTCGTGACTCTTAAAGAACTGTACGGTGCGTGATCTATTGATCTCCGACTACCTTGGACCTACATTCAATCTCACGCAGTCACCTTGAATCATATTACCTTGTCCGTTTGACGCTTGACTCATTCCTTATACAGAGTGTTTGTCTCATATGTAAAATTTAAATGAAAGTTTCTTTCAGACTTGTGTGTGGAGTGGACTAATTTAAATTTCTTTAGCACGTGATAGAAATTTTTTACAATTATTTTGGTAGTGATAAGAAATTTTGATCAACTTGAAGTTTATTTAAAATTTAGTACAAAAACTTTAGTGCAAAATTTGATTACACGGTGGAGCTCGATTTACGAAAACACGCTTTTATTTTCAACGTTACATATCTCGCTCTGAAACTTTTCACAAAAATTCAATAATTTTGTCATAAATATGGTCATCAAAGTTTTATGCATCGCTGGCGGTACACTTTATGAAGACGTATTCGTGAATACTTAACCACGTCGAATTATAAAATAAAAAAACAACAGCGTTGAAAAATTTCAGTCGTGTCCGTCGAGCGATATGGTACAAAACAAAATGCAAAAGCTGCGTTATATAGCATTTAATCGATCAAACAAATTGCGTTACAACGATCTATGCGAGGTATCATCAGTCGATTGTCACTGACCAATGGAATTGATTGTCACCGTGATTTAGTCGTGTTTAACGTGGCGATCTCCAACTCTATCAATTCTGTTTCGCATGACTCGGCCTTCGTATATATAGTTCTGGCACACTAGTTATATATAGTAATATATCGCTACATATATCGGTATTCGTCAATGTTACGATATTCGCGATAACTCGACCGCCGTCTATTGTCCATAGTGATGGGACCTAATAAAATTTAGCGTAGATTGACACTGTATATCAACGGTCAATCATGCGTTAATTCGCGACAATTCCGAATCATATCATGAAGCTAAATATGTTACGATCAGACATAATCAGATGAATCTAATTAAATAAAGGTGATAATAAATGAAATTTTCAAAATGTCAAATAGTAGATTAAATCAGAAAACAATATTATATAATAATAATAATAATAATAAAAATAATAATAATAATAATGTTATTATTACACACTGTCAAACCTTATTTTCAATATTTATTAGAATTATATTGGCAGAATATTCAAGAAAACTATCTATCATCTGAGATCTTTCAAATAAGAGATTTCAGCCGATTTATTCCGCGTCTTTTTATTCTATATCTTTACTTTGAAGATTTCGATCTCCGCACAGTATGTGCTTAATTTATTATTTGTCATGATCAAATGATCGGGACGATGAGAGAATCACGCTCATCGCTTTTGCAGATGTTTCGCGCATGAGTTTAATTCAAAATCGAGCAGTAGCGGCGGCAGTGGTGGTGATGTGGTGGTAGCCGTCGCGGATTTAATCGGGAAACCCCATTGGAAACGTTTCTGTAATTGATCTCCGGTCTCGCTCTCGAAGTAAATAGCCCCGCGTGCAACGTAACGCGGTTACTTTGATCTGTTTTCAAAGCTTCCCTTTACCCGAACGAAACGAGCTATCATGGAGCTATACTGCTGCCGCTACTGCTGGAAATTATATCAAACTAACGACCACTACTCGTTACCGCCAAGTATATCCTTGCTATCCTTTTGAAGGATGAATTTTATTCGTCGGAACTTGGCTTACAGACGACAACGACGACGACGACGACGACGACGACGACGACGACGACGACGACGACGACGACGACGACGACGACGACGATAGTCGGAAGTATTAATTAAAAGTTGGAAAGAGCTTCTCGCGCGTTTTGCTCGTTATTCTCTATTGTGAAATATTAATGCAATGCCGTGTGCATTCGTTGTAGATCTCCGTTTCAGGATATTCAGAATTTTGAAGTTGTTAACAGTTTCGAAAACACTTTCCTAGTTCATAGTTTAACTCAAATATCTCAAACTTTATATATTTTCAGCTACATTTCTCTCTCTCTCTCTCAGTATTCTTTTCACTTATTTTTATATTGATTAATTTTACAAAGTACCGCGAGATACATAAATGAAGATTAAATATGTAGGAAAATAAAATTAAATACATCTTTTGTTAATATATGAAATAAAGATGAGGTACATACTTTATACGATAAGTGGACGCAAATTATTTCCGCGTCAGATATTTCGAGCAATTTATGCCATAATGCTGATCTTAAGCGCCACACACACACATACGCACACACTCGCGGGCGCGAGGCAAGAAGAATTATTCTCAGGAATTGTGAAGCTCTTCATCCGCAATAATAAGATATTAAAGCGAGGCCGTAGATCGTCGTCGAAACGACGTCCTTAACGTAATGCCTGACATATAAACCAGGAAAACGGGAGGCTGAGACGTAGATGCGGTCAGATGTCCGAGATTAGAACAATGAGATATACCAACTTCGCGCTAAAGTCGGCCGAGTTAGCGAGAGACGGCAGAAGAAGTTTGTTATCTGATAACGGCCACACCCTATTTTCTCGCATTAAGCTCTGCCAGGATCAGTGTCTTAATTTTACGTCTGCTTTGTACATGCGACAATGCAATTTGGCGCGTACATTTTTGCGTGAAGATAACAAAGGGTTGTAGGTGTAATTTCAAACGGTTTACGAAATAAAATTTTTTTAACATACAGACCTCATTTTTTGAAACGTGAAAATTTTTAGATCTTTTCTTTCTAGATAGGAAGACAAAAGAGTTACCGTGCACAAGCCACCGACCGTAACACGTGTCTGTTCGTTGCAGTTCGTCGTGCATTTACGTGCGTCCATCACACGCGTTGCCAAATGCAACGTCCATCTTCTCTTTCGCGCGAAAAGGGCGACTTTTACTTTACAAAACGCGAGCCGACGACCATAAATCGCGCGCGCGAGACGACAAAACGGCGGGTCCTGCTGCCACGTGAATTATTGGATACGGTGCTTGCGAACGGCAGCAGGAGATCCGCATGGGTCTCCTATTGCTATGTTGTTGGAAAAATCGACATAGTCCGCGAGTCCTGTCCTCTTCCCTTTGCCTCTCTCTATTTTTCCCCAGGGTAACTCTTCCTACCTTCCCGAACTGTCTGTGGGGCTGTGTTTTTTCTTTCTCTCTCTCTCTCTCTCTCTTTTATTTTATTTCATTTTATTTTATTCTTTTTCGCGACGATGTCAAGAGCACGACATGATAGGCAATATCGATTATCTATAGGCTGCGACCTGGCGTCGTGCCATTAATGTCTGGAAAAATCGCTCGTCGATTCGCTAGGAGAAAGGAAGTCGACGTCGGCCACTTTGAAACTCCGTTCCTTATGCAAATGTTGCTGTCGCGCGATCGATACGTCGATCCCCCCGAGTGAAGTTCTTCCTATTGTTTATCGGAATAAATGGTGATCCTCTTAACTCCCTTCGTCGTAGTCGAACTTTCTTACATGACAGACCATCGACAACATATCGAGAATTTTTTTTATTTTATTTTTGACAAATTTTCTATTCAAAGTTTCACATATCCATATATATTCATTCAAAAAAAGCTTTCATTTATGTACAAATGTGTGTGATTTTAGGATAATTCTAAAGATAAAAATACATTTTTATCATGTCATGTAAGCTTAACATTTCGCGACGTTGTTATTGTCAAATGAAAACAACACGTGATAGGATTATATATTCATTAATATGTAAATATATATTTTTTTTTATGTTTTGCTGAACATATAATATGTCATGCAAATATATCGGTCTCTATATAAATGTCAAGAGAAATTTACTATTTTTATATAAAAATATTTTGTAATAGAGAAACTTTTTTCTATTATTTTATATTTCTGTGACATTTAAATTGTTCACTTATGTTTAACTGTATTTTTATCTCTATATATTTATACACATACACATGTGCACACATAAAGAAACACGATAATATTCTCTATAAATGTACTCCTTTCTCTGTTATCTTTTTTTTATCGTTTTCTCAGTCTTTCCATGCCAAACTACATTTCCGTGATTTTCCTGGCAAACGTTTTTGCTTGCCGGCATGCGCATTTTGTGGTTGAAGAGAAACGTACTGTGTCGTACCCTTATCTCCCAGCTAGCCCGAGGACTCGAGGGCGACCTCTCCATCGTACTTTGTTCCTGACGGGACTTTATCTAGCGCGGCTTAAATTCTGCGGAAAATCGCCGCCGCACTAGCGATTTTGAATCGGCAGTCGCGCCGGAACTTTGTAATCTAATAATTGCGTGTTCGTTCCTGATAAGAAAGGTTGCCTCTAATCTAACGGCATTCCAAAGTGACCGTGAAAGTTTCCAAGAAATCTTACTACCAATTCGAAAAGGTGGCTTCCTAGATTTGTATAAAGTTATACGGACACTGAAGACGCACTTTGACATGTAAATTGTCTCAAAATTTCGCGATCGTAATAACTTTAATAGCATCGAGACATCTCAGACATTGATTAAAAATTACATAAAATATCACTAATAAATTAAGATGTAATTTCTTTTTTTTTTTTTTTTTTGTATTTAATAAAGAATTTTATTTTTGTTACAGGTAAGAAGCTGAAAAACTTTACAACTTCAGAAATTCATTTTTTATGGCGACAGGAGACAATTGTGAGACAATTAATATTTTTTTATTATTTATTTATAAATTTATTATGCATTACATAAAACGGCCAAATATATATATATAATTCTATACTATTAATATACTATATATATTCTGCACTATTAATATATAATATATTATACACTGTTAATATATTATATATTTTATACTATTAATGTACTATTAATCTACTATGAATTGCATAAAATATTATTTATGAATTATACAGATTTATTATTACATGAGAGGCAAAAGAAAACATGCAGGCAATCGTTAAATACCAATATTTTTTATTATACTTGCCAACTTGGAATGGAGAAGAGAGAATTTAACGGTTATATAGTATGTCCCTCTTATTATTATATACATTTTACATAGATAAAAGCCTTTCGTCTTGCGACTCGTTTATAATAATTAAAAGATAATGTTTAGCAGACCATTAAACGGACTACGAACAAGTTTTCATTGTTCATCTCACTTTATTATTTCGGCAATTTCTTACTAAACGCAAGAAATGTTTATAGCTCATCAGTGTGAATTTAAGATTTCTTCAAGTCATTTGATTAGAATCGCTCTTTCGCTCAACCAAGGAAATCGCCCGTAATTTCCGCGTTCCGTATCTCTCGAGGATATAAACTTCCATTGACTTTACCCGTTAGATTACGTCAAGTCTTGTATCTGACGTGCTTCTATTTTGCCTTCTTTCGTCTATAACATTATTATAAATTGTATTTATTTTTAAGAGTTCTATAGATTAAATAGATTGATTAAATCAGAATAATTTATTATAATTTTTATTATTATTATCTTTTTTTTTAAACCAAATTAATAGTATCATGATTGATATAAACTTTATTAGTCGGCTTAGGTAAATTCTGCTTAAACGAAGCCACAATACGATTTTGTCACCGCATCATATATATTTGCGTAAATATTGTTCGTAAGAAGGAGAAGGAAGACAGATCTTTTATAGTATATATTCTATCTTTAAAATCATTGGTAAAAGTTTTAATGGAAAAATAATTTAAAATTATTCTTAAAAATCTGTCACGTCTTATTGGTCTTTTTTATACGCATAAATTACAATTAAAATTAAAATTATTAATTACATTTTTTTATTGATTTTATATTTTTGTAACTTATCTATTGTTACCATGAATATGAGGGATGCATGTAATAATCCTAAATTTTCATATTGAAGAACATCAATATCCTCTTCATCAATAATTCGCGTGATGGAAATGGGGATTAATTCAAGTTAGTATTAAATGAAATATGCATCAATAGCACAGAATTATCAAATGATGCGTATGTACATTACAAAAAAGATAGAATTAACAGATAATGTAACTCAGGCTCTATCAGGTTTTTTTTTCTTTTTTTTTGTAACAAAGACGTTTTAATATATATATATATATAATATCCTTTGTGTAAAAACTGAATCGAGTATATCCTGCGGTTTTATGATAATTGACTCAATAATTATATACTTTGAATGCAGCCGTTCTTTAATTTCACGAGATGTCTTTGATGCTTTTATCTGTAATATCTCGATACTATTCATCGAGAAACGCTAATGGTCACAGATGTTGAGCTTAACGAGATAATGTGTTATCATCGGCTATCAATTGGACTGACATTAATTTGAGGTTTGCTTCTTCACACCGACACCTTTCCCGGAGCCTGATCGCGAGTTAAAGCGCTTAATTATGATACCAGGCCTATTCATAGGATCTTGTCGAGCGCACATAAGATCAGTAAAACAGGAGATTGCGAGAATACGTTGACAGAACGACGAGTTACTTACGATCTTTCCAAGACAACCTATAATTGCATTTTTTATATCGTCAGTATATCAGTAATTACACTACAATGATGTTGTCAGTAACCAATCTACTAACGCTATTCGTAAAAGTCGTAAATTCATGCAAATAAATAACCGACTAGTGAAAATCCATCATTAAAAAAATAACTCGATAAAACATTTTATATATAATAAATATATTAATTTATTTTGTATATAAAGTGCTTAAAAACATGTAATTAACAATTTAAAATTTTTAAATTTTACCTAGTCATTAAGATAATGAATATCAAGCCGTTCTTTTTTAAATTAATATTAAGCAAATTAATAATTTTTTTTTTACTCACGAATGATAAGCACATTAAGTTTGACGTTAATTAAATCGTCTGTTAATTATTATGCAGAAATTGCATGATAGGGCAGGTTGATCGATCATCGTCGTAATGGTCTTAAGAGCGCGATCGCTTCTTTGCAAAATTCTACGGGTTTATCGCGACCGCGTAATCCGCCTCTGCAACAAGTTGCACCGGAGTTGCTGTCAACTTACTTCGATCGGACGTAATTATACTTGCACGGGGACTCGATCTGGCTCGCGCGAGATGAAATCGCGTCACGTCGCAAAAGATGCATCGGGAAAAGACACACCAGTCCAACAAGCGAGAAACGTTATGCTTCGTGAAAAGCATATTATGACATATGTATATCGAGCGTATAAAATTAGCACTCGGAAAAATCAGTGCGATAATCACACAAATTAAACTCTCTCTAATTATTTTTCCTCTATTTATAACAATAATATTTAATAATGAAGAGTTTAATATTTTCTTTATAAAATTTTATTTAAAAATTATATTTTTTTTAAAAGAGTTTTATATGATAGAATAGACTTTGTTGACAATAAATAGGAATGTAAGCGAAAAAAAGAAAGCTCTCTGGCAACTCGGCAGAGAAAATAAAAGCTTTGAGCTTGCAAAGAAAAATCGAAGGTATGTGAAAGCGAAGGCAAAAAGACTCGAGGAAAGGAAAAATATGTCCGCCCTGGAGAATACAAAAGTCACCATCATTCGTTACCTGCATCAGTAGTGAATCCTCGACTATGCCAAATGTTCTCGCTATATTTGCCTCCTCGTTTCGAAAGCGGTATGAAAATTTAATAGGGATCTTCTTGCAGAGCAGGCGAGACTCAATGTTAAGCGGTTGAAAAGGCTTGATATAAATGCTCGAATTGTCGAATAATATTTTTGATAACTTTAACTGAATTAGTTTTCGAAAAAATATATTCACCCCGAGAAATATGCGATTTCGGGATGAGCCAAGTAGCGAGAGATTATTTTTGCTCGCATATTTTTTTAAGTACCGCGCGAATATTTATGTCACCGACGATATTTTTCGCTGCAAACGGTGAAAATATTTTTTAGTATCCGATGGTAAATATTCTCTGCCTTTTTTTTTTTCTTTTTTTCGAAAACACATGGATAAGTTTTTCTTTCGGTTTTTTGGTCGGATATATGTATTTCCGACAAGAGTATCGCGAACCGTGGATTTTATTATACATTGAGAGTCCTCGAGTGCTCTTACATTGTATGTACATGGAAATAATGGCAATACCCTTAGTCTCGAAACTGACGGAAGGAAGAAATAACGGAGAGAAGGAAAGAGGGAAATGCGTAGCATTGGAACCCGAAAGAAAATTGTATAACAATTGCGGAAGTACACGAAACTTTAGAGCTCCCGCCGCCACTAACTACAAACGATTCTACCTCTCTCGTTAAAACTTTCAAAACTACTACGGATGATGCAAATTACGCGTCCGCTTCCGGCGAGCGAGGAAAGAGCGAAAACGTAACCGGTCGGTCGATGAGAGCGAAGAGGATTCTTGTAACAAGTTTGTGAATTGTTCGAAAGAAAATACGAATTACGTTCGCTCTAGTGTAATGTCGCTCGGTTGTTAGACGGGAATGAGGAAGCGGTTAGACAAATATGAGACTATCTTTACTAACGTAAGAAAAGTACCGCGCACACAGTCCAACGTTTTATGTTGTATATATTTCATCCTTCTGATGTCGCACATATTTTATGCGCCAAAAGACTGTTGTACTTCAAAACTTTTATAATGTCACATTTAAAATCGTACTTTAAAATAATTTTATTAAACATTTTTAACTATTATTCGCATTAAATTATTATCATTTAATCTAATAATTATTTATTACATTCACATCTAATAAACTTTCAGATAAATAACTACAATGAAAATTTAATAAAAATATATATATATATATCACATATCTTTAAATTAAATAAAAAGTTTTATCAGATTTTCTCCTTATACATTCGTACATTATCGTATATATCAAATATTGTATATATTATATTATATAAAAGACTGAATATCGTGATGTTACGAGCTACTATTGTCACACCGTCGCAATATCCACGTGCTCGTCACGCCGTCTGACGTCACGCGAAGATAGGCTTTTAAATTCCGCGTGTCGCCCTTTCGGCCTTGAGGTGCTGCGCCCATGGCATTAGTATGCAGCCGACGTGTATAACACGAACTCGGCGTATACGACGAGGGTTCCTTCCTCTACGTCGTAGAGCTCGAGCATTATTCTGAAATATGACGCCAAATGCCATTCGCCTCCGGTTACATTTGTAGCTCGCTCGCTCCGCGTCAGGCGAGTTACGATTTCGTATAAGCGAGGCTCGAGACGTATGCAATTTTCTCTCTCACTACGAGAGAACTTAAACTACCGAGGAAAAAGAATAAGCCATTATAGCGCAATTGTGTGGTCGCCTTACGTACCTTTGATTTTTAAAACGCTATAAAATTTTAGCGATTGAAAATGTATACTTTTATTAATTTATTATGTTATTCATTGTTATCATGTATAATATTGACAGATAATCTTCTAATCTGTATATCTATCGCAGTGAGGAAATTATTTTTTGCTTTTCTTTTTTTTTTTTTTTTTTTTTTTTTTTTTATAAAAGTTAGCTTTTTATTAAAAATAATTTTGTCATTACACGTAATAATTTTATTTTCCTTTTAAAGAATGTATTACAGAATTTTTATTTGACACGAGTAACAGATCGTTTTACAAAATTTCGAGAAAGATTAAAACAATTTCAGATTCCATTTTTTTACGTCACAACCGAAAGATATCCACAAAGTTTATTCGTGGGTCTAGAGTGACTTCATTCCTTTTCCGGGATTATGGTCGGAGACCAAAGGGTCGCCGGAAGACTAATCTTCACTGCGTGCTCGTGATAGTCCGAGATATAACCGCGAATGAATTCGTAATATCAGGAGGCTTAGTGGACGTCTCGACAGATCGCTGTGTAAAATACAGTGCGCGCGTTCGGATTAAGTCGACACCGAAAAGACTAGCTACGGTTTGATGAAGATGTAATGTCACAAATTTCGCTTTTTTTTTTTTTTTGTCTCATACACCAGGGATTATAATCTCAGACCGCTTACATTAACCGCAAACCGAAAAGTTGAAACGTACATTTTACTGCAGAAATCATATTGTTTCGCGTAAATTTTCGTTACATGTCTCTTCAAAATGATTGTACGATTAAAACATGTAACAAATAACAAACGTAAATCTTTTGTTTCATAATTAACAATAAGCAAGTGCAAAATAAAAAAAAAACATTATTTTATTTATGCAACAACCAATAATTTCACCGTGAGAATATTTATGGAAGAAAAGATCGTATTGCGCGCCTTTGTGAGTTGAAAGCGTTTGAAGTGCATTTTATTAAACGTCGACGATAAAACCGCGATAGATGGAAGATTCATCTGGCGAGTGAGGGTTCTCAGATCACGAGGGAATTAATGGCATACTTGGAATAGCTAAGTTTACACCTGTATGCAGTTACTCCCGCAGATTCGATATGCCGGCTTAGTCCAACTTACCGGGAATTACTGCCGAGGCTTATTACCAGTTCTCAGCTAATAGCAGTAGATACAGAGAATATTTCTCTCATAAGATAAGGCCCATTTCGTAATAGCTCGATATCGAGACACGTTCGAGTGCTGAATGGAAATACGTTGCTAACATTCAACTAAGGATTTGCCATGAATTGTGATATTTGCATTGATATTTGCAGTGGTATTTCTTTTTTTATAGTAGAGTGTGTGTATGTGTTTTTATATAACATACAAAAAGCCATATTTACACTATTTTATCAATTGACAAAAGTTAAACTAATTAAACAATTGTATTAGAATATTTACAATACTTGGAATTGTCAAAGAAATAAAAGAAAATTATTAAAATAATGATAATCTTTTTTTGTCGGTAAGATATATGTTGTATATAAAGCAAAGATCATTATTTTATATAAATATATATATATATATATATAATATAAATATCAGAAAAATATATGAAAATAATGTGCAGGATTTTTCCTCAACAACATTCCAAGCAAAGTCTGCGAAATAGGCTCTCAAGATATCTGGTCCCGACAAAGGAGCTCGTCTGACGACATAAAGAAAACGTTCAATAGAGTCGACGATTGCCAAAATCGCCGAGTGGCCCGTGTTCGCCTCAAGTTTTCGTTTGATTTCCGATTATTATCTTTCTAAAACACGCGTCCTTTTTTCCAACTTTATATTTTCTAACGATAAGTTCTACTTATTATTCGCCATAAGTCGAAAGTGATTTAAAACGTTTCGTCTTGCTTTAAATGCATATTGGATGTCGACAAAACGGGCAGAAAGAAAAAAATATTTTAATATACATATACAACGTTCTTTTTTGAACAACATGCAACGGGAAACGCATTAAATTTTTTGATAGCGATATATTAATTATATCGTAATAAAGCAGGAAAATAGTTGCAAATTAAATTTATCTAGACATAGTATATAATAAAATTTTTAAATGCCATATAAATTTTATTATACGGTATGTCTAGATAAATTTCGGAATAATAAAGTAGATATCACTGTTTGAAATAGCTCGAGTCGAATGTAATATCGTCAAACGTTCTTTCTGTTCCCACAAATTTACATCTTTAGATTTTGAAAAATATCGTGGTAAGATTACATAGGAAAGAGTTTCAAACTGCGCATTATTGCGATCTCGCTGCGTCGAATTTAAATGTTCGCGTATAAGCTTTCAGCGTGCGCTACCAAAATGCGGCACGTATTCGATCGGATCAAAAAGGGATAGAGGGGAAGGGAGATCGATGAAAAAGCACGTCTATATGGTATAACCGGAAAGAGTACCCTATCCCGGATTTTCAGATAATAAGGTGCTCCGGTATGCCGTGCGGCACGTTCTGAAAATGGATCGACCCTTTCGAGAGTAATCTCATAAATACGGAGCTTCACACGCCTTCGTACCGAGTGGTTGATACAAAAAGTAAAGGGATACGAAACGTAGCGTACAGGGGTAGGGGGTAGAGTAGAGTAAGAATAGTGACGTTCCGAACTATTTGTCTGTTACTTCCTCCCGATTCCGGTAAATGTGACTTACGTTGAAAGCCCAGCTCCGCGTGTGAGATTCAATATTGACGTACCCTATCTACGTACGGTGTATCTTTAAACTGTCGCTTGATAAAGGATAATATATATGTAAAGTATGAAGGCGGAAAACGCGAGCGACAGCGTTTTCGCTCGACGAGAGTCTCTTTGCTGCCTTCGCCTAAGAGCTAAAGAGAGAAAAAAAAAAAAAGAAATGAAGCGAACGATACAGCGCGCATTTTTCATGCTTCTCACGATCCATCCGTTTCATCGAAGCCTTCCATTATCGGTATATTAATTATTATCGCCTCAAAAAAGAGTAATAGAAGACGTTGCAATTATAATTACGGTAGAACCTCTTTGAAGAGAAATGTCACAAAAATTTGCATCGCAGATATACTTTCAAAGAATTTTACTGATATAAGAATTATAGTCATTATTATATTGTCGTTGTGTGTTCTATTTTCACTAGATATTTTAGTTTTCGATTTTAATTTGATATATATACAATTCCCGGATCGTAAAATTCGTATGTTATAGAAAAAGTAAAAATTCTTGTTTTTTATTATCATAATTGTGAAATAATATAAATGAAATTTATAATTAGGCTTCATATATTTTTACCGTTAATACGTGCCTACGTAATCACATATTTTTCGATCATTTGCAAGATCTGAGATATTCAAATGCAAAATGCAAAGGTCTTTATTACTAATAAAAATATTGCGATCGCACATAAAATCTTTGATTTATCATAATTTACATATTTCTACCAATCGTGACGATCCATGAAGAAGTCGAGTTAAAAAATGGGAAAAGTATGCTCTCACTTTAAAAGTAATCCCAATTTATTCCTGCGAGAGGAAAAATCGTTTTATGCTTAACTGGAAACTTTTTCTGCTTAGCCGCTAACCGGCAATAAGTTGGCAAAACAATAAGTATTATTGTTCGGTAATTATTATCACTTTGATTGAGAAGAAAAAAGAAGTCTCGTTATTTTAATATCTCTTTCATGATAATAGAGGAAACACTTTGAAACTATATTACATCTATGTCTACAACAACAATTTTAAAGATATATTGAGACAAAAAAAATATATATATACATATTTTAAAGTGCCACGCAACATTTCTGAAAAGCGTTAAAAGCCATAATGTACATTTAAGTTTCTTTTTACTATGGGATGTTAAAGATAAATAAAACTCGGATGAATTCTGCGAGAAAACAAGGTTGAGCAGCACTGAATTAAAATATTTCCGTTATATTTGCAACATATTTTAATCATAAAAAATGTTTTATTTGGAGGAAAAAAAGAGAAAATAAAAAATCTCGAAAAATTAAAAAAAAAAAAAGAAAAAAAACTGGTCACGCATAAAAAAGAGAAAGAGCTGTTGCACACAAAAGAATGAAGCAACAAATGCAAACGCTCGGCTCTCGCGTCCGGTATTTAATCCGCTATTCGGTAACAATTCAACGCGTTTTATCGAGGCCGCCGGGGTAACTCTTATCGCGATTTGTCAGGGGTCGTTTATAACGTGGGCGAGAGACACATCCGTACCGCGGAAAAACGCTTCCGTCTGTCTATTTATCGTAAACGGGAATATATAATCCATTCTCCTAGTTTCGCCATTGCTACGACGTCCGCCGAGTGCGTGCCACAAATTACCGTCGAGCCAGTAATTACCGTCGGCAAAAAGCAAACCCGTATTTTAATCGGCACGCAATTAAAGTTTATTGGACTACACGCGATACAATTTATCGCATCGGGGTCTTCCGCGCTCGCGTTCATATTAATTCCCATGACTGCACAGAGCCGTAACTAGAATTGTAACCAACTCGCGCATTCTCACCCAAAGAGATTCAAATGTGGCAAAACCTAATCCTTTCAAAGTTATGTAACACATTATGTGAATACATATACATGTAAAACTGTATAATAGTACAGTAAAAACAATATATCGCATACAATGTTAATAGTATAAATATTACACAAAATTTAAAAAATTCATTTTTTTATAAAACATTTTTAAAAAATTAAAAATTTTGTAATTTTATAGAAAAAGTATTTTGATGATTTAATAATTTTGTAATAAGGAAAAGTCTGCCCGATAGAAGTATTAAATTTATAAAAATATATTTTTATATTTATAAATTAATTTCCTTTTCTCGAAAAGTAATTAGGAAATTATTATAAAGCAGGAAAAGTAATAAATATAAGTAATTGTAGAAAATTATTATGAAAACTGGCGAGAGAGAGAAAGAGAGAGAGAGAGAGAGAGAGAGAGAAAGAGAGAATAGTCTTTAAACTTCATGGGTGCCACTTTCACCGCCATTATAATCGCGCTACTGACTGCAACAGCAATTTTCGCTGATAAAGGCGAGCCATTCGTTTCCTTCGCAGCAACGATGTGAACCCTTTAATAAGGTAGACAGCGCGTAATTACGCGCGATCAGCATATCGCGGAATTGTCAGTGCAGTCAGCTGGGAATTAAAGACGGACATGTCGCAGGATGCACACGTCGATAGTTTCCTCTCATTGATTCGCATTCGCGAGTCCTTACTTTGTATAAACCTCGAGAGGGATGTGTTCCAATAATTTTCTCCTCCTGACTCGGCGAAAGATATTTATGTCCGGTAATTATATGTAGAAATAACATCGCGGTCGAGTCACTCGTTGCGATTAAAATAACTAATTGAATTTATGATTAACGAACACTGTCAATTTTGTTATAATCGATTATGTCTGGAGAGACCACCGCGAAACTATTCAAGTAGAATATTTACATATACAGGATATTGCAAATAAAGTGTTTTGAATAATCTTATTTTTTCTTTAAATTTATGATTCCCCGACTAATGATTTTTCAGTTATAATTGGAAATCAAGAGAATTTTGCAAACTAGATCCAGTAGCGTGTACAAAGTCAACTCTCGTTTAATTCAATTTAAAAGAAACGGAGTAAGTTAAATAAAAATGTCGATGTTTTTCTGCGTTGAATATTGTATCTTCGATTCTGTTGCGCTGCATAATATAAATCCTCCCGCAATTACATTAAATTTTTTCCGCAGCTCGGTCGAGCCACGTCAAATAAAGTAACATCGTAAATGATCTTTGAGAAAACTTAAATTTCAACGGTTATTTCGTTGAAAAAAAATTATAATTCCGATAATACCAAGGAAAAAAAAAAGATATAATAGCGCGCAAATTTATCCCTCCTCTATCCATCCTTTTCCTTTTCTTCCTGCTTTTCTTTATTTTCGCTCTGATTACACAGACTTGATAAAAAGTGTCATGATGAAGCAATTTCTAGATTAAAGAGACACAAGGCCACAACCTGTTTTGCAACGTGCTATTAAAGAGATTCTAATATATGCGCGTATATATTATGAGAGTGACTGAAGAGAGAAGAGAAATTAAAAAAGGATTCTAAATAAAATTAAAATGTGCATAAAATGTTGACCATAAAAGTTTTAACAATCTTCTCTCGCAAGAATAAATGCGAAAACGTCAGAATAATAATGAATCTTTGCTTAATTCTTATCCGCTTTATACATTATTATTTTTTTAGAAAAATAAAATTACAATTTTTTTAGACAAACAAAATTTAGCATCATTGAATATAAGCAGCATCATTCTATTCTATTCTATCACTTTATATCATGTTATATATTCGAGAAAAAATATTCAAGAGAAAAAAAAACAGAATTTACAAGTATCAAAAAAAAAAAAAAAAAAAAAAAAAAAAGAATCGGTGATAGCATTAAATAAACTAGTTACATGTGCAAATTGATTAACTATCTCTATTGATTAAACTATCTGAAATTTTCTTTTTTAATTATCAAATTTAAATTAGAAATACTATAAAAATATTTTTTTTCCTAAATCCATCTGTTTACACATCATCTCAGAGACGTCACTTAATCGGTACGCCAATTTACGAAACTGAGACGTCTCAATTCGCGGTATGTTAATGATTAAAGCGAACTAGTTAAAGAACATAGTTTCCCATGACGGCGGAATGAAGGTTCTATAGGAAAACGAGCGCCCAAGCTCGTAAAAGAGAAAGGGAGTGACGAGTCCGCGATGCGCGATAAACGAACACGAAGTGAAGAAGCTGAAACACGTTGTACCGGAAAATTACGAGGAGGCCGTCTCATATGTATGTATCGGACGCGTCTCGACGGGAGATCTTAATTGGGTTTGTAAGACCTCACGGAATGCGGATGACGGACGGCTCTCGCGTAATTGTTTCCGCACACATATATATATATATATATATATATATATATATATATATATATATATATACGCATGTTATAATCACGTGTGTCGTTCACTCTCTCTTTCTCTCCCCTGAAACGCTCGCGTGAGATTCCTCTGTCCCGCGAAAAGGATTTGATACGATGAAGAAAGTTGACGCGTCAATCAAGAGATTGTAATTACTAATGTACTCTCATTCAGGTTTATCACACTCATATATAGTAACAGAACTATATAATATACTTGTCTTTTATCTTATCTTCTCAAACTGATGGGCCGACTTAAAATAGAATAAAATAGCCGCTCATCTCATAATTTACATTGTAAGCAGCTTATGCTCATTGCAACCGTCAAGAATTTATCGCGAAAATTAATGCACGCGTATATGTAATTGTACGATCTCGCAATCTTCGGGGGTTGACGGCTTAGCTTTAAGCATATATTCGTCTCATAATTTATATTTTAAGAGGATTATGTTGAAATTATACATTTAGGAGAGCAGCCGTTGAGAATCTACCGTGAATATTAATGTTGGATTCTCTATATATATAATTAATTAGAGAAAATCGCGATCTCCTCGGTCTGATGAGTAAGTATATTTATCTCTTATAAGACACTTAGGCTCATTCTACATTTAGGAGCGATCATTTTAAGATACCGCGACTCTCTTGTCGTAAGCTTACGCATTTAAATTCATTCGAGCTAGAAATACAACGTCGAATAAATCGCCGCGATGTCAACCACGACGTGAAATACACCTCTTTACATATCACGCACACGGCTCCCTCTTTCTCTCTCTCTCTCTCTCTCTCTCTCTGTCTATCTTTGTTGCTTGTCGCCTATATTATCCGGCGCCGATGCTCCCGAGGGCGCTATCTCTATCTTCTCGCCTGCGGCTCCTGAGGGAGCGAAATAGAATTCTCAGTTTCAATTCTACAAGCTCTCCTTCCTCCCTTCCGACATTCGTCTCTCTCTTTTCCTATCCAGTTTTCCTTGGCATCGAGATAGACCCGAGACTCGCCGAGGATCTGCGACGCTAGCGACGTATCGCCACCTCTTTCTGCTCCCGCAGGGCAGATATTTTATCGGGATCGATCGATACGCCGATACGATGATCTCTCGAGCGCCCTTATCGCCGAGCGCGAAATATTGCGCGGATAATGACAAGCTTGCCCGAAACGAGGCAACTGTGAATGGAAAATCCCGCAGGGGAAAGGAAGCAGACATGTAACATATCCGGACGCTCTTTTCTCTCCCGAGGTGTTAAATACAGAGTTAATATCAAGTCGAAAAAAAGTTCGCTCCATCTTTATGAAGAAAAAGAAAAAAGATAGTTATGCTTATGAAATTATGAAAACATGGAAGAACCGGTAAAAAAAATAAGCTTAAAGTCTTGCTTCTTTCTGCCAAGGCAAATAGTTTCTTTGACGTCTGACTTAATTCACCACAATAATTGAGACTTAAAGGTAAACGTTTTATTGACATTTGACAACACTTGGGAATTCCCAGCTTCGATTGATAGCTTTATGGAAGCTTCGGCGAGAATGACGGGAACGTTCGATTTGTTGTTTTTGCGCGCATTCAGCGTCATCGCGCGAGTTATTCCCGTCCGATTAATCCCTTGCCGTGCCCGCGGCAGCAGCGCTGTGATTGGCACGCATGATTGTAACGCGACGTGTTACGAGCTTCGAAAAGCGTCGGATTAATCTCGATGGACGGCGCGGCGCGATTGAACTGATCATCCACGCGCGCACGCGAGATAATACGGCAACTTAATGATGATAATCAGCGGAAAGTGACTGCAAATTGCGCACGCCTCGCTGCATTCGGAAAACATGTTATTACATTATTATATATGCAACATCGTGGCATGTATTACTTCATGTATTCTGCATGTCCTCACACGCATTACTTACATACATCTTTTTATTTTTTTTTTTTTTTTTTTTCGCCGCATTTATATTCTCACGTTATTACTAGGTTTCAATTTTTTATTACTTATTATTGCATTTCTCGTTCTACATATAATTATCTCAATTTATGAAATATCATTCGTTTGTTTTTATTTGAAAAAAAAAAAAAAAAAAAAAAAAAAACAAAAAAAAAACACATGTATGTTTACCGTTGAATATTATTGACAATACGACAGGGAACTGTATCGGTAGATAATTCCATTTTAATGGAAAAAAGATAGAAATAACCGCGAAAGCTATTTACGAGCGGGTCTTCGGTGAAATATATCGGTGAGAGAGATCTCTCGCCTCTCTCGGGGAGATTCGCGCGCGGCCACCGAATAGATTGCGAAACTTCCCCCGCGCCGTAAATAACTCTCCCGTAGTCTTGAAACAACGAGATTATTCTTGAAACTTGGAGGATATTTCAGAGGGGGCATCTCGTGAATGCCGAACATAAATGTCCGACAGGTTGACCTATTTCTCTTATTATTAAACCTTGGCCTGACACATGTCCTTTATACTATTCTACGCGAAGAATCGCGAACGAGCAGAAGGAGAAAATACGTTCGATTCAAAGGCATATCGGATGATCGATAACGAAAGTATAATAATACACCTAGTTTTACTCTTGGAAACTTTGTACAGCATTTTTTGCACAATTTCGATCCTTATGCTAACCGCTAAAGGCTAAGACAGGATTCTTAACCGCACGAGTGTCGGCCGGAAGACCGCAATATCACCTATCTCTTCCTCATTTGCGGTGTGTGTCGTGCAAAAATGTAGTTTGTCGTTAAAAACTGACTAAGGGGGACGACAAAATTATCGATGTCAGGGGTAATTCGTCCCGCTCCGAAAAACCCTCGCGGCGTCTTTTAATATTAAAATATTATATATCGCCGTGTCTCTCGTCATTTTTGTAGCGACGTTCTTCCGCCGGAGCATAATAACGTTTGATGAATTCGGCGCTTCTTCCGGGGTTATCTTCCATTAGTCTCGAAGATAAGTGGCCGAACGGGGCCACGAGGGCATCCGCCGTATAATCTCGCTGTCACGTGCAGACGATGCGACGCGCGGCGCGGCGCGGTGCGTTTTCTTTCCTCGCGTTTCACGCGCGCGTACTTCTTGGCCTTATACCTCGTTAATAGCCCGGAGGGCCCGTGCAAGTGACATTTGGTTGAACGATTTAATTATCGGGCCGCGCATATGCCTTGCCGTAAGGACGCCATTAGACGACGCAGGTGTAATGAACTAGTTTAATGAACGCGCGATTCCCCTCTTTGCTCCCTCGCCGCTTTGGTAATTATAATAACCGCGGTCAACGCGATCTTCGCTGCCTCGCTTCAGTGACGTCGCCGTCTAATTGCATCGTGATTAGGTTACTCTTGAATATAATATTATTTTATTCCGAGAAGTGGGACGACATAAATCCAAAAGTCACATTTTTTAGAAATTTTTTTGCAAAAGCTTAGAATCAGAGATGTTTCTGAGAGAATAAAATTTTCAGATAAATTAGATGATAAGAGAGAGAAATATGAAGATATAAATTTACATAAAACTAAACATAATTTATAATTTAAAAAGTTTTGTACAGAGAGAAAGTTGTAAAATCATGTCATTTATTTGTGTTTTGCAGTTACAGCTAATCATCCCCCCCAAAGACCATGGATTCCGTTGACAAGGCCCAACAGGACGAGACCAACATGTAAGTGATATAGATCTTTATTTTTACATCGCAAATAAAATATTCTTTGTTCGCTAATCTATTAATAAGAACGTTTATCAGATACAGCAATGAAATTCCGCGTATAATTTTCCCACGCGTGATTTTTCACACGACGAATTAATTCCTTTGTAATTACATCACGTTGCAGAACGGCCTTCCCTTTTACAGAAATCTCAATAGCAGATCTAGACGCACTTAATTTCTTCTTTGCAATCATAATATAACGCGTGATGTAAACCTTTCATTAACGCTCGAGCGTTTTCACGTCATCGGCACTTATTAGAATGTGCGAATCGTGCGCGTTAAATCAATGCGTAGTGTTTATTATTACAACATGTACACGCACGTGTTACATCACTGGGAAGATAACGGACAAACGCGAGATGATCTATGGAGAAACTACGGCTGATAGTGACTAATGAACCGCTGTGACAATAGCGCACGTTGAGTCAAAATACGGCAAATGCGTGCGTGCGTGCGTGCGTGCGTGCGTGCGTGCGTGCGTGTGTACGCCGTAAAACAAATTGCGTTTTACGTCGGTCGGCGTAATAAATTCATGCACTAAAGGCCACCTTCTCCTTCGCGATATCAAACTTCGCTGTTACTCGGATCGTTACTTAAGGCCGACACCGAATCGCATTTATGCCTCGCACATTTATGTTTGTACTTGAAGTCATAACTACGCTCCTTTCGCCCCGTGGAATTAGCGAGATCGTTCCCACAAGTACGTTCAAAATGAAACCCTTTATACGCGATAAAAAGTATTATTAGTTTTATACTCTTGTCGATATCGTTGGCTCGTCGATCGTTTCTCTGAAAATAACGATAAAAATATGCGCGCCAAATACATTGCTTTACACTTTTTTCTATTAATCTTGGGGTATTTCAAGATTTTTCATCTTCCATAAATTCAGAAGATACATGTGACAAAAATAGTGGAAAAACTTTGTTATTAAAATTATTAGTTTTTTTTTTAATCTTTTGAATCTCAATCATATGCTTCGATTTTTGTATTTACAATATTGTCTACCTTTCAAATTTATTTTTCTTGGCCTGTGTTTTAAGATGGATTTAGCATATTTCTTTATTTATTTTATTTAACGTTTTTTTGTTTTATAATTTTGACATAATTACTTTTTTTATTTTAATTTCATAACGCGAAATCGATATTTTATTATTTTATTTATATATTATGCAATGGTTTAATATTTGTATGCCATTGAAGAAGATTCTAAAATAAGGGATCGAAAGTTTGACAATGTAATGATTTTTTAAATTTGAATATTAAAGACTATTATAGATTCGCTCGTCCTGATCAGCTGACTGTTTTTTGATTTTTATTATAATTTTGTTTAGATTATATATTATGATTGGAGCCTATGCGAATTTTAGTATTTTATTTAAATTATCTGCTATCTTTGAAAAAATTTACTAAAGAATCAATCAGAAAAAGCCTACGCGTGCATCTGTACACAGAAAAAAAAGTAAGTGTCAAATCAGAACATTACTTACATACTCATATGAACGCGTTCATTGTTTCATATATACGCAACAATTTATAATCTTCTTAGAAAAATTTAAAAATCTTAAATTCCAACAATATTACAATCTTCGATTTGAACATTTGTGTTATTTTCTACTCAGCATTTTTTCCATTCAAGATAATTATTCTTAAGAAGAAAATAATTATTAATAACGAGAATATATTTTTCTTGGTTGAGCTATATAAAATGTCTTCATTCAAGCAAATTTTCTTTGTTTAACGCAATATAATCTCATTTCAAGATTAACATTTTCAAATTAAAGATATTGTCAAAACAAGAATATTATTTTTTTTCTGTGTCCACATGTATCATCTTTATCCAAATTCCCAAAATTTGCGGGCACGATTATTCACGATGAACCGCGTAAATTCACCTTAACGTACCCTCCCCCTCCCCCTCCCTCTCTCCCTCTCCCACTCCCCTCGTCTCCTAGACGTCTAGGCGACGGGAGAGTATCTTGACCATCGGTCAACGCCGACGACGAGTTTCGCAGCCCTGGAGCGCCGTGTTGCGTCGCGCAGCATCCCACCGCCAACGGCTATATACCGCACCATCTGGACAGATTTATTGCGCGACACCGGCACGACGGCAGCGGTCGAGGTAGCAGGAAGGGTGAAAGAGGGAGAGAAAGCGCGCGCACACACATACACACACATACACACACATATACGTCGGCGCGGAGAGAGGTACAAACGGCTGTTCGGTCGGAGCTGCCGTCCAAAAGGAAGCCATTGTCGGCTCGCGCTGGACGCGATAAATCATTTCACTACGGTTTACGCTATTCATTATTTACGAGGGGGCCCCATTATACTTACGACGGTCGCTGATTAGTTATACCATTTGTATGCGTATGCATATGGTGTATTTGTCCTGGTTCTTTAGTAAGTTATGTTACTAGTATGTTTTGACGATTTTTTTTTTTTTATTTTAGAAAATTGAATATTATAGAAAAAGTGCTCTTAATTTGTTTTATCATCTCGTAGAGCTCGTTTTTTCTCGTCACAATAAATATGTCGTCAAATAGTTTGATTTACATTTTATACCTTTCTGTAACAGCATTGTTCGTTTTGATTTGAAATCACAACTATTGTTATTTCAAATAATTATACACAATAATGATAATTAATATGAGCGTTTATAACGCAACTAGCATGTGCAATATTTGCTTCTATCAGATTACTATCTCGACTATATGTGCATGTGCAATAACTAGTAATTTTGACAATATTTAGAGACGCACATTACGCTAGAAATGGCGAATAATTTAGAGAATGGCTGGCTTTTATCTAAAAATATTACGCTTTGTTCCAAATAGCGAACCATTAAATTCCGAGTAAATTACAGTCTTTTAAAATGTTCTCGCGAAAAATAATTTCCACTAACAAACCTCATGTAAAAAGTGTACCATAAAATGCGACAATCAACAGGATGCATTTTTTGAGAGAATATATAAACAGACGATCTTTTCATAGAATTAAAATTTTAACTATATTATAGAGATAAATCGTATGTAATGTTTAAAAAATTCAGTATTATTATTCCAATTAAAATAACATTAAGCAAAGGTTTGAAGTTGAAAATAAACAGGAAATTAAAAAAATTATGTCTGAAGATATTGTAAGCGTGACAGTTGTGTTATCACATGTCAATAGTAGACAATTATAGCACACATCAATAAATATTATTAACGTACAACAGATAATGCAGAAATGCTTTGTAATAATCATTACGATGAATGATGATCTCGTGTTCTAAATAATTTTATAATTAACCGATTAAATTTTCTCGCCAAATAGATTATCAGAAAGTTATATATATATATATATATATATATATATATATATATATATATATATATATATATATATATATACACCATTGTGCTTTACAACATGCCGTTTATTCCTCGGGAAATTCGGTGTACTCGGTAAAGATGGTCGGAATCCAATATTACATACCATGCCATGAGAATATTATGTTAGGAGAAAGAGAGAGATATTCAATCTCCCTCTTTCTCTCCAGTACATTTGTAATGCCACCGCCGGCTCGTAATTGCTCGATGCACGGCCGTATTCGGAAAGCTATCGTTTTACGAATGCGGCAATTTAGGAATTACGCGAACGCCCTTAAAACCAATCTCTCCGAGATCGCTGTAATTATCGCAGCGACTGCGGCGAACGTTACGCATTCGGGATAGATCTCATCGTCGTCATCACCGTTATATTCGCGCGAGACTGGTCGAGAATTATCCTCGTTTCGCGTGTACGCTCCGGAATGCGCGGAATTACATTCGGTATTACCTCCGTTGCTCCGTGATAGGTCGGGCATACATATACGTGCGCCTTCGTAAAATGTACACTGGACGCGTCGTTACAGCCCATCAGGATTCAGAATGTAAACATTGATTTTAATTCTCGAACCCAATGCGCGTCTGATTTCAAGCGGAAAATATATATTTATACTCGATCATTCTTTTCCCTCTAAACTTGTTTAAAAAATCTCACTCGATGACAACTTGAATTATGAATTAATCCGATTCTCTTTTCGCCAGTATCTTGTCAAGGGAAAGGGATTTAGATTAGAAAGACGGTTTCCAATATTCTCTCCCACGTGGCGAGGAGCAAACGTAATTCCAGTCCTGATAGTAGCGACCGACAGGTTCGTGCAAATTACTTCTTGCACCTCGCAACGACGATCCTCACAATCATACTCATTACGGTGGCCCGTACATGGCCGGGTCGGTTTCTACGGGACACAGAGCAATTACGCGCCATTATCATTCCGATGCTTGTAACTGCTCTTGCACGCGCGCGATTATGTTCTTATTAGAAATTATTATTGCCGTGGCGTGCGCGCGCGCGCGCGTAATCATCGCCGTTGCCGCTTTTGTCGCGCGATTATTACCGTCATCGCCGCATCGATGTGGCGTTATATGAACGATTGTGCCGTGTTTGTTACTGTTAGTTAATATACGTGGCCAGACGGGCTATTACTTTCGCCTCGTGTGAAATCATCGCTGTTGCTTGTTACTTGATTACCGCGATTATCTCGATCCACAACGATAAGTACAATAAAATAATAGCGATCAGTCAGACGGAAGACTTATTTAAATTCTAGGACACGAGGCTTTAAGGCTTACCTAAATATTTTAAATAGAATTTAACAAGAGAAATTGTAAAATTTTTTATTTAAAAAAAAATTATTTCTACTTACATTGATAAATATTATTAATTTTCATAGATACGACTTTATTTGATATTTTAATTATAACTCTTAAGATAACAACGTGTGCGCTGGAAAATTTTTACTAAAATTTAAAAACATTTTTCCCAAGATAGAGAAAGAGAGAGAAGTCGTCGTAACATGCGTCGTTACGTTGCAACATGGGGGGGGGGGGGTAAGAGTGTTGTAAAAAAAAATACGTTTATACCTCACGGTATTGCACAGAAATATGCGCTACTTTCGTTCGAATGTATACGTTCAGAAGCGAACTTCTTTTCCGTCGATTTATGTCGTTACATTTTCTACGAGGCATATACCGCGTTTATGCATTTGCAAAATCGCTAGGATCGACCGCGACATTTCGATCTACGAATACCCCCGAGCTGGAAACTGGGTCGGTCTCTTGAATTTCGACGGGTTGGTTGGCCAACTATGGCCGCGGTAGATTTTTACGTTGTAAATATCCCATCGCGCGAACTGGAGATTCACCGTAATACCGATTTACGAGCCAACTATTTCGGCGTACAGCTGCACGAGTTTGTCGCACCGCAAAGTCCGCTTATTTATCGTCGCAGGTATCTTTGTGCGAAATGGACGCGATTAGGAAACACTCGACTCTGTCAAATTTTAGAAAAGAGATATGTATTTCGAACAATGAAAGTTGGAACTGCGGGTACAGATACCTTCCCGACAAATTTCAAAACTTTATTTCTTGCAAAGAAATTATTATTTCAATTGCTTAAAAAAATATAGGGCAAGATGTGAGCAGTCTGCTGACTTTATTAATCCTCGATCTTATTGTTAGCTTATTTGACGTACACCCGGTACAAGCACGCGAGAGCGAGCGGCGGATTTTCTGATGTGTGTAAATTAGGTAACCTGTTCGGATCTTCTCTCTCGCGGACTGGTTTGGCGACTCTTGGGGCAGGTCGCGGCTCGACGCGGCATCGTTGACCTCGGAGAGGATGCCTAGTCGTGAATGGACCACCGCTTATACACTGCCATTGACTGTCGTCATCGGCGTTCCACTATATACTTGTTTCCGTATACAACGCACACTCGTTTCTTTTCTTCATTACAATATTATACAATTGTATGGGTCTTATACATAATTGATTATTAATATACATAATAATAGTAATATTATGTGTACTAGTAATTAATATACATAATAATAGTAATATTATATTAATTATTAACATACAATTAATATACAGTATTATACATAATTAATTATAATTATATTCTATTATTGTTGGTATTAGAGTGTTGGTATCAATCAACAAATTTTATTAGATATTTAACAACTCGACGATTAATATCGACTTTTCCGTAAATATTAAAATTAAAGTTTACGAATGATTTTTTTGAAACTTTTTCAATGATTTTTTTGCTATGCGCATTTATTCTATCAAGTGTAGTATCAAATATTCGACGTGTATCTTTATTGCATTCGCAACAAGTCTGCTGTCTTGTCACTTGCCCGACGGTCGAAGTTTGGGAAGTTTGGGTGTTCCTCCCGAACATATTCCTCCGAGCGACTAAAACACTTCGCAGATTAAAGTGATTAACAGATTGGCTGCTGACGGTATGCTGCGAGCAAACCGAGCTCGTCAAACTTTACGATATTGGGGAACATCTTACCACGCTGGCTCAAAGTTTCCTCGCATTCGCCACTCTTCGCGAATACTTCTAACGTCGTCGCATCGTTTCGTTAACCGTCCAACATTTGCCTCATTACCGTCCAGAGTTGATAATGAAAATTGAAACTCTTAAGAGTGAATATATTAAGGAAATTTTATTAAAGCAACATCTCTGTATGATAATATTTAAATAATATTATTAAAAAGAAAAATTATATTACTACTGAAACGTGTAATATAAATGATTTATTGAACAGGAAAAATAATTATATTAATTTCAAATTTTTTAATTTTTACTGTATATAATTTTTATTTTTAAATTCTTATTTTTAAAATATGTACATATACATATACATATATGATAAATCATATTTTTTAACATGAATTTATTGAAATTTAATAAATTTGAAAATTTTATTTCTATAATATTATAATTATTAAATATTATTAATATATTATTTTTTCAAATCTAATTTTAATAACCATTAAAATAAAATTATTTTATTTTTAAAATATAATAATATATAATATCTCTTAATCTCTTGTAGAAATTTATTGCTTTACATAAATACAAATTTCTTGATACAATATAACTTATTAGAGCGTTTATCCTGACAGACGATATCGTAAATACTGTTGGATGTAGAAGCTTGGTGTATATATATATATATATATATATATATATATATATATATAAAATATACATATATATAATTAATATCGGTTCGCGAAACTTAGGTTTGTTTGACTTAGTTCGTTACCAATAAATGTGCCGTACTTGGAGAAGTGATCAGGTTTCGGTGCCTCGGGGATATGGTCATAGATCGCAGCGATGTGTACTATAACTATTCGATAACTTTGGTCATTATCAGTTTGGACCGGTAAACCTCGGATTAAGCTAATCCTCTCCAAAGTGGTTTTGCCGGAGGTAAAGTACCTAAAAAACACCCGTCGTTAATATCATAAAGTATATAATAACGTTAAGACCTTCGTAAGATTCAAGAAATATTTCTTGAGATTAAAAAGAATAAAGAAAAGAGAGGTAGAGAGGGAAAAGAAGAAAAGTACAAAAATATCAGTACATTTTTTGTTAAATCTCATTAAATTAACTAATTTATATTGTTACCTTTGTTTTTATTAAAATTTCCATTCTACATATTTGGCAAATCAAGAATAATATCCTATGATGTAAAGTATTTTGAAGAATATTAATATAATTATTCGCGAGATAAAATATCGAAGAAAAAAAATCATAATAAAAGCGTACTGTCATCTTCCTTATACGCTCGTCTCGTCTCGCGATAAAACCACATCTCGAATCCAATATATGCGTCATTGTCTCTATCTTGTTGGTCTTATGACACGGAGGGAAAACGGCGGGGCGCCCATTAACGACGCATATCTTACGCGAGATCGAATCCGAATAATCCCCTGGTAAAACGATCACCGACTTAGTTGGCGAATGCTGAAGAACTCATCGAGATGGTCGTGTTAACAAACCCTCGGGAGAGAGAACGAGGGGGGAAGGAAACGAATCGACGGATCGTTAACGATCGTATTTATCGCGGGAATTAAAAAATCGGCCTATCTACCGAGTCTATCGCCGCGTCCGCGTCGGGAACAGATAATTAAAGATTAAAAGCACTCACGCCGCCCCAAGGAACGCCCTACGTCTATATATAATTAATGTTGTCTTTCGTTTCGCACGTTATCTCGCGTTTTATATCTCGCTTTACAGTGATAGTAGTTGATGATAAAAATTAAAAGCACAGCCTTAATTTTTCTCCCTCATTAAGCATTAAATTGACGTTAAATTATTAGGAGGTATACGTTGCATCACATTATTCATGATGCGCAATGCAAAGTGTCAGTGTGTTTCGATGCTACAGCATCATTCTATCTTTATCCTCTTCTCGAATCGAGCTGCGAAAGCAGCGCGGGGCCGATTCGCGTACGACTGAATGATTAACGGCGTTTTGGAAGCGCCGGTTTGGGGCGAATCCATGATGCCGATACCTAAAACCGTTTCTCTCTCTCTCTCTCTCTCTCTCCTGACAGCGACTGCGATATCTTCGAGTTACTAACGTGGAGTATACGCGTATGCGTTATTGGATTGCAGGGTATACCGCGGTTCAATTATTTACACACACTCTCTCCCTCTCCCTCTCCCTATCTCTCTCTCTCTCTCTCTTTCGCGATCGCGTTTGCGGTAATAGAACTACTGATTTATACTGGTTTAGCTCGACCGTCTATCCGGACTGCTTTCAAATTAGTTTCAGAGCGTATCTGAGCGAGATGCGCGTTTTTCAAGGGCATCGAAACGCCCCGAAATCTCACCCCGTCCGCGAGCGAAATGTGATTATCAGTATTGCAAGCGTTAAAGATGAGGAACGTAAATAGAAACAGAACAATTGTCATTATTTGAATCGTAATCAATGTTTTGATAAGGAAAGAGATTTCACGATGCAAGCGGTATGCACTAGATGATTCGCACTCGCGCGCTCTAATTACGGTATTATACTACACGCGACGGATAATTCACGAGGTTGCGTGAGACGAAACAAAAGGGGAGAGAGAGAGAGAGAGAGAGAGAGAGAGAGAGAGAGAGAGAGAGAAAAGACGTCGAAAATTTATGCAGACAACCAGGCGACGTCGGCAAGATAACTCGCTCGCTTTATGCTGATCCTCTTATTCCAGACCGCGAGAATCCATCCGCTCGCGCGTCTAAGCAACACGTATCCGTCTGCTCGCGTTTACAACTCGTAGAACAGGGAGAGAATTGGAGGATGAGAAAAAGAGACAGGCAGAGAAAGGGAGCTCGAGGAAAATGGAACGGCTTACGAACCGAATCGTGAATACGCCGAATTAGGATTACGAAAAAAACGAGCGCGTGTCGATTCACAGAGTATCCTCCAAGTCCTCCATTATTTGCGATGATAAAGAAATAATTTATGACTGTTGAATTTCGTGACTGGAATAAATGGAAGAATATTCTGCGAGTGAAATAATATTATATTTGGGACATAAAAAAAATGCCGGGAAATAGGACAGAGCCTGTAGTCTTCTCCATACCTTCCATTTAAATATAAATAATAATAAATATAAATAATAAAAATAAAAATTTATATATATATATATATGTTGTTTTATTGATCGTGTGTTGCAGGCATATTTACGGTGATGTGTTACAACGTGTTGTGCGACAAGTATGCGACGCGACAGATGTACGGCTACTGTCCGAGCTGGGCGTTGGACTGGGAGTACCGGAAGAAGGGTATCCTCGACGAGATACGGCATTACGCCGCGGACATCATCAGCCTGCAGGAGGTCGAGACGGACCAATTCTACAACTTCTTCTTGCCGGAGCTCAAGCACGACGGTTACGACGGCATATTCTCACCCAAGTCCCGCGCGAAAACGATGGCGGAGAACGACCGCAAGTACGTCGACGGCTGCGCCATTTTTTATAGGACCGCCAAGTAAGTGCATTCCTCTGTCTCGTTACTCGTTGCTCCGTAATGGACGAAAAAGGCAAATATATTGCCGTGTCTGCCGTAAAAACTCGAGGATATACATTAATTTTAATACTTTGTTATTCTTCAATAATGTTTTCCAACAATGGTTCTAATGTAATTTAAAATAGCTCTTATAATTTTCTTTTTTTTTTTTTTTTTTTTTTTTTGTAATATGCTGAGAAGGAAAAAAAAAACAATACAAGTTAAGGAACGAAATAAATATTGTATATATAACGTCGATAATCGACGATAAATAATCGATTTTAAAGCAATTTAGTTTCAAAATCATTGCATGTGAAAATTTTCATATATATTGCTTCTGTGTGAAGGGATGTTCCATTAATTCATCATTTTCCTATGCATATTTTCCTATCATGACAAGCGTTCTAATTGCCTCGTGTTGAAAAAAAGAAAAACGATTATCGACAGTCTCGATTCTCTGGCGCTCCCTCGATTTATTGTATTAAGAGGCGTGGTAATTTAATTAATAAACGCACGACGGCGCAACAGAAAACTCTGTCCGACTTAATACAGTTATCGATCACGCGCGATAGAATACTTCACGAGCGAATACGCCCTGAAATTTCTTCAAAGTTTCATTCGTCAGGTTCATAACGCACACATGTATGCGACCAAAGCAATTAAAAAAAAATTTGATAACTAATTGATTTTTTTAAACAATAACCAATTACTTGTACGTATATACAGGTGTACATATAGGTATATATAGGCATACAATTCTTTCTCTGATAATGTTTTTAAACCGATGTGTATGATTTTATTTCATTTATATTTGTATTTTTTTTAATTAAAAAAAAATAATATATATATATATATATAAAAGTAACAATATAAATATAAAATATTTAATATAAAAACGGTTCGTTGCTTTGATAAAAAAGCCAGCCGGTGATAAAATAATTTTTTTAATTACTCGTTGTCCCTATGCTTTTTTTTTTTTACAAGACCTCACATTTCGTACGCTAGTTATTTCATCAAAGATTATCGTTATCACCTTTACCAAATCAATTATAAAGCCAGCTCCGCTTATCGTCGTCTCGATACCGGAAAGAGCTGAGTTCTCCCAAAGCGCGACATTTAATTTCAAGCGGGATGAAAGACGCGTCCGCTCGTAATTTAACAAAGCGTCGCGCGCATGTCTGGCGTGTAATAACGTCATGGTAATCCAATATCGCGTCAGATAGTAACGCGCGTCGTAAATCGCTGTTCGTGTTTAATAGAAAAGCGAACGTGTCGCTTTCGCGTATTTTTTTGTATTTGACAAATTAACCGGAAATCGATAGATTTCCCTTATGAAATAGCATCTATGTTTGAGTATAGAAGGCTCTTGTTAGAGGTTGTAAAATCGGAGATGTAAAGCGGTACATAATAAATAAATGAATAATTTTAAATATACATACATAAGCATACATGAATAAAGATTTAATCGCCTCGAAATTTATGTACGTAAAATATAAAATGCTTATCATAGATTTGACATTAAAAGAGAGAAAAATCCGAATGTTTTACACGTCATACACGCAAACATGACGTTCGGATTTCAATGACCCCGATGTACACGGCATCGAAATTATTGCCAGGCATGTTGCGGCAACATCGATATACACAAATTGCCTTTGCGACGGCATCGAATGGAACGTCGCAGTTGTACGGCGTCTATGATGCATTAATCATCTCGGCCGCCGCGCCGGTCGCTACCCGAGATATCTATTTCGACTAATGCTTATTTTCAGAGTATCTCGTGACATAATGGCAGGTCTCCGCGATATCGCGTCGCAATGCCAACCCCGGGGGCTATCAAACCGCACGAGCGCGACGATTAATGCGCCCCTATACATATGTGTAACGGTTCCCTTTATAACCCACCCCGTCGTAAATAGCTCGTGCGAAGTGAATGTGTCTCTGTGCGACAATATTAAGGCCGATGGCGACGAATGGAGCCTCCCTCCTTGCTCTCTCAACCGTTTTAAATGTTTCCACACCGTTTTAACTCTCCACCGTATATCGTTTGTAACATTAAACATTCTGTATTTAATTAATCTGGAATATTCACAAGTCGAGTTTTAATATATCGGCATAAATGAATTTTCAATTAGAATTATTACGAATCGTATCTTGAAGAAAAATATTTTTCCAGATGCCTCATTTTATTAAGACATGTCGTTAAAAAAAATTCCACGTGGTTCAATAATATAAAAATTGCTGTCACCTCGCACATAAGAATTCGAGGTCGCCGCGTTTGTCTGACCAAAACGCGCTCGTACTACTGCGGGGCGAGACCGAGTCATGATTCGCATGACTCGGTCTCTCTCTCTCTGACGTTTCTTTCCTTTCTTCTCGTCGCCTCGCTATGAATTTCCTCGGTCGAAGGTGATGAGAGGAGAAGGAAAAAGAAGGAGCTTACGGTCTTTCTTTTACGGCTTGCAAAGACACGGCCATCGATTTCAATCCGGCTGAACAACGCGACCAAATCGACCGAACCAAATCAACGCTCGCGCGATGAGCGTAAAGTTCAACTCGCGTTCAATTTCCGCCTTCGGCGCTCGCCCCTCGATCATTCCCGGCTTTATTGCCTTCTCGCGGATTATACGGCGCAATGTCGAAGTGCCGCTTAAAAAAAAAAAAAAAAAAAAAAAAAAGAGAAAGAGAAAAAGAGAGGGAAAAATCTATCGGAAGAAGAGAGTTTAATGGTCGCGCAATACACAACAACACGGATAAAATTTTACAATTCATTAGACGATAAATATTTTTCGAGTCAAGTTTTTATTCTTTCGCGAAATGAGAGAAGGATAACAAAATTATAGTCCTTGTATAAAAGCTTATATTTTTAGACTTTAATTGTATAAAATTACATTTTTTTTCGCATTAGAGAACCGTCTTTGCAATCTAAAAATGAATAGAAAAAATAAGACGTTTCTATATATACAGCGGAAAATCAATTAGGCATTCAAAATTTTCACCGCGACCCTTTTCTTATTTTTGGCCAGTCTTAACTCAATCCTCTTTCTTTCTGGAGCGACGGGTGACATTGATTCAATCTTGTTTACTAAGGAGAGGCTGGCCCGGGAACAGGGCCGGCGGAAGGGGAGGGGGATGATGGTTCGTAATGGGTTTCGGTGAAGAATATATTTCTCAAGCATACGTGCCGCACATATCAGGAATAAGGAAGGGAAGAGAAAAAGTCTGGAAAATTCTACATCGCGTACGTGATATGCCTTTCTCTGGCTACGACGAAAATCGTCCGATACCGACGCGACGGGACGTTACGGTCTCGTCGTATCTAAGGTTGTAAGCGTGCTTGCCAAGTCTTTCTCTACGTCTCTACGGGACGAAATTGAGTCTCGCCAGCCCTTTACTACGGCTTAAACGACCGATTGAAAAAGGACCAGAAATTCTTTTCCCGACACATAGTTTCGCGCGATTCGTGACTCACGCTATCGTAACTGCGATGACAATTGACGTTACGGTCTTTGATGCAACGAAAGGGGAATTTAATCCCATACCGGGATACTTCATTTAATTCCAAGAGAGTAGTTTTGCTATTTCACAGTCCATTAAGATATTTATATTTTTTCGAATTTCGAATCAAAAAATAAATTACAATAAAAATATGGCAGTAGGAGTAATAAATTCGATAAATTTTACAGTATCTCGGTTAATTGAATAAAGTTAATTTAATAAATTACATTTAAATAAATACAATTAATTTAATAAATTATATACACTGAGAAAAAAAAGTCGTTAACTAAATGCGTTTAGCGTTGGTTATAATTTTTTTAATTCAAATATGTAGATATTTAAGTCAAATATAAAATATTTTACTTCAATATCTACATATTTGAATTAAATATCCATATATATGAATTATAAAAATTATAACCAACTAAACGCATTTAGTTAAATTGACGACTTTTTTTCTCAGTGTAAAAATCAAATCGTAACTTAATATGTGCGCAAACGTTTCAATTTCCGTCGAGATTCTCTTTAATGTATATACAATATTTAAAATTGTTTATTCTAATACACATTGAATGTTGAAAATGTGACGATATATCCGCTAATATTGTCTTAGAGTCTCGTGTAATAAATAAAATGCCTCAACTGTCAACGTGACAGATGGTGATGACCGGTCCACAATGATTTTGAACAGAATCTTGTGGTTCCATCATCGTCAAGATTAAGACAATATTAAAAAATAAAGTAGCAACTTAAGAATTATATCTAGTCAAATTCAAATTTGTTTTTCTCACGAATTCTTGATTTTTTCTTTTGCAGATTTTCTCTGATAAAGGAGCATTTAGTCGAATTCAATCAATTGGCGATGGCGAACGCGGAGGGTTCGGACAACATGTTGAATCGAGTCATGCCCAAAGATAACATCGGGCTGGCTGCATTACTTAGGACTAAGGAAGCCGCTTGGGACAATGGTGAGTGCATCTTGAAATCCATATCTTATCAATATGTAATATTGTTTGCAAAGTTATAAGCAGTTTAAGTTCAATTAATTTACGTATTAAGTATTTGATATTCAGCTTGGTTCAAATTTGGACATTTAATGTGTCTTCGAGCAAGCTTTTTTTTTTTTTAATAAGTTTTAAAATTATCCAACAACTTATAGAAGAATAAAATATTTCGAGGCCGACAAAAAAGGTTAGGTCGATTCAATTTTTTGCGAATATTCGCGTTAAATCGCCTGGAAACGAAAGAGGGTTAAAAATTGCGGGTATGATGCGTGAAAATAAAAGAACGACAGACGTTAACCGAGCGTCTGCTCGTTTTACACACACCTATGGTGATTCGCGCGTATCCAGCCGCGTGTTTGCACACCCTGAAACACGAAAGTAATTAACGCGTCGGTCTCTCGGTAACCGATGAAGCTGCTGGACTACTACTAGACACGCACAATATACAGAAGTCCACGTTTTTCCCGCGGTCGTGGAAGCTCGCACGCTCGATGATTGAGGCGAGCACGATACTCTGATTCGATATACACAGGGTGATCCAACGCTATCGTTTACATATATATATGTATTTCTACGATTGACCGATTCGTCGATTTTTTTAACAAAAAAATATTATATAAATCTAGCTAATAAAAATAATATTTCAATTATATGAGAGAAATTGAAAATTTATAAATATTGCTGTACAGCAACTGAATTTGAAGTTTGTGTTGATTATAATTTATTTTTATTTTGTCGCGATATATACATATTTTGCAGAATTTTATAATTCATAATTAAAGCAAATTGTTCAAACTTTTCAGATTGATAGAGATGAGGAATCAAATCTTTTTAAGATAGTATTAGTATTTAAATTATGGTGAGACTGGCACACCTTGTATAGCAAGCATATCGCGGAATGTGCGAGTAAACCAGGCCGAAGATTTATATGGTGCCCCAAAGGTCGAGAACGGCTTTTACGACTCACTCCGACGCGTCGGAACGTGCTCTCGTTAATGAGCCATTACCCGCGTTACATTAATCCATACCGGGCGCAACGACCGGTCGGGAAAAAGCCCCGTGGACTCTTTTCCTTCTTATCGAGAAGGAGTAATCGATCGCGTCTGCGAGACCGATGACTCCTCGCAGCCTCCTGCGCGCTTCCTGCGCTGCGGTTAACACCTGATTAGCTTCTCGTATATACATCGGAAATTATTATCGCCAAGTAAATCACTATGGTAGATACTAGATCAAATCGTAAGCGTTCTTCCTATTTGCAGATATAATATTTTAATATAAATTTACCATTTGCATGAAAGAGATATATTTGCTTACAAATTTTTAAAATATAAATTTCGTTCATATACAAAGTTGCAAAGTTTTTTAAACGCTATTTAAAAATTACTAAACATTTTCTATAGACTTTTGTAATTTTTTTTTTTTCACTCGTAATGATGAATGTTATAACTTTGTAATTTTCAGAAAAAATGGCCGCGATCGCAATAAATATTTTTACAGACGCCTGTTGAAATGTGCATGTTCACACTCGCGTGTGTTTAATAGTAGCAAACATTTTTCAAATCTTGGAAGAAAAAAAATGTAGAAATCTCTGATCTTCTCTCTGCTCGAGAGAATTTCCACGCGAATGGAATTAATTCGGCCACCCGTGTCGAGAACTAGGTATGACTCACGGCAGTTCTAAACTTCTCTGAATTTCCCGGCGTATGTACTCGCGTCGCATTACATTCCTCGCTTTGAAGCCGTCGCTCAACTTCCTTATATATACTTAAGACTTGGCCAATTGAATAATCATGAATAATCAGAGAACACGGCGTAAACCAACTAAGTTGGCATCATTCGGGCGAATAAACACGATCTAATCAAATATGATCGCGAGCATGTTCGTTGCCTTCTCGATGAATCTTAATACATTATTTAGCATATTTCTAAAATTCAAGCTAATCACGGTTCCTCGGTTTTCCAATAATATTACTATCTTTTTTTACAACATTTTGTAAGAAAATATACGTAATTGGAAAGATCCATTTTTAGTGCTCAAATTACATACGCGCGATAAGAATACTCGCGTAGGTCGATGTTCCCTCGCGGAGATGGATGCGCTCGCGCCGAGGGCGAGAAAGTATCGAGATTAAATCCCGATCGAAGAACTAAAATCCATGTAACCATGGCAGTGGGCTGCGATTAATGATCCCTCTTGCCTGAATACGAGCAAGCTAGAGACGCATCCTCTCTCAGCCTCGTGTGGGACCGAGAGCTGATAGTCTCTCCGGCTCGATCCGTGAAAAAGATGATCCGCTCCGAAGGAACATCCCTGTTCTGCGAATCTCCATTGGTCGGATTAATAGTGTACCATCAGCGGTACTAATAAACCGATATCAGCTGCCGGCGGACGATGAACGATGTACCTACCATTCGGAGAGATATAAGGAGAGAGAGCGGAGAGATTATTTATCGCGCGTACGCCCACGATTCTTTTCCGAGTGTAAAAATTTCAAAGTGGCACTGTTAATCATTCCTCATCGGAGAGACGCCTTCTCAGAGTTTTAGCATTCTCGATTTTTAACGACAACAACCGCATCATAATCACACCTTGCCGTGCGGCTCGACATTTTTTTAATTTCGTATTTCACGATATGAATATATTTCAGCAAGTAATATTGATGATGTAAGATGGAAAATCTATGCTGGATAAATTATGACTGTTGGGTCATTTTTGCGGAGGATATTTTTTAAAATTAGAGAACGAATGTATTTTTTCCAGCAGACGTCCATCTTTTTTCCCTTAGCGCGGAGAATTGAAAGCCAGCGTGGCTTTACGCGCGGTTAACCGGCTGAAAGTTTCTCTACGGCTAAAATGCCGGTGAATTCATTCAGATCCCACGGGATTATTCCATGCCGCCGAGGATATAGTTCTACCGTCCGGCGAGCGGGATGCATTTAGATACGACGCGGCGATACCAAATATCGAATTTCTCGGCGGTAAGGAAATACGGGAGGGCTCAATTATTCTCCGAGTAATCACCGCTGCGCGATTACGTCTGGACAATTAGAGTGAAGTCGCTAAAAGTGACGTAAACGTATTCGGACGATGTTAAAGTAAAACGACGTTAATAATTCAAAGTTTGTATAAATAATTCAAAGTTTCATTACGGAGAGATTTTCTGTAATAAGAGAATTTCCATAATGAAAGAATATCAGAGAGTCGCATCACGAACATCGTGTTAAAGTTCAAAATTCGTAGGATTGATTCTCAGTTTTTCTTAATTAACTTACATTTTATTTTTTTATAATTTAAAAAAAAAAAAAAAAAAAAAAAAAAAAATATGTTGGATTAATCTTTTCTCAAAGACATGTACCGGTGCATTTAAATGATTGCGGGTATATCCGTGTCACGTAACGTTACGATGATTCGTATTTCCATGACCTCGTTGCAATCGGCAGATAAATCGTCGGGTAATTGAATCCGCGAGCTGGAGCGAGTAACCACGAGAACCACGTCACACGACATTCGTTACATACGAGACACCTTGTCGCTTAATTAATCGCGCTTGCGGTACGATGCATCCAGCGACAAGAGTGCACTCGCTTCGGATACGCGTTCGCATTCTCGCCCGAGGCGGACAGAGTAGCGGCAGCCAGCAAGCTCTCTATCTCTTTCCCGCGAGCTTTATAAATTCGCCCAGGCTATACACAGAGATGCTGGGACACACCACCAATCCTATCTCGAATGAGCATCTCTTGAACGAGTGTTCATTTCCACGTATGTGTATTTGTTTGTGTACGTCACTCTGTTCGATTTTTCATTGATATATTGAGCCGTCGCGCACTGAAAACTGCGTAACTATGCGCGTATGCATAAATAAGCGCGCTTTAAGCGTGGGTTTTGCATTTTTCCACGTGACTGCGCGATAGGGCGTTTCCTACAGGCTGTTTCAATAATACTTGCACACACACACACACACACACATATATATATATATTCTTCCATCAGTTATTATTGTCATTAATATGTATTTATTATTATATTATAATAAATACATACAGTATGTATTATTAGCGTCATTAATATATTATTATTCGGTGTTATTATTAACATGATAATAATAAGTGAGATTTAAAGGAATAAAATATGAAAATTGTTACTTGTATAAAATCTTTTTATATATCGTACTGTTTGTAATTAAAATTATCACGACGCTATTTATAAAATCTACTTTTTAAAACAAATTTTTTGTATGATATTTAATTCACATTTTCGTGTGAAAAGTCGTAAATCTTTGCAAAGTTTGATTATCGTGTTTTGAAACGTCCTGTAGGAATTGCTGGAAAGTTTGATGTATCGGTATCGAGTGTCTCATTAAACACATCACAACGGTCTAATTGGATAGGCGACTTTTAAATAATATGCAGAACGACGAAATAAACTCTCCTCGGAGTGACATTCGTAATCATTCATTCATCGCAGCGCGCTTTAATACTGGATATATGTCGTTCTCGAATATGCAGATTAATGCAGAGCGAGGAGTGAGAGATTTGCGTAAAGTAACATGGTGCGACATAAGTCGAAGGCAAAGCTATTAATGACAGTGTATTGGGATTTAATGATTCGTAGATATCGCAGTCTTTTAGCAGTTTCTTCGTATTTATTATATTTGTTTCAATTTTTTATTTTTATACCCAGAGGAATTTATTAAGTTGCATTTTATGTTTTTGGTGATTGCATAAATTTTATAAATCTTTGATTTTTAATATACACGCATGCAAATTCACGTAATTTATATATACTTGTAACGCCCCCGTTTCTTATATTTTATTTTTTTTTTTTTTTTCAAGAAAGCAAAAATAAATTCCTGTTATTACCGATATAAAAAATAATTAGACATCAATATCAATATTATATATGTGTGTTTTTCAGTCAGATTATTTTTAGAGTTTTGGAAAATTAGCCTTCAATTTCAATCCTTCATAAAAGCCAGTTCGTAGATTGCAAGTCCGTGCCTGCTATAAAAGCTTCTCTTGCCCAGGAGGCATTCGGGGAAAGGGATAGAACGGATATTGATTCCCTCAGTAATTTACGAGACTGCTCCCAGTTCGACCCGGCGAATGCCGGTTCGCGGGTTCGATTGTCGTACAACCGCCATTCCGAGGTACCTTAGCCCTCTATTCTAATCTAGCCTGATTTACACCCTGAAATATCCGTATTGCCAATGGCGAACAGCCATGTTACCGACTTCTCTTAATCCTGCCTTACGCAATATGAAAGAGCCTAGTAATGCTCTCACGATGGATTTCGAATTGGGTTAAGCAACAGAAATATTTTATTTCCCATAAAACGCTTTGGAACATTTAAATTATTTTAGCTTGTTTTTTTTATTTTTGTACTTTTATAATAAATATTACTTTGCATCTGATTTAAGCAAATAAGTCATAAAACGCCCTAGATAATTTTACGCTCTTATACGATTAATATTAAAAAACGAAAAAAAATGTATATATTTTTTTTATTTATTTCTTTTATGTCTAGATTACGAGGTAATGATTTTGTTTTTCGACTGAATCGCGTAAGTTTCTCTCGCAGAACGAGCGATTCTTGCGGAATGTTTCCTTCTGCAAAGGAACGTGGTGTGGGAGATTGAAGACGCAAGGCGAAACAGCTGCTTGAGTAGGGTTAATCTGTAAGGTCCGATAGTAAAAGCGGATTCTCGCGGGCGCAATTAAATGGGGCGGATTTACGATATTGTGTTCGAGAGGACAGAGTATACCCCCGGCATCTCACACGGGGGTATTAAATAACGATTTTTGCGCCCGATAATCCTCGAGAGAGTTGAAGGAGATCGCCGCGGACTCGGGGAGAAGTGAAAAAGAGAAGAGTGAAGAAGAACTTAAGAACATTTAATCCTCAGGGTTGGACGCGATTTTTACAATAAAGCCAATTTTTTTGCCCGAAGAATTTGAAAGTTATATTAAAAACTTTCCATAAAGTATCGCAATTAAATTAAAAGCTATTATATTAAATAGATAAAGTACTATGTACTTCAACTTTGAATAAAATATTAAATTTATTAATCAATTTGACGTTATAGTTATGTATAATGTCAAATTGATTAATAAATTTAATATTTTATTTAAAATTTAAGTATACACGTATTAAGTTTTTCTATTAATTTTATTCGCGCCCACCTTTTTCGCATTTCAAAGAAAAAAGATTTATCCATTTCTATTGTTGGAATAATATTAAATTTTTTAACGATATACATTGTTAAATTTAAAATCAACAATATATGTACAACTTTCTTCTTTAATCACAACAGTAATGCTAATTGGGGAATAAATCACTCTTTGATGACTTTTCGAACATGTGAACGATCCACCCACGAGACGATTAATCGATCGCGAAATTAATAGAACGATTTAACATATATCGATTTCCGATAATGGGAGGAGCTCAAGCATTAATTTCAAATGACCATCTCAGAATCATACCGTTAGCAACTCCTTCATCGCGCTTTACTTCCTGTCACGTGTCGGGAATTACTTAAGTCATGGGTGAGTTAATATGCCGTAAAAGCTAAATTAATATGCTGAATTACTATGTCGCGAGATCATCAACATGTACGGCAGCGAAGAATCGCGTGTTATAGTATCCAATAAAATTATAATGTACTTTTACCTTCATGTTGCTATACTCTGTCGTGTTTGAAAAGCTTATGTTTAAAACGATTTAAATCTACATTTAAAAGAAAAATTGAACTTTTATATTTACAAAATTATACGAAAAACCCTTTATCATTTTCATTTATTTACTTATCTTTAACCGATTTAAACTGTCTCTTCGTCTCTTTTTCATAATTTATTTGAAAGAGATCAAAATGTAATGTAAACCGAGCTTAAAATTAATTGGTCCTAAGACAGTTTGGAAAAAAAAATTTGTTGCGACAAACATTTTGCGGGCATATACTACTTGTTGCGACAAAGTGATTCCAAGTTGGGCGATTTCCAGTGCCCTTGCCATCCAACGGCGAAGAGAATTTATTAACAAGGGAAAATAAATACAGCATTAATCTGCCGTAATTGTACAAAGAAAGTATTAGCAGCGCTAATTTACGGGTCTTATTAAAGGCCAAGCCGAGATGGCTCCGAATCGAGGTTTCGGGATTTACACTCTCTTTACACTGATGAATGTTTTAATTGGTATCGATAACTTAGTACTGAGTATCGCGTGGCTCGTCCATCTCATCTTAATTACTTTGCAATTACGCAGGCGTGAAAGAAAGAGATTATGAGTCAAACAATATACAACTTGAGTTTTGATAAATGTGTATGACTATATTATATTAATTTATTTAAATCAAATCATTTAATGTAATATAGTTATATATATATATATATATATATATATATATATATAATAATGTATATTATAATATAAATCTAACAGCAAACTATTCTCTAATATATTATAATTACACTATTAAATTATTTAATTATATAAATTTAAAATGCACATGTATAAAAATATAACAAAATTATAAGAAAAGATTTTTAAAAATTAAAAAAAAAACAAAGAGATGAATGACGCTAGAATACATATCATAGAAGATTAAGGAACATTGATTGAAAACTGATTTTAATAATTAGAAAAAAAATGAAGACAATCATTTAAATAATCAGTATTATTCAAGGAAGAATAATATTTGTACATCTGAAAAACGCAATCATTTCTCGAATAATGCTGAATTACCGAACGTCGCTAAAGTAGGACGCTATAATGTTGCTGTTATCTCGCGATAAGCGATCTAGCCTAACCTGCGGTAACGACGTATTGATGTGTCAACATTCCGGAGAAGTCAAAGTCAAAAGGAAGATTCAAATCTATAAGGAAGAAACGTAATCTTCAAACGCTGGCGCGATGTCCGGATACACCGGCCAGGACAACGCCTACTGGACTCAGTCGCCCCAGGGTCAATACAACTTCGAGACGTCCGGTTTCGGGCAACCTAACCAACAATTCGAATTCCAGACGTTTAACGAGCAAGCGACTGGCGATTATTCGTATGGACGCAAGAGCTTCCTCGATCCTACCCAGAGCCCCTACAGTGGTGATCTGTACACGCAGGATGATTATACGAAAGGTAAAAAAAAAAAAAAAAAAGCAATGGACTTAGCCTTCTGATCCTCGAGCTGACGTCAACACCGCTTGTCAGATTAATGACAAGCGAACCAGCGTTTGACAATTAGTTCCATACTACTATATTGTTTGAAGGGAATTCTGGAAAATTTATTGTTGCCATTAGACAGATGGTCTATCGTGATTACTGTATCATCTGCTCGAGGATTATTGATCACTGCGTAAGAGAAATCTTTACAACATTGAATTTACAGGCACCACCGGCTTCGGGGATGAAGAGGACGAGCCGCCTCTGTTGGAAGAACTTGGTATCGACCCTGACAGGATAATGCAAAAGACTCTGGCTGTGTTGAATCCCTTTCATAGAAAAGGACAGATTGACGATGCAAATTATCTGCTACAAGACTCAGACTTGGCAGGACCTGTGGCATTTTGCTTGGTCCTGGCGGCATTTCTACTCCTGGCTGGTTCAAAAGCACACTTTGGCTATGTATACGGCTTAGCCATGACCTCTTGTATACTCATGTATATCCTGCAGTCCTTGATGAGCAGCAGCGCTAACATCACGCTCTCGTCCGTCGCGTCTGTATTGGGCTACTGCTTGTTGCCCGTAGTTGTTCTGGCGGGTATTAGTGTCTTTACTACCTTACGAGGCCCGATGGGCCTGATTCTCGCCGTCTTGGCCGTCGCTTGGGCATCCTTGTCAGCTTCTAGGCTTTTTTCCACTATGTCAGGAGAGGAAGACCAGAAGCTTCTCATAGCTTACCCATGTCTGCTTCTCTATGGTGTATTTACATTGATAATAATATTTTAAGTCAGAAGTCGATTGGATATATTGTATATTTATAGGATTTACACCCCATATAAGATTAAACTTGTCGGATCTAAACACGAAATACAGTTTGTTTATGTACAGATTAATGCTATTGATTATGTAATAAAGTGAAGTTTATTTAAATTTATATTTTCCACAATTGATTCCACTATTAATAATGATAAACCGTGTTTAACATATAACAATAACATAACTAACAATACAGTTAAAAGAATACATAATTTATTCAATTAAGTTTTTTAATATAATTTGAACTATTTTCAGAGTAAGTATATTTTTAAGAAATATACTTATATTTTAAAAGAAAAATACCAGCGAGCGAGTATTGTGTTTATCGCAAACGTTAGGTTAAGATTTGTTATACAATTTCTAAATAAAGATTATGATCTTATAAGTTGTATTATTCTTATCTAAATATAATCTCCGTAATTATCACTTAAACATAACAATAATTTATATAATAAAAATATATACGAAAAAAAAACATTTGTGTTATAAAATCATAATAATTATTCTTATACTCAGAATTTATTTTTATTATTTTTATAATTATTTACAATTTACAGTATATGGAAGCTTAAAACATAAATAAATAAATAAACAAATTTGCTTTGCAAAGCATTTTAGTAACTTTGATAAAATTTTTTAATTTTTTATGCCTAATACACAATATAAATATGCAGTATAATCATTAGACAATTTATTTTAATAATAATTAAGATACAAATGTTTTAAAAAACGTCAATATTAATCTTGTACCATAATGTAAAAAATTTGTGAAAAAACAATAAAGAGAAATTATATGTACGTATATTTTTATATTATTATTATCCAAATATCAAATTATCTCATTCTTCTATTTGTTAATTATTTTCTTTTTTCTCAAATTATTGAACATTTAAAATTAACATTGCAAACGAAAAATTATTTGATACATTATGTATATTATTGCAACTAATCAGATTATGTATTTTTTTTCTTTTACAGGTGTTCCTTCTGACCCGGCACAAGTGCAACAACCAATTTTAGTTTGTACGGCGCACATCCATTGGGATCCCGAGTTTTGCGACGTAAAACTGATACAGACGATGATGCTGAGCAATGAATTACGTTCCATTTTGGACCAAGCTGGCCAGTCGTTCAGACCAGGCCATAAGCCTGACTCTTCCAATGTTCAACTGCTACTTTGTGGCGATTTCAATTCCTTACCTGATTCTGGTAACGTGCATTTATATACTAACAATTTTTCTTAAATTTGTTTAAAAACAATTTCTTGCATTTGCTAATACTTGATAATAAATATATGTATGCAATCTGTAAAAATAATATTAACAGCAACAAACTGTTACGCAGGTGTGATCGAATTTCTTACATCCGGACGTGTGGCAGCCGATCATCGTGATTTTAAGGATTTAGCATACAAATCGTGTTTACAAAAGATCTCTGGCTGCGATAAACCTAACGAATTCACGCATTCTTTCAAGCTTGCATCTGCCTATAGCGAGGACATTATGCCCTACACCAACTACACGTAAGAATAATCCACTACTTGTTTCTCCACAGATACAATTTATTTTATATATATAAAATTCTATATATTAAATAATTCAATGTTATTAAATTTAATATTTAATATTTTAATATCCACATATATATGATATTCCCATTTTTTTAATATGCTTTTTTCACGTTTTTAGATTCGAATTTAAAGGCATAATAGATTACATTTTCTATTCGAAGCAAAGTATGGTGCCACTGGGCCTTTTAGGTCCATTGAGCCCAGAGTGGTTTAAGGAACATAAAGTAGTAGGATGTCCTCATCCTCACGTCCCATCTGGTAAGTTTATATACGTGCCAGATTACTTTTTCCCCCCGATAAAACTAGAAATAATGTCGACATTTCATGTTGTAGATCACTTTCCTCTGTTAGTGGAGTTGGAAATGACACCGACAGTAGGAACAAGCAATGGTTTGATCTCACGCAGGTAGCAGCCGCTGCGATCTAGGCCCAAGTAACCATAAGAAGACGAGAAATCAATAAGGAAGGTAAAAAGGGGAAAAAGAAAGAATTTGCATCACTTCTTCTCTATTTACGTCTGGCTCTAGCAATATCATTCGCAGTCGACTTATTACTCTTACTACAATAGAGCGAACGTTATACATAGAAATACTCCATACATTGCCGCACATTCAATCAACAGCAATTGCTGTCGTTGAAACGCCGACGAACACACAATTCTAATGACCAGGTGAAGGGAGCCGTGTTGTAATGCGTTTAGCTAGCCCATGTATAGTGTATTGCATTTTTAAGAGCTAACTCACTCTCCCACGCCTAAGGATTATTGTAACCTCTCTATTTACCATCATAATATGTATGTGTAGATACCTATTTTCCTACAAAAAGTAAAGAAAGAGAAAATGACGAATATTCCGATCAAGAAGCCTCTGTGATATCAACATTTAACACAATTGGAACAAATTAACATATTTACTAGTAAACAAAACTAGTAGAGCGTCTTACTAGATAGAGAGCGAGAGAGAGAGAGAAAGAGAGAGAGAGAAACACATCTTAAACAAAACTCCCTCCTCCCCTTCCTAAATGTCATTACAACATTCTCCAAGCCAACCTTTTGATAAGAATGCTGCCATCCAATGAGAGAGAAAACGAAAAAAAAAATTGTATTTTTAAACAAAACGAAAACAAAAAAAAGCATATGAAAACATACATGCTATACTGGGCTGTGCGAAGTGATTGGAGTGATTGACTTAAAACAATTTCAATGCAAGTACAAATCTGTTCTTATTGGCCACGTATATTGATATAATATGATAATGTTATATAAGAAAACAAGAAAACATAGATGATATTGTAGCGGGTGTATTTGTAAGTACGATATAATGTAATGATATTCATCACACACATTTGTCATAACATCAAAGGGAGATCAGTTCGACATTCGCCCACATTTTAGGTATCCGTTCGATTCCGATTATATTAATGTACATGTGCTCCGTATATCACTTAATCCACTACTTGTTAATTCAGTTGCCATCGAAAAACGGAAGAATTTCGATAGAATCGCGCGTGCGAAAGTTCTCACGTTTTTCCACGACATTACATTTCTATCCGTCTGACATCTTGCTTATTTGTTCTTTTCTATTGTCTTGCAAGTTGCATGTGCAGTTGATACCGCAGCTACCAAAATATAGATTCTAATTACTTTTAGTTATTGTAGGAAATATATTAGACAGCTCTTAACGATATTGTAAAATATGCAATATTGCATGTGTATAAATGTGCATATGATTATAATGCAAGGATATTTGCATTTAAATATTTTTCTCTGAAATTACCGAGAAAGGGCTTTAATTTGTATTTTTCATTGATTGTTAGATACTTGATATTTCTAAAAATGCAAATGATGAGAAACGTGCAATCTATATTTACAACCCTTTATGTAAAAATTTACGTCAAATTGTTAAAAATTTCATGGAACGAGAAGATTGATACTTTTTTCTTCATATTGCTGTACATAATTTAATCTTCAATTACATCTTACAGCAATTATCAATATTCAAATATAGTATATATACATATAATTTTCTTTTATATACATATGCGTTGTAAATATGACAATGGGATTTTGCAATTAGTATGTAGCTTGATTTTTTACTTTAGGAAGAACAATATGGAAATTTATTTTAAGTTTCTAAATACCGTGCACACACATATATATATTCTATAGTACTATGTTATAAAAATATCGATATTATTTTATAATTTTTTTTTTTTTTTTGAAACAGTTTAATGATGAAAAATACTTATACTTTGCGTGCATTAATTGTATACACAAATCATAGATTAGGAAATATAGACTGCGCACATCATATTTTGTTAGCAATTTGTGCACCAAACATATATATATGTATTTTAATAGTACATTAACACAAAGCATGATAACGTGCACGGTAACATGTATTCGGAAAGATACATAAGTTTTTATGCACAGATTAAAATTCATAAATATTTTATAAATATTATAGAGCGTAGTAATGGATCTCGTTATATATGGCATAATCTGTAATTAAGAATATAAAAAATTTTCTATTAAAAAAACCATTGAGGATCGTTTTGGTTTAATTTGGGCCAACTGAATTATACAAGTAAAGGATTAATTTATCAAAGACATGTGTGTAGTAAATGTTGTATAAAGTAGGTAATTATATTATAGTTTTAATTATCTCGAAGGGAGAGGTGGCATCTCTTCGATATTTGTATATTCCTGCGTATTAAGCATGTTTTCACACGGCAAGCGAATGATGTGACGTATTAAAATCAATTGCCGGCTGCTTTGGGCCTAATTTAAACTGTCAGAACAAAGAGGTAGAAAGACAAGAAAGCGAGATGGCGAATTTCTTTTCAATAATAATAAAACTTAAAACCTTAATTTTTGTGCTATCGTATAGAAGGAAAGAAAGACACGAAAAAGCATGATAATAATCATTTTTAACTCGCTTCTCTTTTAATATTACGATGTATCACGTAGCAAAAGAAAATTAGTACAATTCGTAATGTCTCTTAACTAGTATATCAAGTGTGGAAATGTATTTTCAGCATGAAAGTACCTATGTTTCTTTCGCGGTGAATCTTGGCGGATTGGTGTAATGGCGATCACTGCGCGAAAATCCTTCTTCGGAATAGGACCCGACACGATTTTTTTGCAAAATTGGTTCTCCAAATAATTACAAGAACATGACGCGACAAATAGCGCACAAATCATAATTTTTATCAACAGTATTCGAGATATCGCATGGGTATTTTCATCGCTTTCGTCCGTAAAGAATCACTCCGTAATTGTCTCTTATCTACTAGCGAAGAAAAAAGAAAACGAAAAAAACATAAATGTATACGTTGTATCGATCGCTATTCGATTCTTTTTAAATACGTGGATACGTGGATTGCGTTTTAGAATAAATGTAATGATTGATTGTGTGACATACGATGTGAGGGGGGAAAACAGCGTTGGAATTTTGTTTAATCGTTGTCCAATGACACGTATAATCAAAGCGTTTCATTTGAAAAAAAAAACGTGTAAGTACAGTACACTGAATTTTGCTTTGTGAATGAGAAGAATGAAACGAGTCGGGTGACAAACACGTGCTCTCATGCATTTTTGGCTCACGCGCGAAGCCGCCTATGCCATAGTATTTCAGATATATTAGCTTTGAAGTGATGAAAGAGCGAGAAGAGATTAACGATTCAGATAATATACTTTAACTTAGATTACGAGTATTCACGTTGCATTCGCGAACACGGTGATTTTACAAAACGATGTTTTCAGCCGATTTCAATTTAATACTAATAACTTAGAAAAAACTGACAAATCAAACTACTTTTTGTAAACAAAAAGAATATTAAATTATATATATTCTGACAAGTGTTTCGTGCAATTAAATTGATAAATTTATCGATAGTAATCTAATTCTGTGTGCGAAACTGTATAATCATTTTTACAACATGAATATTTCAAACATGACTGAAGTATATTTGTCAGTTTTTTATCATCTTTTCAGAATAAATCAATGAATTCATTGATTAAAGATGTATATTATATCGCGCTACTTCTTTATTTCTAAAATCACCGTTTTCTCCGAAAGCTAATTGTTTAATAAGAGTCATTTTATCATGCACGATTGACACGCGAAAGTCCTTTCGAAAAGATGCAACGGTTAATAATGGATTATCACAACAAATTTTATGCTATAGCATTATCTCATAATAATTAAGATAACGTGTTCTCTCGTTTTTTTTCTGCAAGGCATACAGCGACATTTTAAAGAAATTATGCATATATACTGTAATGAAAGTTTGATGAATCCTGATTGAATTTAAATTTCTGTCTCTGTATGATCGATATTGAATGGAAAATTGTATATATGTTTTTTTTTAATAATGGAGAGTTTTTTAAAACTTGATATTCGCGTAATACTAACGATACCGCTAACAAAGATCTAGATATCATACTGAAATAATGTATTAAGATAGGTATATATATATATATATATATATATATATATATATATATATATATATATATATGTATTCAGAATAAGAAATGATTATAATTGCATTGCTAAAGATTGTGGCGCACACATTTGGTTTAAGTTTTAAATAATAAAATAATTAGCGCCTCTCGTTGTAGAAATATGCTATTAATATATTAATAATAATCGCGCAATTTATTATATCGTTATAAATTCTAAACTATATTCAAGTTTTGCAATATTAAATTACCACAATTAAACATTAAATTGTCTATTTTGGCAACTTTGATAATATTTTTAAACTGTAATTCTGTTTGTAATACATTTTACTTTTACAATATAGATGGCAATAGGCGCCACAACTGAAAAGTAAGATATTTATCTAAGCTTGACAATAACTAGGACAGTCCTATCCTCGTATCATTTAACAGTTCTTTCGACAAAAAATACTTTTACAGTAATGCTGAGTGTCGGACGGGCTGCTGGCCTACATTATTTTGATTTGATTGAAAAATTACTTTAAATACTCATCATATACAATATATATAACTTTCTGTGTATTATATCAACATCTTAATTTTTTCTGATTGATATAAATATTTAAAAAATAATATTTTACTTTTATTTGTAGAAACTATATAAATTTGTAATTTATTAATATATATAAAATTGGTTCTAAAATAATCTCGCAAAAAAAAAAAAAAAAAAAAAGTAATTTATTCTAAAAAGGTTTTTATTCTATTTTTTTATAGAAAAAAAAATTTAAGGTGCCAATCTCTCGAGAGAGAATAATACATTTCAAAATGTTGTCTTTTCAGAACTGCAATAATAAATTTGACAAGAAGAATGAAGCTTGTAGTTAAGTTTGTAATAATTATTTCATAGTATTACATTACATGGCTCTAAATGAACTCTGAGAATTCAAATTAAATATAAAGCGTTGATTTAAACTAGTATTATTGTCGGTATTCGATGTATTAAGCGAACAAGCGATATTCATTAGTTACGAATAAGGATTCATCAAACTCTGTAGCATATAATAGTAACGTAATTTTTATCTATATGTTATCAAGAAACCGCTAAATTGCTTTAAAATCGAATTAGCGAGGAGAAACACCACATTTAAGCATCTAAGAAATCTCGAATAATGCATTACGCACTTCTCTCTAAATATATTAATTTTCAATCTTCTCCTACAGTAACGCGTTCAGTCTCTTATAGTTTTTTCTTTTTTTTTTCTAAATCTTACTTAATATTAAGTAGGTATTTTTACTTGAATCGATGTGGAGATAGCAACTTTTTAAAGTCTTGTACAATGCGAACGCTGTGTTCTGTTGCTTGGAGAGTGTTTAGCATACTTTTGATATAATTTTGATTAATATATTTAGGATTAAGGCTCGCAATTCTCTTTGTAATTGCATGGGCATATTACACATAACGACTTATACATATAAGAATATATATATATATATATATATATATATATATATATATATATGTGTGTATATATATATGTATATATATATATATATAAACATAAAAAAGACGCTGTACACGCAATCTGACATAGAATAATATGCAATGGTCAAACTATTAGCAATCTTACAAAATTTATATAATTTGTGTAATAAATATCAATTACAAATTAATTAATTTATATGTTCTTTTGCTGAGGTGGCACATTTACTTTTAATTCTCGCTTATTATTATTAATATTACACTTTATATGACTGTAATATTATAATATAATATTATTTTGTTAATTAATTATATTATTTACCAAAATATTGCTTTTATATTAATATATACATAAAACAAACTCACCTCATTGCAAGATGTTACTTTTGAAAGTAATCATGCATTTGTTTTATATATAAATATTCTAAAAAAAATCTACAATCTTTAGTTGGATATTAAAAGATTTGTTTACATCTGAAAGATTAAATGGAATGGTACATCTTTCATCATCATCTGAAAATGTTGAGATTATATTGATTAAATCAAATTTTATATTTTCGATTTAAAATTTAAAAAAACGCGTCAAATTTAAAAATCATTATTCTATATAGCATTGCGATATAACGTCAAACTTCGACTTCCATAGTTAAAAATACTAAGTTATATTAGGATATTAAAAAAAAAAAAAAAAAAAAAAAAACAGATAAGACGAGCACAGCACATTTCAGCCTGTACTTTTATAAAAAGAGCGATCAAAAAATTGTAGACATTGGAACACAATTGTTGCGTCCATCTTATAAGATCAATTACATCTCTGCGCTTATAAAAATCTGTAAATTCAATCAGGATTCGTGTAAGCTCTCTTTCTTTTGAGAAACTTTGTCTTAATTGTACTAAAAATTTTTCATCGTAGAAGATTTATTACTTGAGCCTCGCAAAAATGTTAATTAACAAGCAAAAGTTTTTATATGTATATATAAAAATAACTTCATTTATAATTGAAATTTTTTATATATTTCGTTAATTTAAATTACATTGTAAATAATAGAACATTTTGTATAAAATAAAATTAATATATATATATATTAATATACACATTTATGCATAATTATAAAATAACATGTTTTGTTTCATCGATATATGTTTTAAGTATAATATATATTGAAAAAAATGAAAAAATACATCTTAAATATTTTAAACATTTAGTATGAGCTAATTAGATTGATATTATCAACAACATACATAGATTATATGATTTTAATGCAAAAACATTTGATTAATTAAGTCTTATCTTATTCTTAATTCGAAATAAAAATAGAGCCTGGATATCAAGTAATAGCATTCTTCCTTATCAGAATCCATGTAGAATAATGATACTAAATGAAACGCGAAAAAAAGTACAAATGTAGTAAAAGAGAGCTACACATGGTCCTGATTGAATGCTGAACAAATATGTAGGAGTTGTAAAAGCATATAATGAAGGAGAGAGTGTGGTCTAGTAGAAATTATGTAAAATTATTATGCTATATTATATTCATAGAGTTTGTAAATGCTCTGTCAGTCTGCTCTTGAAGCCTCTAGTTTTACTTGAGTAATCCTTTTATGGTATGATGTATGATTTCTCTTTTTATTATAAAAATGCAATGATTGTATATGGGCTGCGTTTGAGTCATGATCGAATGTAACAATTTATTATAAGTAATGCAAAATAAATGGATGACATGCAAAGAATAAAAAGTATACAAGTTTTTTTTTCTGTGGAACAATAAACTCTTTGCAGCACACTATTTATTTCAATATGGTATTATATAGATATTTATGTGTATATGCATTTCCTGTATGATATGCTATAGTTACTAAAATATACCTTACAGTAAATAAAGTAATAGTCAATCAAAGTAGAAAATTAAAGAAGAAAAAGTCCATACCATATATCCCATGTTGAAATTTTAATTATGAAATAAATATTTGGCAAATATCTAATAAAAATTTATTTTATATACATTTTATATATATTTAAATACTACATCTTTTTTATTGTCAGTTGTAACCAATTCCATTTTAATGGGACACTGCAGCCAATAACTCAAAAGTTCCTCAGTATAGCCAGTTAAGAAATATATTTTATAAGGTGCTATATTACGAGTAATAATTCCAGCTATCCTAATAATATTATGTTGTCGCTTAATAATAATTTCACTCGCGAATAAATTATGCCATGTCCCTTTCATAAACTGTCGAATAAACATATCTTCTACAGCTGTCTCAGATGGTCTATTACCATCCTTTATATTCGCTGAAAAGATAATATATTCTATAGACAAACTAATATACATATATATATATATATATATATTACTTTTTACAAATCACATACAGGTATTCCAAGAATTCCAACTTTTCCTATGACCGATAAAATGAGGCGGATTTGCCATTTCGTATGTTAATGGTCTATCTCGTTTAAGTGTGACTTTATAACGTCCAGATTGTGATTTATTAACAACTGTGCTCGCATGGAAATGTCTTTGTATAAGAGTTTGTTGAAAAGCTGGTAATGCCTGAAATCCCAACAATAAGAAAATTATTATTTTCACATATCCATTCTGTAATTTATATCCTAAAAGGACAAAAAGAAAAACCTGACATTAATTATATATTATATTATATAGTGATATATTATATTCTATATTATAATATAGAAAACAATAAAAAAAGGTTATGAAAGGTTATGACAGAAATCTTCATCAATGCGAATTAATTATTTATTGATATAACTTACGGAGGTAAATTTTAATACATTTCTCGTATGTTCGAATAAAACCATCTTGCAATAATGATTTTATGGATATAAAATCAAGAGCCTGTGAGGAACCACGCAATTTTTTCTTTGCAGTTTGTAGTACACTAACGCCAACTGTATCTATTTTACAGCTGGTGAAACTACATAGTCAGATTTACCATGGTAAAACGATCGTTTGGTTGGTTTGTGTCCGCACTAGATCTGACAAGTATGAGTTATTATAGATATTATGGATTTATATACACAAATATGTTGTTATATATTTAAAATACTTTTTACAAAATTATTGAAATTATGAATAAATGCGCACATAATTTGTTATGTAATGCAAAATAAATGAATGACATGCAAAGAATAAAAAGTATAGAAGTTTCTTTTTGTGGAAAACAATAATACTTTGCAGCACATTAATTTATTTATTTCAATATAGTATTATGTAGATATATTTATGTGTATATGTATTTCCTGTATGATATGTCATAGTTACTAAAATATACCTCACAGTAAATAAAGTAAGTCAATTAAAGTAGAAAATCAAAGTAGAAAAAGTCCATGCCATATTCCATGTTAAAATTTATTTTGCGTCGTGCAAATTTTAATTATGAAACAAATATTTGGGAAATATCTAATAAAAATGTATTTAATCAACATTAGTTTATTTTATTTATATATGTATACTATTAGGTTCTATTCTTGCAAGAGAGAGAGAGAGAGACAGAGAAATAAATAATAATTTTATTTTTAACAAACTGAATTTGTTTGAAAGTTTATGCAGACAATGAGATTTATTTCAATATTTATTTAAATGTATCTTTTATTAATAAATATATTTTATTTTCTAAATAAATATGTTTTTAATGTATCTTTAATTATTAAATGTATCTTATTTTTCAAATAAATGTGTTTTTTTATTTAAAAAACTCGAATTTTTCTTTGTACCCTTACACCTTGCGCTGGCTCATATTGTCTTCCTCCTTTACGTTATTATTTTATAAATGCAATTTTATATACATATTTATATAGAAAGAATATTTAAAAGTTATTACATATGTATACCATAGATCTTGTCACACTATAATAGTGTTTAAAGAAATAAAATAGAAGGAAAATAATTTTTCATGCAAATATAAAATAGAAAGTGTAGAATAAATTTTTTCATAAGACTACTTTTTGAAAAATCGATTCTTAAGATTCGCATACGAGAAAATCTCGAATACGAAGATCGGGAATTCGCAATCACATATATATCTTTTATTTTAGCGTATTTTTTAGCGACGTACTTTTAAGTTGGACCTACTTTTGTTGCTCCTGACCAGTTGGACCTACCTTTCGTTGTTCCTGGTCATTTTTACACGATTTCTCGAGCCAAGAATCTCGAGAAAGAAGATTCTCTTTCTATTGCCGGTTAATAATTATCGCCGGCAAATAAGACGACTTTTATTAGTTTAAAATCGTTCAGGATCGATATTACGATTGTATGTACGGTCGTTTTTTTAGACACGTCGTTCAATCGTCAAAATTAGTCAGTCGCAAAATATAAATAACCATACACAGAAAAAAAGACATTTTATTTTGACAATATTTTTAGTTTAAAATGAAAATCTCGAAATGAGATTATATTGCGTTAAATAAAGAAAATTTACTTGAATGAAGACATTTTATATAGTTCAACCAAGTAAAATATATTCTTGTTATTTAAGAATAGTTTTTTTGAATAAAGAGGAAAAAATGTTGGATAGAAAATAATACATATTCAAATCAAAGATTATAATTTTCTTAGAATCAAAATAATTGTATTTTTGAAATGACAATTATAGTCTTGAAATAAAATTATATATATGAAACAATGAACGCGTTTGTATGAGTATATAAGTTTTGATTTGACACTTTCTTTCTGTGTATTGTATATATCAAATATATTACCATGCATATAAACCCTCTGTGTCCGCGGGTCAAAGATGTATCTTAATTGTTTTATAAAACTCATATTAAATGTAATTGAAATTATTTCCTGTATGTCTTGCTTAACATTGTAATAAAAATCTAAAAATATTTTTTCTTTTTCTTTAATTTTTATATACAAATAGTATTTTTATTACATATATACTATTTTTATTACATATGATATATAACAAAACTTTAAAAATAATGAATACAAAATTTAATATAAAATTTTATCTTAGACTATAATAAAAGAATAAAAAGAAATTTTTCTATCATTTAAAATTGATCCAGAGTTATATCCCGTCGTCCGAGGGTTATATATATAAAGCAACGGATTTATCTACAATCTACATCTTTATCTACAAGTTTATTAATCTACATCTACAACATCTCTACACAATCTCTACACAAATCCGTTGCTTTAAAATATAATAAAAGCTTTTTATTACTCACCGACACTGATGTGCAACAGCGGAGTTGTTGATATTGAATCTATACGTTGTCTGTAACATACAAGTATAAAATATAAATTATAGCAGCGCTTAAAATAATTAATATTCAAGAATTTATTATTATATATACTCATCAAATTAATATATTATTATGTACTCATCAAATTTTATATTCAATGCGTACAATAATAAGCAGATATATAAATATCGAATAATTATATAATTAAAAAAAAGAACTATTTTTTAAATAAATAGACTTTTATAAGATTTATGTAAAAGTTTTTATCTCTGAGTTTCTCTTGTTGAAATCAATCAATTAAATAAACTGAATTAAATCATATACGTGATTTATAATAATTAATCTACAAATAATAATATACAAATTATATTTACCCTGGGTTGCTCCGCCGATGCAGGATGCCTCTCCTAGGCCTCCTCTCCCTCCTCTCAGATTGTAAGGACGTCAGGAACTATTGTTTTATACGCGCGGTATAGTTTTTTTAATTTGCTGAAACGGCACAAAAATAAAATCGCGCAATATTTTAAACCGTACGAAAGTAAAAACGCGCGATAGTTATTTGGACGGCACTTCCGCACCTTTACGCGCGATACTTTGACGGCACTCCCGAATTTCGAAACGATTGAAAATCCCATTTCATCACGCACGAGAATCATACTTGAAGTCGACAAGTCGGGCGCGATCAAACTCCGAGCAAGAGTTTAAGTCCGAATCGGAAGAGGACGGAAGATCGAGGGAATCGATCGCGAATGGGGTACGCTCGATTCTCGTTCGTGCAGTTTTGCATCTCAGACCGACTCAAACTCATTAGGCACGATTTCGAATGAGCATATGTGTCTATCATACAGACAGTCCACATGATACGTCATAGGGCTGGTAGACGAATCAAGAGGAACACCCATTTCATGAATGTTCAACAATCTGAACATTTATCAACTGGATCGGACCTCTTTACTGAGCGTAAATCATGACCTAAATCCTCCAGTCGACGTCCTCAATGCGATACGTCGTATTGCCGGTACAAGAAAAGGGGCCCATCAACGATTTATTGCAACAATCGACCGACCTCTAATCGACGAGCCGAGAGCCGAGACGAATGTCAAAAACAATAGCGCGCTATATGTCACCAATGTTATTATTTTATTTCGGAGTCATTTTAGACGTACTTTAACACGATAAGATTTATTATAATATTATTACGTATATTATCGTCGCGAGAAACGTATACGACGCGCTCGACCTCGAGGTGACCGAACACGAGGGGCACGTGCCGGCGCCGGCACCGACATCGGAGTAAAAACACGTGCGCACACTACGCCCGCCGAAATAGGAATGAATGACTCAACGTTCTCACGAGTCACGTATGCCGTGGTCTCCCCTCTCTCACCTCTTACTATGGAATGCGTGACGTCAAAGACAAGGTCGAGTATGCTCTTTCTCTCTCTCTCTTTCTTCTCGCGCCAAACAATAACAAATACGCACTATACTATGTGACACAATTTAACGCGTTAAAATATGTACAATCAAATGATTCTAAAATACATGTAGAATTTCTTAACTAAAATAATATTATTATTCGATTTAATGCGATTACGAAATATGTAGAATACTTTAACGAAACCAAATTTATGACTTACTGTATAACTGTATAACGATTTCTTTATTATATTTGTTGAAAATTATATCATTGATGTGAACAATTATTTGTAAAAATGATAGAAATTTATATTATAAATACCCGCATATATTTATAGACATATAATAATTAAATATAAATTAATAATGAAAAATATGTATAAATTTTTTTTTACTGCCTATACTTATTACATTTACTAAATATGTATACCTCTATGTAATTATAAAAATTTGTCATATTATATTAAATAAATATTCTCTCTTTCATCGTCACTATTTAATTATTCATTTATATATATTACGTATGTTTGTTTTATTCTATCAGAAAAAGAAAAAGAAAGAAAGAAAAGAACAGATATTCTATTACTTATTCGCAAAAAGAGTTTTTTTACTGTGGATGAGGAATCAGCCCATCGCACAAACCCTCCTCCTTTATCCAGGCTTGGGACTGGCAGTGGTCCTAGATAAACTATTCCCACTGGCGGAGTTACGGACACACGCATAAGTTTATTTATTAGACATAACTAAACGTAAATTGAAAAATATTAAAATAGAAATTTACTGCGTATAAATACATTTATTAAATATTTATAACTTTATGCTATTATAGAAATTTGTCATAATATATTAAATACATATTTTATCTATCTTTCGTCGTAACTATTTAATTATTCATATATACTTTATTCTATCAATAAAAATTAATTTAATAATATTTTAATATTTGTTTATTATAAAAAAGTTTTTTATTAGATGTACCTGTTTTTATTATAGCTTATTCTATTTAATTTATTCGATTAAAATATGAATTTTTGTTAATAAAATATTTTAATATATAACATTAGAAATTGAGAGATAAATATATATATATATATATATATATATATATATATATATATATATATATATATATTTTTTTTTTTTTTTTTTTACTTCATAATACTAAAGCGGAAAAAAGATTACGTGCAATTTAATAATATGTAATAAAACATACTACTAAGTCCACAATATTTTGTACTTTTGAGATCACAATTGTAGCTCTAGCACAGACACAAACCTACTGGTTGTTTTACCAGGACAGCGAAAAGTGGATTCAGTCATATAGTTCTGCTGGCTTTAAAATGGATTCAGTTAGCGCCATGGTACTGCAGAGAAAAAGTGTCTAATGAAAAACGACGGCGTGGTATCTGTCAGGTTTCTCTCTGGTAAAATAAACTCAATTTTACGCGACGCTAAGAACAATACACATGTCAAAAACTAGAAAAAGAAGAAGCAATAGCATAAAAAGAGAAGCTATCAGATTTATTTTGATATTCACTAACATCCATCAAAGTCGCGATTTCTATTTTACTACCACCAATAAATTAGAAATTATCAATATTGATTACTTGTCATCGGCAAATTAGAAATTATCACTATTAATATTGTGTACAAAATATAATTTAAATTCTTGAAAAATAAAAAATATAACCATTAAAGAGATAGTACAAAATAAAATTTTAAGAATCGCGATTTTAAACTTAGGCAAAATTAAATTTTCACAACAATAAAAAAAAGTATTAGGATAAGTATATTCACGAGAGAAATGGCATAAATCAAAATTCCGGAAAAAATAAACTCTTAAAAATAAAAATTAAACTTTTAAAAATAAAAAAGTATCTGATAAATATAAGTAATAAAAAAATAGCACAAAAGAGATAGCAATTGCAATTCCAAGAAAAGTCGAATTTTCGAAAATCGGAAGAAAAGTAATAAAGTTTCTTATATAGATTTTGCACGTTACAAGTAAAAATATGATTTAAAAAATGATGAAATATATAAGTTAAGTTACCGCTATTCAGAGTTTCTTACTCGCTATATAACATATTTAATTAAGAACACAACAATAAAGAGAAAGATAAATAGACGATTGGCTTTTGGCTTTGTTTCGTGAAGTATAAAGACTTTCCCCTTTCAATGTTTTCTCTCTTAAAGACTTAAACGATTTCGCAAAGTAACAAAGAACCTTTTCCTCTATCTACCTCCCCCATTTCTCTATCTCCCAAATAATATACTACAACGAAACATTAGACTGGAAAAGAGATGAGTCCAAAAACTGGCCGCGATTGTCAGAGTTGCTTCACAGGCATATTTAAAAAATAATTAAAGCACAATTTATTTAAATTAAAAAATAAATTTTCTGAAAATAAATCATATATATGTTATATAATTATTGGTATGCATATTACATAAATATTTTTTTTATATATCATATCAATATTCTAATAGTACTATTTTTTGAACATTTTCACAGAATAACAAGAGAAAAATGGCGGTTTTAGTAAAACTAAATAGTCAGTAAATACAATATATACTTTTAAAGAATATATGAAGTAAAATAAATAATTTGAAATAAATAGATATAGATAAATTTATCAATAATTGAAATGAGAAATTTCTTAAGAACATTCCATGATCACAATAAGATTTTTAGCAATAATATTATCATCGCTCGAGAAGGATGTTAAAAAACTAATTAGAAAATTAAAAGACCTCTTAAAAATTATAGAATGTTTTGCTTTAAAATAAATAAATTAAGATCTATATTATATACTAATATGTAATAATTATCTAGTATATATATATATATATATATATATATATATAATATATATATATATATATATATATATATATATATATATATATATATATAGTCGAGTGATATATAAAATATATTTTATAAAAAATATTATAGAACATAGAATTTTTATACAATTTTTTAATACACAAACTGAATTATGGAAGATGACTGACTATCCCTTCGATACTCCGATGGGCGCATGTGCACCTAGCGATGTTGGAGCCCGATGTGGAGTGAAACGTGTTGAACGGTTATGGTGGGCACGCGAGACATGGTAAAGGAAGGAGATTGAACGAGTGGCTGACCTTAAAGGTAGGTTTCCACTACCATTGATATTTCTATACCCAAAATACAGAGGAATATAAATTTAGGAAAGAGAGAATAACTTTTGAAGAAAAGTAAAAAAATATGCGCGCGCAAAACATTTTATAATTTTTAAGAGGTCTTTAATTTTCTAATTAGTTTTTTAACATCCTTCTCGAGCGATGATAATATTATTGCTAAAAATCTTATTGTGATCATGGAATGTTCTTAAGAAATTTCTCATTTCAATTATTGATAAATTTATCTATATCTATTTATTTATATATATTAATCAATTTATTAATTCTTTTAAAATAAGAAAAAATAAAGTTTAAAGTTGTATTATATATATTTTATAATTCTCTAATACATATTTTCTTTATTTTTCAATTTTATGTGATTGTTAAATTAGATTAATTTATATACATATTTTTACTTTTGATTAATATCATTAAAGTACTACAAATGTCTTTTTTTTAAATAATCTTTTTCTTGCAAATAAAACTAGAAAATGATTTTTCTTCTGCATATACTTTGTATTATGTTTCAATATAAAAGAAGAAATATATAGCGATTGCAATCGTTGAAAGGTGAAATAAGTATCGTTAAGTTTAATAATTATACATGTTTCGCATTGACTTAAATAAGATAAAATGATATAAGTTAATTTATCATCATTAACCTGAAGCGATTTTACAATGATAAGACCGCTCACGTAATGTCCTAAAGACGAGTTGTCACGCTAGAATATAAGAATATGAAAAAAGTATTATACCATGAGACTTTTCAGCTATATATTTAAGTATATTTAAACACGGACATTTTTGTTTAACAATTAAATATGTAAACAAGAAAAATAAATAATTGCATCAATTATGTTAAATATAATGCATATGAATAAATAAAAGGTGTTATAAGCTATTGACACTTGAGAAAAAAGAAGGAAAAGCATAAATGCAATATAAAATTCATAATTCTTGCAATAAGTAAAAAAAGAAGAAAAATATATATATATATATATATGTTTATATTAAAATTGGTCATCGTATATTGCGTGAGAAAGATTTTTGTGCCGTCTAATCGATTGGATCGTAAGCTTAGCGTTTATATGGAGGTCGTAAAAGTGGCACAAGATGCGAAATCGGAAAAAAACGCGCACGCAAACGCGAAAAGGGCGTTAATGGAGACGTACCTTAAAAGACGAGAAGAAAGACGCTGAACGATAAAGCGAAACGAGAGAGAAAAGAAGAATAAGAAAAAGGAAAAATAAAAGGAAAAAGATAGGAGGATAACAACGAAAGCGGTTGAGGGAAAAGGAGAGGGCAGGGAATGGAAGGCCGCCGACTGACAGGGAAGGACGATAGAGACAGAGCAAATGAGAGGGAATACATGAAGGAGATGACAGGATCGGCTATCTCTTCTTCTCTTCTATAGATGAATTTTTCATCATTTGGCAATTTATTTCAGATTTAATATTCCACTTGATTTTTTACAATTTAACATTGTTAATTATGATAATATTAATAATTTGGTGTACATATTCTAGAAATATAAAGCCCTTCTTATTAAGTATATTTTAAATCAATGAGAGAGAGAGAGAGAGATATTTCTGTTAATAAAATTATTATTATAATCACATCATCTTTTTCATACATTATCCATTTAATTGATATATGAATTTGTTATTAATTTGTTTGCTGACAGAAAAACAAATAAATACAATTTTATTTCCGAAATAATTTTCGATACCATATATATATATATTATCATACGCGAAATCAAAACGAGCTGTGACAAAACCAAACACGTGCTTCCTCTGTTCATACTTATTGTTAGAGCCGGCCCTGGAAGAGGGAGCGAAACGGAGGGGGGATACCGTCAGGTAGGGTGGCAAAACGAGTGGGAGTCGATCGCACGGAGGAGAATCACGAGTGAAAGACAGAGAGGTCAACGAGACTGTCTAAAAGTGGGAGCGCGAGGCACTCCGAGCGTCGGAGGGGAAACGGATGTCTGGAAAAGAGAGGGAGATCGCCGGGGGTGGCGGAACACGCAAAGTGCAGCGCAGGAGAAGGGGAGGGCAGGCGGTGGTCGCGACTTGCTGGCAGTCTCGTTGATCCGGCTGCGAGCAGTGCGCGCCGTGACGTGACAATGGCGGCAGTCGTAATTGCGGTACGGTGCGTTACTGTGATCAGTTGATTGACCGAGCCCGAAAGAGAAAGAGAAAGAGAGAGAGAGAGAGAGAGAGAGAGAGAGAGAGAGAGAGAGAGAGAGATAAGAGAAGCGCGCGGGCGTTCCGAAAAAGGAGCCGATTGACGGAAGAGGCTGAAAGAGAGGCCCCTCGCGCAAGATCGCCTCGCACTAGCTATGTCGTCCCTCTCGTGATCAGCTCGTAGATGATGTGCTCCTAGTTTCCTCGCGTAGTATATGAATTATACAGTGTGTTCCCTCGCCGCCTCCGCGGCGGCTCCGTAATTCCCTCCGTCGTCGCCACGCGTGTACCGTCCGTTCTCGGTGTATTGTGTCTGTGTGACACGTATGTGAGGGGTTCACACGATCGGTAGATAAATGTCTCTCAGCCATGCCCGCCGTGCGGAAGTACCGAAGGGATACCAGCGAGGTGAGCTGCTGCCTCAAGTACGTGATCTTTGGATTTAACGTCATGTTCTGGGTGAGTATCGCGCGCGCGCGCGCGCGCGAGAATGACAGATGCGATGTCACACGCGTAAATCACAGTTTTTTGACATTTCGGAAACGTTACTCCCCCCCCCCCCGAAATTTCGGGTACGTTAACTCTGAATGTAAACCCTTTATTAGAGGAGAATGATGTGTATATAAAAAGTCAAGGGGAAGTACAAAGAGCAGCAGTTCAAAGGCAGCACTTCAGTAAACAGGGGTAGTTGTAAGGGAGTTCCTTTTAATTTTTATACTTTAGCTTCATGAAAGCTTCGCGAAGCCATTATTAGTTTTCTGTGTTTGGAAAATATAACGGCAAGTAATATTTCCAAGACAGAATAAAATTTGCGTACCTTCCGGTCGCTTTTGTTTGCATTACAATGAGAGTTTATTATCACGTTGCATGCGAACTCTTTTTTTTCGCGTTCAAATAAAGTGTGTCATATTTAATTTAATTTTAATAATATTCATGCTTGGTGAAAATGTTTATGGCTCATACGACCGTTGAAAAGTATATATATCTCACAATAAAATTTTGAATAACAAGACCGCGTATACTTTTTTTTTTTTTTTTTACAAAATTTTAATGTCTGATATCATTACTATTTTATACTCTATCTCGATCCACTGTAGCGCGCCTTTGCATTCTTATCTTAATAATATTAAATGAGAAAGTCATTGTTGTCGCGCGCGATCTATCGATTACGCTTGCGAAATGCTCGTCCCGCTCTTTTCCATCCCCTTTCGTAAAGCTCTTCCCATTTGGGATGAAATCCTGCCAGTAGAATGCGATTACGTCTATCACATCAGTCGAATAGTTTCGTCTTTAAACACTATTCAAAAGTTAGATAGATATCAATTATAATGTCTTTTCATTTATTATTATCAGGATATATCTAACAATAAGAATAATCGTGCCCAACACAATCTAGATTTTATTATGTCATAATCATTTTTTTATATCTGATGTATAAAGATCACACAGCTTGTCTCAATCGCGATTAAAAGATTATTGACATCTCTCAATAGCTTACTAATATTTTATTGTCACGTTAATGAGAAAAAGTGATATATATTATAACAAATAAAAAATTAAATTTTTGTTGTAAAAACCACATCTTGTCATTCGTTTTTCAGCGCTTACAGAAAATTAGAAAAATTTAACAAATTTAATAAACTATATATATATATATATATATATAGAACTAAACTTAAAATATTAATAAATTAATTATTTATTAATGGATTACGTGTGTCATTTCAATTTAATTACAATCCTATCAATTACATATAAATATTATGACCATTACAAGTCGAATTTTTTACTACGCTACTTGTTTGACTCTCAGTTCAAAATAACATTTTATGTGATTGATGGGAGATAAATATATAAATCAGGTGAACTTTTAGTAGCACTCTCTAAATACGACGAACAGACGCGAACGTTCGGCTATCGTTCGAATTTATCGTGAAACTTTTCGGTAAAGGGATATGTTTGAAAGGATAAAATTTTTGACAGTGATAAACTTATTTGTCGGAAGGGAAATTTGTAACGGTCCGGATCTTTGCGACGGTTTCTGCATTTTTGCAGAAACCGCCGCAAATGACCCGCAATGCAGCTCGCACGGGCCGCGAAGTGTCCCAATTGCGAGGACCGCGACGACGCTATGCAGCGTGCACGTGTGCGATACGGTCTGTATATTACTCAGTATGTAATATATACATGTATATATTATATTACTCAGAATCAGCGTGCGAGGTACATTAGTTACAGACGCGTAAACAGAAAGCCGGGCGTTTCTATTAGCTGAGCATCGCTCTTGGAAACCTTGAAGTTCACCTCATCTCGGACAAAATTTTTTTTATCTGAAATAAATCATTTTTTCTATTTTTAATTATTATTTATGTCCATTAAAATCGAAAGAATCACGCGCACAAATATACATATATAATTTTAACATTTTTCATAGAAAAATTCGCAAATTAATGCGTTTGATAGCACGTGACATTTGCGATTAAAGGGGATAGAGTAAACTATTGGGAAATGAAAGATTTTATTTGCGGGACACCATGCTCGTTCCTTTCTCTCTCTCTCTCTCTCTCTCTCTCTCTTTCTCACTCTGTCTGTCTCTTTTTGATTTACGTTCTGTTTGATCGAGTGACTGTCCGTTCTCGCGGTGGATAACGTACGATAGACGGCGATAGATCAATTCCGCACGCGAGTGTGTCGCGCCGCGTTTATACGATGTTGTTTACAAATCGTAATTTTATTTCGCGTACACGTATTAACACAGAGAAACTTTGTGCCAATTAATTTACACGCGAAAACAAGCAATTCAACTTCATCAAATTTTTAACCGAATCTTATTCCTTGGTGACATAAGCCTCGCGTAATATCTATCACTCGCGAGATTAAAGTCTTCGATAAATCTTTGTCGTTAACGAGATAAGTTTTAGTAAAATATTTTAAATCAAAGATAGAAAGAGATTTACGTAAAGTTGTTATATTATATTAATAAACCATACAAGTCAAATTATTCAACTGGATATTTTTCTCTTAACCATATATTACATCTTCTATTATTATTCACACCAATTAATGAAAGAAACTTGGCACTTTATGGAGTTTGGACGGTGAAAAATGCAAGGATCGCGTTGCAAACTGAATTGTTCACGGATTGAAGTAACCGCACGGTAATGAACTCCGTGCAAGCTTATTTCACTGGAACGGATTAAAGGTATTATTGATTTTCCCGCAACCGAGCGGCGGGCTGGGTTCGGGGTTTTCATGAAATGTAGCACTGGCCTAGTGATATGTGGCGAGTTCTTCCTGCCAAGCACTCTGCGTAATTAAATAGTGGCCGTACCATGAGAGCTCGTACTCATCTCGGATTGTTTATGAATTTCATAATTTATAAAAAAAAAAAATATATATATATATATATATATATATATATAACGAATAATATTAATTACATTCATGTATATGCAATGTTATTTTATTCAGTTTATGGATTAATTGAATAGCAGTATTCGCAAATTATTTTATTTGTATGAAAAAATTTAATAATTGATTTAAAAATGATGTATATATAAAGAATGAAATATAATAATAAATAATACATTTTTAAATGATTAAATTTTGTATATTTTAAACAGATAGAATCCGAACGCGAAAGGTAACAAATATTGCTGGACGTACATATATATATTTTATCATGTATTATAAAAAAGAAATAATAGCAATAATTAATTATTCATTTTTCTTAAAAAAATATCGTTTCTTCTTCTTACTATTTATTTACGATTTAATCTATAGAAAAATGAATATATATATATATCAAAAAGATTAATGATGACAATTGTTTGATTATCAAAACATCTCAAGAAATCAACCGCAATATTTATCCATGAAAAATGCTGGAATTAACACGTGGTTATGTTCAATATCTCGCGCGACCGCGTGAAAATCCGCAGAATCGGTCGAATCACGATTCTCGACTCGTTCTGAGCTAATAAAAGTCGCAACTTCGACGATACTGTCCTGATATTCTTTCGACAAACTTGCAAACATTCGCCAAGGCGCTAAGTTTCGTAGTTTGGAAGTCGTGGCGAGTTAACCTCGCGACTCTACTGGCGTTCCTCGGTTCTATATAAATTGGACTGTGCGTGTGTGCGTGCGTATGTGTGTGGAAGGTAAAAAAAGAAAAAAGAAGAGAGAAAGACAGAAAAAGAGATTTCGTTAGAAATGCGCGTTTCGTGAAACACCGGCCTCGTAAAATTTTTATGCGTCGCTGAAAAATAATAACGACCATCGCGCGCAAATAATTTTATCACAAAGTTTTTCCGCGAACGAAAAGGTTTTCCCTCGGAGCGGAAATCCGTGCGCGTCTCACGGTTCCGTTCGTAAAGTTGGCGCACGGAAAATGAGATATTGCGCGAAACATTTATGGCTTGTCGAGAGAAGCATCTCCGAGATCATTCGCAATCCTGTAACGAATTCATAATGTAATTTTCTACGCGCTTGCTATTTTCGCTTTAAATCTCGAAAAAAAAAATTCTTCCATCGCGTTTTTCCCACAATTTGAGCACCGTTGGCCCTTATCTTGCATTATTTGCATCTCCGATTGGTATCGTCGCGATTACATATTGATGCACTCGTTGTGCTTATCACGCTTGCACAGCTGGTCCAGTTCCGTTGCAGTTCCGCTCGAATTAATGACAGCTGTTTCAATAGCTAGCTTAGACATTTAGTTTTGGACAAGTGGATAGAGAAACAAATTACTCCATTATTTGTTCTTCACATTTACCATATATTGCTTAAAAAATAAAAATAAAATGTATTCTATTTAAAAATGAAGATGATTAGATGAAGATACTAAATAATAAATTAAAAAACATGTCAACTATTTCTGAGATTTATAATTTCAATTTTGAAGAAGACGACGCGTCTCTCGAATCAAATTTTAATTAATATTCTAATGTCGATGACTCTAAGGTTGTTCAGGAATCCGCAAATAAAGTTTATTGATCGAGAAAAAAATAATTTGTAATTTTTATGGGAGCTACGGGCTAATTATTCGTATTCTTCTCGAAAAAAATCCGGCTGCGGAATCGACATATTTCACAAGCCGAATCCGTTCACCGCGCTTTCTGCATGGCTGCCCTCGAACAGATGATTGGCCTTGCTAGCTGACGATGACTCCAAACCGGGCGGTATTCTCCCGGTTTACACGTCACTCCCGTGCGTGTGAACGGCCGCGAGCATACGCGTGCGTGTTCCATAGATGATGCCATAGGTGCTCGAACACACGAAACTTCACCGATACTGTTCTTCACGAAAACGTTAGCTCATCTTTTGTGGATCATTATGTACTCAATTTTGGCGGATATTAAAATTTGTATTTTTTTTAGCTTTGCAAAAAAATAAATATAATATAATTATATTGCATTATCTATAAATCGTATATTTATATATCTAAAACAAAAATATATAGTAATTTTATCCTTCAGTTTTGACACATTTATAAATATAAATCCATCAAGTATTATTAATTTATAGGGTAAAATATAATTTTTGAAGTTCTCAACATTATAATTATTTTAAAATATAATATAATAATACAGTAGATATATATAGTGTAATAAAATAATAGTTATATACCTTAAAAATATATAACATCTGTTACATTATTCAAGTTTCGAAATGAATTCTTAGTCATGCTAATTATTTATTATTTATTCAAACTTTATTCATATTTTATTTTGGAAATGTATATCGATACTTTGTTGCAAATTTTTCTTGGAAAAATGATCTTTCCGATCATCCTTTACCTTTCAGATATAAAATATAATAACAAGACTTATTATTTTTGCAAGGACGATTTATTAGACTAAAGAGAGAAAATGACAGATGAAAAGAGAGATTAATAATTTGATATAGTATAAAGAAAGTTATTTATTTCAGACACTACATTCCCGGTATCACCTCTTTAAAAACTCCTTAGATCCGTCCCTGTCGATTTTCTCCCTGCACCCGGGTCTCCCCGCATCACCCTTCACCGCCGTCGGCGGCGTTTGAGGAATCTCATTACAAAAGTTGCGCGCACAACCGGTTTCTAACCAGTGCAACCGGCCACCATGCCATAGAAGTGCACGGAGGATGTGAACTCCTCATTCGGCACGTCCTTACCTGCCAGGATGTGCGAACTTCCGGTAATGGCGAACGGATAGAGAGGAGCGCTCACGTAGACTTTTCACGAAAAAATTCAAGACGATGATGACGACGACATACATACAGCGACCGGAGCAACCTTCGATTCACCTTGAGCTCTGCGGTCGAATGACAATATCGAGTGATTAAATTGTTCCGTGGTTTCACGCGATTGGATTTTTCGACGAGATTTTTCTTGTCTCTACATCGGCAACTCGAAAGGAAATCCAACAAAGCTAATCAAATCGATGACTATAGTTTCGTTTAAGTTAAATCATCAATTTTAATATATATTAGAGGTCAAAGTTTTGTCGAAACTCGTTAAATAAATCTTTAAGCGCTCTTTTACCCTGTTAATTATTCAAGAACTGACAATACATCCGAATATTTCTGCTCGAGAAAATTCAACCTGATTAATTTTAGAATACCATACAGAATTAATGACAATTTTAATTTAATTCAAATGCACCATGTTGGTGATTACATAACGAAAGATCATTATCTATAATTATTAAATAAAATTATCCACATAATTAATAGAAATATAAAATTCTCTAATTTAGCAGTCAGAGAAAGTGTCGTCGGAGAAGATGTCCTGTATTTCGACATTGTACATAAATATTTGAAAAAAATGTGCGAGATATACAATGTACGATATACAAAAGAGCATAATTCCCTCGAGATGTCCCACATCTCGACGATCTAATCGCAACCGGAGACTCATAGGAGAACTATGCCACAAGTGTGTACGAAAGGCGTCGTTAAAGCAGTTTTGCTCTGCTGTCGTCGGCCGGCACTTGAATAGAAACACGGCACACATTCTCGTGCCCACGCGCACGCGGTTCTTTATAAAAATTCTCTCGAGAGGAACTTTAAGATAACTTCTTTCCTCGATATTTCTCAAGTCGTTGCGTCGCGTGTGCTGTCGCGGAAATGGAAGTTATCTCGTTATTTGTCGCACGGACTGTATTAATCTTTAAACGCGACGCGTCGCGTAATGGTTCTCTTTACAAATAAAAGAACGAGTGATTACAACAATCATTAATAGTAGATGTGACTTTTACTAATTATACTAATTATTATACTAATTAGGAGAATGATGTGTTTAATAATTATAGATAATGGTTTTTCGATGTGTAATCGCAACATGATAAGTATTTGAATTAAATTAAAGTTGTCAATAATTCTCGTATCGTATTCTAGAATTAATTAAGTGAAATTGAATCTACAGAGTTAAAACAGTAAATAAATCAAATTGTTGATATATACAGATTTCATAGGAACAAGAAGGAGAATAAACAAGAGATATATAAACGTATCCAATATCAACGTACTAATCATACTAATTACTATGAATATTATTTGCATGTCTGACGAATTTATTAAATGTACTCAATTTAATTAATTAATCTAAAGCCAATTGTTTCCGTGACATATCGACTGTAATATGTATTATCCATGATTATCTCTTCATACGCGATTAGAACAAAAGAGGAAAACGGAAAATTAAAAAAAATATTTTTATACGTTTAATATACCACAGGAAATTAATTTTTCATAATTCTTAATATTTGAAACATGTAGAATGGAATTTTTCTATTTAGTAGAAATAACATGAGATTTTTAAGTAAAACTATTTATTCTAATTACATATTTCTAAATCTTGAAATAGTGAAATTACATCGGTGTAATACATAATTATTACGCGTTTTAAATCGATAAGAAGTCATGGTACGTAAGAAATTGCAATTGCGTTTGAAAAGAATAAAGTACGAATTTCGGAAATGTGCGAAAGACAAACGAGTTGTTGCTGACGTCGAGGTGGGCGAGCCAAGAAGTCTTATGAGATAATGACATTCGGAGGGATGCGAAGATGCGTGGAAACGGAACGTCACGGTGGTGGAAACGCACACGTTTTCTCGAGATCGCTAACATCAAAGACCCCACTGATCCGTATGCAACGGTGCACAAAGGTGCACATACGACGATCTCTGCATCCTGGCATCCAGAATAGTTCGTGACGCGGGCCGAATGCAAAGGTGAACTCTCTGTGTCTCTCTCTCTCTCTCTTTCTCTCTCTCTCGTTCATCCTTCCGGAATTATGTTAATGTTAAGTAGAGATGATTTCACAAAGCCAAAGTCTGTGAAAACGGCAAAATACAATCGGACCGTTCGTCCAAGCCTCGATAGAATTATATCTGTCATGTCTATCATCGTAAGACGAGATCGCAAAAATATGTCAGACTGTTAAACAACAGTATCTGATTCAACTTTTTTGAACATTTTACAATATTGATTTTAATTTGTTTGGATAAATTAATATAAATTTATGTAAATTATTCGTCGATTAAATAGAAAGAAAAAATTGCTAGACAAAAAAGTGAAATTTTCATTTAATCCATTTAATATTCCATTCCGTTCTTATATACTCCATTAATATCTTTATTATATCATTCATGATGCTATAAAATAATTAATGTTACATATATAGATATAGCAATAAAACGAAAAGGAAGGGAAACAAAGTCGTGATGGTGGAAAAATTAAAAAGCCCGCTGCACACAATAATCATTCTGCAACGATTACTTCAGTGCAACTTTGATAAAGAATGCACCAAAGTTACGAGCGTAGATTGCAGGAGAGGGGAAAAGGAGAGGCACGCTTAACAAGCGGCTACTCTAGGAACAATTTTAAGAATTAAACTTCTCCCCGAGACTCTCTCTCTCTCTCTCTCTCTCTCTCTCTCCATCATGCCAGTCGGTCCCCGCAATTTTCCGGAGAAAGAAAGTGGGAGAGCTCTTTGTAATCTTATCTCTCACCAATGTAACGCAGGCGCGCGTTACACCGCTGAGATTATTAAAACGAACTTCCTGGTTTTAACTTGGCTAGAATGCGAGAGAGAAAGAGAGGACCCGACCATCGTTACTTTCAAAGTCCGATGAGAACTTTAACAGGTGGGCGATACGCGCCCTTGGCGCGCCTCCGTCGACTTTTACGCAAATACTCCTTAAGTTGACTTTTATTGATGTACAGCAAACAGTTAATTTTTAATTAAATTTATCGTTAAATTTTAATTAAGCATATCGGTTGTTCCGAAAATTCGTTACACGCATAAAACTATCCTGCAAAGTTTTAGAAACACCGAGCTTGATAAGCAAATAAAATTAAGTATCGTTTATATTATCACAAGTTATCATCAAAGAACAGTAGTTACAATATTAATATACAACGATTATGTAATGTGATAAAGTAATTTTTTTCAAATTCGCAAATGGGTCCTAGATATTTTTCCTAGTCTTCTAAAAAAATATAAATTTACTTTTGTACTTTTTTCAAATACAAGAGTCTCGATTAGCAAAAATTTAAATAATCTCATAATGTCAAAACTGTCATTAATTTGTCAATCCAATACATCCGTTATTTATTGAGCTTTAATAATAAAATCATGTATAAGAAAGAAAATATATATTTTTCCTCCTTCTTTTTTTCTTTTTCAATTCAAACAGCGTTCAGCGGACAATGTTCAGCAGACTGTGTTACAACTCGTGTAACTCGGAGATGCGGCTGATAGAATCGTAGCGGGAGCGACGTTAAAAGCTTTCAATTATCAACGGTTAACTGCGCCGGCGGACTTTATACCGATCGTTACACCGATTATGCTCGGCGATAATACTTTTTATCATATGCGAGCAAGCGTGTACAGTCATCTTGGTGCGGTATAATTTGGCGAAAGCATAAATGCCGCATTAATGGCGCGTGCACGAACGAAGAATGACGGCCACGCGGTGGTTTATCGCGTCGCTTACTATAACGCTGACGTTCCGTCCACGACTCGTGGTGGCTCGTAAAACTCTTGACCAACAACAACGACGACGACGACGGCCACGAGATATATCTGCCATTCGGAAACACGCGTAATTTCTATTTTTAGGTACGCGTCCCGCCGCGATTCGCATTCTTTTTTCTTGCTTCTCGACCGCAAACCTGTTTATGCGTTGCGCTTCGTTCGTTCGAACGTAAATTTTGTCTCGCCTGGATGCTTTCTTGACGGAAAAATATACCGACTATTAGATTACACACATATATATATATATATATATATTTTCATTTCAAAGTCGTTTAAGTCGCACATATATTCTCGGATATTTGAAATAATTTTTTTCTTTGCGAGGAAATGTCAGGAAGAGTCGTAATTTGTCGGTCTTAAAAAAAAAAAAAAAAAAAAAAATAACAACGAAGATAATTGTGCCGACTTAAATCTCCTTTTACCACGTGTCCTCAGTATCATCGGCATTCATCATGCGGGATAATGAGCGATGTTAATTAGCAACGGAATGGAGGTCGTATATATCGGCTATGTAACGCGTCTGAAACGAATGTTAGTAATGAATGTCGGGACAAGCTGTAACATCGATTCGCTTTCTAATCATTACATAACCAATATTAGAAGCCCGATGCAGTTACGGTATAGTTGCTGCCCGACATGCATAAACGTATGACGTGTTTCACAATCGCGATCCATTATCGAAGATGAGAATTGTATTTTTTTATAATTATAATTAAATTAAATTAAATTATACATTATGAACGTAATAAATTTGGTCTCGCATATTCATAAGATATTCATAATTAAATTAAGATATTTTATATAAAAAATAAAAAAATATATGTAGTGAAGAGACATAAATAAAACATATTTTAATTTACTCGCGAATGTAATAAATTTAATTTGCGCACTTGAAATCCAATTTGAATCGCAAATCGGCAGGCTCTCGCACTATCTTCTTTTTTTTTTTATTCTCAAGAGAGAAACGATTCGTTTCCTGCAGCGCAGGAATATACTCGTATTTTCATTCGATTCACCGTAGGGAGAATGATCTCGTCGCTCGATCATCTCCGCCGGTCGGTCAATTTACGTTTCTATTAACACCTTCCGGCTAAATAACGAGCCGAAGTGACGCGCGGGCAAAGTAACGGCGATGTTACAGAAATATATGACTGTATATATATACTATCGCGTAGCAACAGTATCAAAATATTCCGCGATGATTATTATTCTGAGAAAATCCGATAGTGCGCGAATTATTATCTCGGCGAACGCTCGCGTTTGCATTATACAAGTATTTTCGATCGCACAACTAATTATGACTGGCCGTTAATTTCCAATCGTCGAATATCATCACTGCTCGAGATATTAGCAGCATCGTTAATTGGTCATGTGCAAATACGTTATCTATGCGTTAATTATTAAATTGCATCACCGAGATTACTTCTCATATTTGTTATTTTACGGTCGAAAATAAAAACATCAGGCAAGTTAAAAAAATGTCAAGAGTCTCCTTTGAATATCAAGAAGCTTTTTTTTTAACAAGAATAATGGTTCACATTCGTGATTATAATAAATTGAAACAAACCAAGCTATTAAAGGTGCAAATGATTTTCCATGATCCATTATTCAACCGTGATACTATATAGAGCGAATTTCTATAATCTACGTTGCACATAACTGCGATATTCTATCGAATCGCGCGAACAGCCCCGAGCGCTTCCGTATACGCGCTTCCGTATTAACTCCCCTCATTAATATTCCTTGTAATTATTGTGGCAAATTACTGCCGCATGATATTGTCGCGAAGCGCTCCGAAATTTCAATATTATCGAAATTCCGTGCGGTGTAATGCGCGGCGATCCCGTTAAATGTATCGCCACGGGGGGTGTAAATAGGCGCAGCTGAAATATCGGGTGTATTTTACCAGCGGCCGAGTACGAGTACAGGTATCTGCGAATACATTCGTACATACGAGTGAGGAGAGTGTATTCTCCCCAGTATATTGTTAACCCAGCGCATCGAATATAGCCCCCTGCTGAAAAACCGACTCTCCGTCTCTTAGCTAAATTGCCGCGAATTCAGAGACGAGGGGCGGTTTTCGCGTCGCGCTCGTTTGTCTCGCGGCTACGGATTAAGAGATTTTCGCGCAAAATGCATCTTGTTGCGCGAGGGCAGCAATGCAATTTATTCCCGCACAAATAATTTCCTCCGCTGTATAATCGTCATCGTTCTGAATATATAGTGTATACGACATTTCATAATAGATTATTCGTGTGTGTGATGAAATTAAATAAATTTTGCAAATATGTATGTATATATTTTGTAAGTTTTTTCCGCTGTTATTCATGTTAATTCAGGGTCGTGTACACGAAAACAATGTGGTTACTTTACGAAATGTAAACGAAAAGCTAGTTATGCTAATCTGATTTCACGACGCGTGGATTTTTTAATGGATGTACATGAGCTTTCATTTACTCCCCGACCATACTGTATCTTTATTGCGTGACAAACGTCGAATTGAACGATGGAAAATCGTCCTCGTTCTTCTCTCCGATGGCTTTATTTGTTTGAAAACTGGCCTGTTGTGTTGCCACAACAATTGTGAACGAGTTCAACAGAAATACAGAGAGAGAGAGAGAGAGAGAGAGAGAGAGAGAGAGAGAGAGAGAGAGAGAAAGAAGAGGGGTTCAATGACCCTCCATGCTTTATCATGAGTCAAACGAATAAGCGCAATGACGTGCGTGCGTACGTGTGTGCGTGTGTGCGTAGGTGAGTGCGTGCGCGAAACGTACCCACCTTCCGGCCACCGGAAAATGTCATGAGGAATATTATTACGCCGCAACACCCTATCGTCTGCCCTTTCTCATAAATGTAATTCTCCTGCATTTCCTACCAAGATAATCCATTTGTCCTGATTACTTTGGCGGAAGTCTTTGATCTGCGAGATGAACCGCGTGACGCAACAAATGTTGTACGCGTCGTCGACGCGACGATGGGAATCTGATAATCTCGCAATTATCACGCGCGAGTGAAACCGCAGAATCTGGAAAAACGACACGCATAATTGCCGTTATAATCGCATCATGTCAATAATTCGGTTCTGTGTTTTTTTTTTCTTTTTAGAAAGTCTAAAAATTTTCAAAACATACAGATTTAATTAAGTACTTAACTCAATCTAATATATCTCTTCTCATTTTAACTATAATTTTTTCAAGATTATATTTACAACTAAAAGAAGGTTCTAATTCTACGAGAATTAAATAAATATAAAGTAAATATACAGCGCATTAAATTTATACGATGATTTCTTCAATTATAAAAGTAAATTAAAGAGGAGATATATATCTACATGATAATGGTCAATCGATTTTTATTCTTTATCGATTATTTGGAAACACCTTGTGTTTTTATTTGCTCGTAAACTTTTGAGCCAAATTTGTCGACTGGCACTAGAGAAGCGACGTTTTTGCGACGAAACTCTCCTAATCCAGGAATGACCGAGCTTTACGAGATCGAGAGTTTATTTTTATCTCGCAAACCAATCGATTTGTATTCTCCGTCGAATGCAGACATTTCGTCATTGCCAAAGAGATAGAAGTACGTATACTATGGTCGTAAAAATAAAAAAAAAATACATACAGCACTTGAGGGATTCACCCTATTTTCAAATACAATAAAATAAAAAAAAGAATACAATAAAAGTACATGAAATAAGATTCTACTGGTGGAGTTTACCGCTGAAATGTTTTTCGGAAGAGACATCTTGTATTGGAAGCGTTTCTTCCCAACGTAAACTTGGTCGAGATGTAATGGAATCTCATCGTTTTACTCGTGACGTAAAAGCGTACAGGCACTTTGGTAATCCACTTGACGGCAAGACCGGGAGGAGGGAGGAGAACGTAAAAAGAATGAATGGATGTACGAAATTACCATACTCTTAAGACGTTTACGTCTTGCCGTTCTTGTCCGCCCGGTATTCAGTACACATTCGGTAATCCAATATTCATGGAACGTACAATTTAGCTTTCGTAATAAAACAGCGGTACAATATTGTCGTCGTCATCGCCAGTCAATCTTTGTCCACTAAGTAAAAACGTCATTACCTCGATGGTATCTATCGATCGATAGATAATTTTATTAACACGCAATGTGTCATTAATTAGCTCCGTAATTAGATTTTCCATCTTCTGTGACGTCACACATACCGCATACCTCGCTGACCATCGATATATATATATATATATATATATATATATATATATATATATATATATATATAATTTACACCGAACCTCATTATTAGGGGCAGTGTCTCTCATCTTAATTAATCCTTACTCCGTATTGTTATTTTTGGCACCTTCTGACAACATATTTTCGATAAGTTTATTAATATGTAAAAGTGTTTTAAAAAATCTGAAAAAATGTATATACCTTCTTTGAACATTCTAAATAAAGACTAAAATAATAAATTTAAAAAATAATTTACTTAAATATATATTATTTTATGATTATTTGTTTTTTGCGAGAAATTGACGTTGTTAGAAAAATCGCAGACAAAAATAACCCACCAGTACGGAATAAGGGTTAATATCGTGTTTATCGTTTGTGCTATTCATATGTCAGTCGACGTCTTGCGACTTTATATCGTTATCGAGATCTTGATGGGAAAAACGATGGACGATGACGACATTGAACACGCATGACGACAATAGATAACTACGTAAATAGTTGCGCGCGCGCGCAGTCGTCTCTTCCATCTTCACGGTTTGCGATCCGTCCGACCTTTTATTACGCAAGTGCGCCCCTCCGTTCATAAATAGGTCAGGTCGGGATATGGTAGGGTTTGGGATGCGCGATGCGCTCGGACGCGCAAGCAGGGTAAGTGCACTTACGCTGTTCTTGCATCCGCGTCCTCAATTGTTGATGCTCCGGACCGGCTGCTGACGGGATTCACAAAGGAATCCCTCTTGTCCTTCTACATCAGCAGGTGAGGAGGTAAGACGGGAGGGAGGGGAAACCTCGTCGCGCAATTCTCCCGAAAGAATGGCATTTGATGCACGATGATGCACTCCAGCGACACTAGCTCGTCCCGGATAAAGGCCGGAAACGATCAAAACATTTCCGCGCTCTGAGCCCTTTACTCATCCACGAGCCCTTTTACGACGATCATGCGATGAAATAATATATTCAGAAGATGTGAAAGTTTATAATATCTGCTTATACGATATATTACAACTCGAATATCTTAAGTATTCCTCAAAACATCTCTGTCGAAAAAAGGCCTTTACAATACTTGTAAATCGTTTTTTTATTAATTTGAATGTCTATCGCTATCTCTATATTTTATATCATACAATTTTAATTTAAATATTTGAGAAAATTGCTACTTAGAGTAAAATAAATTCTTGTCTGAGAGAGATGTGTATCTATTTATTTACAATTATTTAGAGAGCCATAAAATGCTCCGAAATTCAACAAAACTTTGAGACTTTACAACCATTTTTTTAAAATTTTTTAATTTCTTAAAGAAAAAGCGTTAATATTATTATTCCATATACGATAATTATTTCGTTATGTAGCATGAACAGATTAAAGTTGGTACGTTTGGCTTTTGAAGTACACTATAGACGACTAAACTCTCTTGGCTTATGCGTATATGATTGCGTTACGCACAATGCCGTTCGATTGATCCTATATTGTTCCCTGGTACATCACGTTAGAACCCTTTAACGCAAATTCCACTTCCCCCTTTTCGTTTTCCATGCCCTACAATATATCTATGCTTTCGGCGCAATCCCCCTACAAATGGCTCTATCGACAGATACGCGCAGATGGGCGTAGAATTATTTTCAAACGGCGCGTAAACAATAATCGATTAACATCCGCAGTCCAGTTGGCATTCAAACGCGAAATGGGAGAAAGTTTAAAACGAATAAAAATGCCAATTATTATGACAAATAATTCAATCGCGATAAAACAAAAGAAGAAACAAACTCGAAGCGAAAAAAAGAAAGGGAGCCAAATTTTTTTTTTCTAAAAATTTCATACAAATTCAAATATTTTGAAAAAATAATATTTAGACACGTTTGTTTCAGGACACGTTTTTTTTTTCTTTTTCAAGCAGTTATCTCGTTTATTGAATTTCGAGATTTTACATGTTCGCCGTACGTCGTTCTCTGTCATTTCTCGTGATATCGCCGATCAAATGGCTCGCACGTCGTGTTATTTGCTACAGATCGGTTCGCAGATGGTACGCGCCGTCATCGCACGCCACATTGTCATCCGAGTTATCGGCGAACTGCTTGTTTCGGAGCAGTTCTCCCCGCCGGCATCAGTCGCACGTTGCTCGACCTCGGCCAATTTGCATTGGTAAATTTGTGCCGCGGGCTAACAAAGCGCTTTTCGCCCGAGCGAACAACACGCGTATACACCTACGTGTATATCTATCGTACGGGATCTGCGAGAGACAGTAGAGGCGTTGAACCGACGTAAAATTTATGTCTCGCAGTCGAGAGAGTAGCTGCTTGAGTGATTCGAAACGACGAATCTCCATTACATGCTATTAACCTAAGTGATAACGAGAAAACAGCTGATTACCTGTCAAACGGGATGTATAAATTGATCATTAATCATTAGATTGAAGAAGTTACTTATTGTTAGTTTAATTTTCTTTTTATTTGATATAAGGTGAGATGTGTAAATGGACAAACATCTAAAAAACTTGTTAAAAACAGAAAAAATTACAGACTACTTGACTAGTGCAAGCAGTGATATGTTAAAAAGATTTTTAAACATTGTATTATAATTTTGAGAGTTTTTTTCTTTTTTTTTTTTTTACAATGGATATACCTTTGTGTGAAAATATTCATGTTTTCATTTAAATATTATTTTCAAACTTGTTTCATAAAAACACGTATATAAAATTGAATATTTAATAATAAAACATTTTTACAAATTATTTTTGTTCCATTAATTTCCATTAATTTCTACGGATCTCTTTAGACTTTTTTCTTTAATGTTTTTTCCCACGGTAAATAGAGCTGCACTTTTAATTTCCTCGAAAAATATGTATATTCGAAAAATATTGAAACATATGTAGACGTTATTAGAAAATACAATTTAATAGTAGGAGAGAATATAGCAGGAATATAGCTATTTATGCAAAACTTTCTGCGTGTATGTTCTCGAATACATTATACTTATACAAAGTAATATATATATATATATATATATATATATATATATATATATATATATATAGTCTAGATAATCGAACGCGTAAAGCTAATGGATGTTCCGATAATCGAACTCTCGGCTAATGGCTGTTCGAATAATCGAGATTCTGCTGTAGACCCATGTTAAAGTACTCTATACTCTGTTCTGTGCTGATTTACTTAAGCTATTGACTTTGCTCACTATCTACATACTGAAACGCAGTATAATTTTGACTACATACTCTTCTACGCTATACGCACGCATATACATATTGCCAATTACATGTTGGTATGAGCGATAAAATAACGATTACAAAGATCGAGTGAGATCTTTGTCTCAAGTCACGTGAAACATTTCCTTGGTACTTGCATATTAGATGACATGATTGGAAATATAAATACACACTCAAGGTTTTGCAACAGACACAAATAGATGTTATTTATCGCGAAATTTGTATTCAATTAATAAAGATTGAATTGTAAATTTAATTAATATACTGTCACAAGGTGATCAACTAATATGAAAGCTAAGAATGTTAGATTTTTAAATTTTATCTTAGTTAAAATACAAGCCTTTATTGAAATACGTCGCGAGATTTAAAAAAGATAGAGATCGCACTTTCAAAAGAGTGAAGAAAAATGAATTGAAGGCATCTAAAAATAAATCTTTCGATTATAGCTGTCTTGAACAATTTGCTAAAGATTTATTCCATTATCTGACATCATCTCTCGTGAGAGTATCGATTTTATCACCGCGTCGTGATCGCTCCCAACTTTCATAAAATCACCGCAACGCGGAAATCGCGTCTCGGCGGCGATTAAATTTCGTTTGGGTGCTAACTTTTACGCGCCGCAAAATTGCAAATGCGTTCCGGGAGTCTCATGGACCCCCGCGACGCAACGCAACGCGCGGTTAAATTCGGCTTAATTGCGTCCCGGGAGATTTATCGCGAAAGTAGCATCTTCCGTTCGTTCGGTCTCCGAGTTTCCACGAGATCCTCCCCTTCTCGCCGAGACGCGATTCGACTGAGAATTTCGCCCGTCTAGAAACGAGGGGTCGTCTCGAAAGGTCAATCCCGACATTGCCAAGAGGGTGTATGAGAGACATTTTATCCCTACATATTATTCCAATATAAGATCCCTCCTCATCCTTCGAAATACATGAAGTGTTCAATAATACGCAAACACAAACACGCACACGCGTTTGTCGAATTAATCTTTTTAGAATAAATAATACGATTTTATTTTCATTTATATATTTATACTTGAAATTGAGTTGTATATAAATAATTCAAAAATCTATACGATATATTATTATTTTATTGTTTATATATATATTCGACGTACAAAAATAATCCGCAGTATTGATAGAATTTAATGTGGACGAGCTTATATTGTCTTATATTGGGAGAAGAGGACATGTGGGCGAGTTTTGTTGAAACGAGGGTAAATTTTGCAGATATGATGGCAGCAGGATAGGCGTGTTTTTCAATCAGATTTGATTGACCCGGTTTGTGAGAGCAAGTGGGTGTATCGCGTCTCGTATCGTTGAAAATCGCCGTTATCATACAAGCGATGAATCACAAACGCGCGTTGGCAGAGAAATGACAATTGTCACGATTGAGACTGCCACGTCAGGTTTGCGACGATGCCTCTTAATTTTGTGAACAAAGATTCCACGTAAAAAATTAGGACGCTCTCAGAACCCGTATAAGAGATCCTCTCAAACCGTTCCGCGGTTATTCGGAGAGCTCATTAAAATCGCGGAGGGAAGCTGCGAGCTTTCTAAGATGAATAAAAATCGCCGGAATTCTCGGTTGCGAACGCGACCGAGCTGCGCGCCGTTGAATACGTCGGATAATTCGCGCGTCGCGCATAATTCATCGACGGTGAATACACGGTGGAGGCATCTCTTTCCCTCTTCCTCCCCCGTCACCCTTCTCACCCTCTTGCTTTCAATAAAAAAGAAGAAGTAGCGGGCAACTTCTCAGGGGTGGCTGACACTCGAGATGCTCCATTTCTTGGCTCGGTTTTCTACGTCGACGAGCCTCGTTAAACTCCCATTGGGCCCGTTCCAGCTTCCGGAACGGCGCAAAAGTGACGCGATTCACGTGTAGTATACGAGATCTCCTCTCTCTCTCTCTCTCTCTCTCTCTCTCTTTTTCTATCATTTTCGCTCTTTTGGTCGGCGACATATTCCACGCGTAAGCATGCCCTTCGGTAGTTGCATCTCGGACGTGGAAGTTGCAACCGCGACTCGTAAGGATGTTTCTCTCGCGTACGAGCAGTGATTATACTCATTTTGCATTCGCTGTTTTACCGCGCGAAAGTTGACACATTAGTCAAAAGCATTTGGACGCCAGCAATTATTTATGATATGATACATTAGTTAGAGCCAGACGCTCCGGGAATTATTCGTACGAGGTAATTTTGTAGAATTAGAGTTGCTACTTTGCTGACTATTAATCTGTCTAGTAAAATTGCCCTTTATGTATGCGTTTTAAAGTAATTAATTTCGACGATACTTTAAGTCGAAAATAAATAGTTAGATATTTTTAATTAAATATTTATAGAAAAAAAAAAAATATGAATAAATGATTTAGAGAATGTTCTGATTGTACTAAATTAATCGATTACTAAACTATAGCGACGAAAATAGCCGGTTGCCCGGTAACATCAGAAAGCTAATACTCAACCATGTTACAACATGCACGTTACCACCATAATTTAATATTGCACAGTTTCCTTGTTGATTAAAACTTCGATAATGGCCGCGGTGTCACCGATACTCACTCATCGCGGCGCAACTTCGATATTCACCAAAGTTTCGATAAGCAATAATACTGATGTAATATCGCGACGTTAAACTACATTTCTCTCCTCCCTTTAGTTAACGTGCGCTCTGACTGAATTTACGTTCGTACAAATCACGGCTATAACTATATACATTAACGTACAGTAAATAGCTTTGAATTTATTTCACATGCGAGTAGCTATTATCAAGGCATTATTACTCGTTCGACTAAACTCTCGTCGTTTCATATTAAAATGAGCAACGTAAATAATTCGATATACGCGTACGTTTAGATATATTTATCGTTTTTACCTCGATTTCGTGTAAATGCATTCAATATTGGCGTTGGAAAAATGGAGACCGGGGAGAAAATACATTCCGACTCGCATAAAGCTCACGGCTGGAAATTGTGTTTTATATCAATATTATGTCAGCACGCATCGTATAATAATGTATATGCCCGAGAGCTGTAACGAATATTGGAATTTCCGCAAATGTATCGGCAGCCTGGCCACGATCACGCAACACGTGTTTTGCTTTTTCCGCGTATTACGGAAACATTATTTCTCCGCACGCTATTCGCGTTTGCGAATATTTCTTACAATTTTCCATACACGTAACAAGGACTCTATACGGCGACTGTTGTTATCGCAAAACATAGTTTCGCACGTGGCGATAACGCAACGTGTTTTGCAATGTTTCTCCACGAAACAGGGGAAAAAAATACAAAAATTACGTAATTGGGACATTCCGATAATTCATATGAAATATACTTTGTTTTCTGCATCTATGTAAATACGATTGTAGACACTTTAAATAAAACTTAAAGCACTGACACCGTATGCGAAACATTTTTATACAATCGAGCTTTGATCGTTTAGAGCGCCTCGTATATAAAATTAATTACGAATATGCAACTTCATCATTTGACGTGACAAATGCACGTATGAAAATACGTGCGTGAGAAAAAGTGGCGATTGACAGTTATGCCGGCTGCGATATTCCGTGATGTGGGAATATCAAATGCATCCACAAAGTTTGCGAGAGAGGTTTGCGATGCTTGAAATGCGACGCTGCCACGCGTTACTCATTGGCCAACTGGCGCAAATTGGTATCGACACGTCCCGGTAATTTCCCCAGGGGCGTTAACCTATGACTTACGAGGTGGTAATACTACATGAAATCCTGACGAAGAGATTCCCACCGTTCTTCCGTCACGTACGATAATTTACATCTTTCACGTGTCGTCGTCGCTGTGATAATGCAAGCAATGACGAAGGCAGGGGGAGAAAAAAAACGTACATATCCAGACATACATACCCATATAAGTGAAACAAAACTGAAAAAACACATTGATTTTCTAAAAGTATAACAGATATTAAGCAATTTTAATTTAAGTATTTTTATTTTAGGTTCTTGCTCGATATTTGAATGTATTTTTAAATCCATGATTTCAAGAAACTTTATTTTCCTTTCCTTGCGATATTTTTACGATCCTGCGAAATAATTATGTTTTAGAATTAATCTACAATATGTATAATGGATTTATTTTGTTTTACATATAAAATAGAATATCTATTAATAAAAAAATTCACATATAATTATAGTCGAAAATATTTAAGATAAAATGTGTGCAAGAGAAAAGAAATATTATATGAGATGTAAAAAACATTGGAAAATATAATTTGTTTTAAATGGAGGATGTATCATACTTGCATACTTAATCGTTAAAAAAATATATATATATACGACTGACATAAAGTGTATTTTCCAAGATGTATTTTAAAACAATAAAATTTAATAATTGTCATTTCTTTTTACTTTCTTCTTTTGAAAACTAAATATTTTCTTCCTTTTCCTATTTTCTTTATGAATTTTGTCCGATCAATTAGTTTAAGTCGTAAAGATAATATCATCTCTCTCGAAAGTGTTCTCAGTGAAACTAATTATTTAACAATGTATGCTACTGCAAATCAACTTGTCACGTGGCATGAAAATTATCGCGATGCAACAGTGACGTGTGTATTATGCAACAACATAAACGTCATACACTCCTACTGTCTCTTTACTCGTGCCAGCGGTCATGTTCCGTTTACTCACAGATTTACCACCCAAGATGGCATATCCATGTACTTATCAGATTGTCTACCTTGTAACGGCATGGCAATACCATCGCTCAAAGGACCCGCTATACGCGATTGTGTGTCACGTTCGAGTCTGTAATATCCACGGAACATGCTTGAACGTTTCCGTTTGGCACATTTCTATCCCTCTTAAATCGATAACACCCCTACCGACGATGGTGATCGTCGTGTGTAAAGAAGTGTCCCTTTGAGGTTCATCTCGATCGGCGAAAAGATCTTTAACTCGGAGCGCACATGGTTTCTTGGCTCGGTTGTTTTTTGCGATTTTCCCAAAAGAATTTCGGTTAGGTATATATATATATATATATATTATATAATATGTGTGCATATATTATTACATTATTATTAGTATTGACATGTTCGTGAAAAATTCTGTTAATAAAAAGCATTATAATTTTTGTGGATTACTGAAACGTGACGGAATCGATTAAAAGTGAATTTTGAAATGGAAAATGCTATTTCCGTCGAAATGTCAATCTCGAGTGTAAAATGTGGAAGTTCGTGCGATTACATCACACCGGATTCGTGTGTACAATGCCATTTGTGCGCATAAACGTCAGGAAAATTTTGAACGAAACTCAGGGATGAAAGGGCAAAAATCGTCAAACTGGCGATATGGCGAAATATGCCGATCGTATTCCATTTCGTTGAGCGGAACGTTTTGTATAATATTTGCAACGCGGCTACATTCAAAAATTTCCCCGTGATGAAAATGGTATTCATATTACACGGCCACTCGACGTAATATTCAACCGGCTGCATCATCTCGCCAACGCCAACAATTTCAAAATCATTTTAATACAATTGTTTCGGTATATTATGGGATTGTTATCAGAACGTGTAAAGTTTCTATTAAATAAAATCAGTTTCCTTTAACTATATATATGTTGTAATTGATTATTAATGATTTTTCGAATGCGTATCAAACTTGAACGAAACTTATACGAATAAATATAACCGTGAAGTTTGATGATTACATAGAATTTCAGTAATTTTGACATTTAAACTCACAAATTTCGCAGATATTCCTGACTCGACATAAATATTCCATTTGAATATTAATTGACATAATTTCCATGACGGCTCATCATTAGCTTAATTCACTCGATGAAATCTCAATGACTTAATGGCTCACATATCAACCAATTGCAGCAGAGTGTCAGAGTAATTTAGCAAGCAGATTCCGCGAATCTCGTTATTATCCAGTAATTCTCTGCGCATTAATTCTATCTAACGCTTCAAGAACGCAATCGCCCGCGTGGAACAGCTGAGATGTAAAAGTGTTTGCGTAAGCATTGATGGCAATGAGTTTTTAAGTGGGTTTCGCTTTGCCTGCGCGATCATAATCAACGCTACTGACCCTGACGTCTCTAGTGTCAGGGCCCGCCTCATTGACAAGTCGAACGATCAAGACAGATTTGTCATTGGCCATTTATCCTATTTAAGAGACATTTACAAAGAATTTTTATTACATAAGTAGAAGATATTCTTGCATTCTTGAAGCGTACTTTATAGGCCTGCGTTTTATATTCAGATATTCGCAGATATTCGCGACTGTAAAATTCCGAACGTCATTAGCTTGCAAGTTATATGTACATATCTAATGTATAAAGACCATTGTTCTATTTCTATTAGAAAGATCAACGATCATTATTCTTAGAAATAAAAATTATCTTACACTCGTGTGAAAAAAAAACTTTATCAAAGCTACGCAGAAGAGAAATTTTTTACATTCGGCTACGATTGTCTTGTTCGTCCCTCGAGTCTACCCTTACCATTTTTTCATTATAGCGTATCTGCGCGGAATTTTTTTTCCCTTCCTTGCCAGAGAAAAAAAAAAGGTCCAGGGATTGCTCCCCGTCCTCGATCTCAGACAAATCGACAAACTAGCGTGGATCAATGTTCTGCGCGATAATTTATATCCAACGCCACGTCCCTCGATACATGTTACATCCTCTCCCTTCACGTGACAAGGAGATGGCCTGTACACGCCATCGATATTTTACAGTGTTGTTGGTACACACTATGTATTCTCGCCGAGATCGGGAAAGAGAGATAGCGACGTGCTGGCCATTTCGTTCGACTTGCCGTCCGCGTGACATCCACGAGAAAATATATCGCGCTATCGTCCCGTTACCGGAAACGCGCGGTAATATCCACGTGGACGTTGTTCGCTTAAGTAACGATCCTACGTGACGACGCCAGTCGCGTTCACCGAAACACTTGAGTTTCTCGATATCCCGAAATAACACGCAAATCTAAAAAGACGTTCGAAAAACATAAAAGAGAGAGAGAGAGAAACGTATGAAAAATTCACTAATATATTTTCGACGTCTTTATATCAAAATTCCAGAAAAGAGAAAAAATCTAATATCCCAGCTAAGACGTCCCGAATTTTACAGTCACGAATATTTCGTGACGTTGTTATTTTAATACATTATTCATTAATATGATATTATAAAACATTCTGGTATATTATGGCGGGATCGTTTCTATCTCCTTCGTCATTACTGAGCAATTGAACAATATGAATATTAACAATAGCTAGTTTAATAGATTAGAGATATCGCTTAAACTATTCGGGTACAAGCTATTAAATCTTGCAGTAGCGGGATAAGCAACGGTATATGTAGTCCATTGTGCAAACGATCTCGCCTGCTAATTGTAACGGGCAGACTAGTTGAATTGGCACGGCGGTTCGCACAGCATCCCGCATGCACTTGCCGAGGATGCAAGCTCGTCTGCGCTTCGAGGCGGCAACACGCGGCAAATCGGATTATGACATGAGAGCAGCGGCGTCGGCGTCGGCGTCGGCGTCGACGAAGGCGGTGATGTTGTAACCGGAACGAACGGCGCGAGAATCAAGTTACATCCCCGTCGTCACCGGACCATTAGCATTTATATACGAGATGCATCACGCGTCGAAAACGCGATGCAAATCGCGCCGATTAAAATCGCGTCACGCGCGGTCTCGCGCTGCCGGCGCCGACATCCTCGTCCACCACGTGCGCCGTACGTTTTCGCACTGCGTGACGAGAGTTCGATAACCTCGTGCAAGCTAGACATTTTCGAAAATTTTACATTTGCGGTATACTTTGTAATTTTACTTGAATTACTTAATTATTATTATGTTATTTTATGCCCGTGCAAATTTTTTATTTTTTCAAATTTTTATATAGGGTAAAGTAGCCTATTACGAGAGGGATTTATAATATGAGATCTCCAATTATTTTACAAACGCAATCACTTTTCTTTATAAATGTTACTATTTTATGTTGATAATAGATAACCGTGAAATCGTATGTAAATTATATTTATGCCAAAAGTAAGACTTATTTTTTTGTTGTTCTTTTGAAATATATTAAAAACCTTAATATTGCAATATATTTTTGTGCGCTCTTTGTTAGAAAGATAAATTTTTATTTGAATCTCTAAGATATGTTATTTTAATTTTATAGATTTTTATAGATACACGCAAGATATAAAAAAATATCTTAAAAATATTTTATAATTTTTTTTTTTTTGCTACCAAAAAGTAAAGCTTTTGTTTTCTGTCCTGTAATTCTATATCATTTAACTAATAATAGAAAGTACCTGTGATGTTACATTTATGTACTAAAAATTAATGAAACGGTTTTTAATTAAAAGTGTGTTTTTTTTCTACGTTTAATTTTTTAATATAAGATCGTCTCATATTAGAAAACCTTAGTATCTCATATTAGGATACTTTTTTCAAAACAAACGAATTCTTCAAGCCTAAGAAAAATCATTTTAGCTAATAAAATATACATTTGAGCTATTAATGCTTTTCAGTGGTAAAACTTGAATGTCCTATAGCTATAAAGGCACACAAAGTTTTTGAGTTAAAAATTACAAAATTAAAGAAAAAAATATCTCATAATTGGCACCTTTACCCTACATCACGAGATAAATATCTTTACCTTGAAAGAATGTAAATATTCCTAAACCTTCGGTAAACTATCTTAGTGGAGGAAATAGCGAGAAATGTGACTTTTACTTATGACTATATGTTTGGGACAAAGCTATTCGTGCGACGCTGTTTTCACGAGTTGAGACTTGCGTTGTTGCATTCGCACTGTTTATTCCGACGTGAAAGGTTTACACACTCGCAGAGACTCGCCTCGTAGGCGGATAGGTAGGGTACTTGTTAAAATCCAATTTCGGCGGATTTGAACGTCAGTCGTTCGCTCTTGTTGAATCAGTAGTGCACGCGCACTACTGATTCAACAAGAAAGTTGTGCTCGCGTGCGTGGTCCGGATGGAATACAGCATAAGCCAGCATTTCTGGCGCGCGCGAGAACCCCACGAGAAAGACGTTCTCAAGAATCCTGTTCTCGACCTTCCAGTACCTCAACGTACACTCTCTCCTTCTCTCTCTTTCGTCGGGGTTGTCCCGAGGCGCCAGAATCTACGGAATATCACGACTGCTTGTCACGTCCGTTTTCAGCACGAAGCACAAGCAAAAGCCGACGTTACCCTCGTGAAATCACGATCACTGTTGACAGTCGTCAAAATGACACTTGGCTAGGGATAGGGTTATGTAGACTTGCCGTATTCTGGTGCGGCTTTTCCTCCTCGCCCGTCTCCTCTTCGTATTCCCGTCGAGTGAATCCTTCTTAGCGAAAGGCTCCGCTCAGAACCTATATAGCGATTTCGACATCGTGCAAGAGAACGTAAGCTCGGGCTTATCCCGTCGATTTTTCCACCACATGCCGCATTTCACGAGCGAATATAAACGATCTCCCGATCTCGTTGACCTGATTGCATTAATGTTGCTACCCCGTTTCGTTCGTGAGTCCGTTTGCGTTTTACGCTAAAGCTTTCAGTTAGGCTGTAAATCGGCATTCCTATATGAGCGTAATAAATCGGACTTTTTGACTCGTCAGCTTTTAAAAAAAAAAATAACGAATTTATGCCGTTGCCAGCTGAATGCAAAATCTAAGCTATTAAATATTAAATCGTGTTTAAAATATTGAAAAAAAGGAGACACGGTCTGAAATAGTAGAATATTTCCTGGGCCTTACTACGCGCGAGTGAAAGCATCGTAAATGCAACGAGAGAAACATAATCTTGGCAAAAAAAAAAATACATTTTTTAAATAATTGTTCCCGATCGTTTTAAAGCCGCGGATCCGAAAAAATGACACGCAGATCTCTCTCAATTATTCATCCCCTGCGAGAGCCGACAGAATAGCCACCATTCTCTTCAGGATCTCTCCACTCTATTTTCTTCTCTTTCTCTTTCTCTCTTTTATTTTCGCCAGTGCCGCGTTGCTCGATTCGCGAAATTAGTCTGCGTCAATAATTGTCCTCTCTCGTCCCGGATTTCGATCAGGACGCCACTTCCATTAGAACCCTTCGCATTCCAACGTTCCGGAAATTATTTTATCTTCTCTGCAGAGCCTCTTCGTCCTCTGGACCCCTTCCCCTTCTGTTCCTTCTCTCCCCATATTGCTAGACCGAACTTTCATTTTCCCTCGATTTCTGATCGGCAGTTTCTACAGAGTAGCCCACAGACACCGGAAAATATTTTAATGACAAATACTTGGGCAAATATTCGATCAGTTTTGCTCAACAAAAATTTCGATAATCGGCCTAAGATACTTAAGATACTTAAAAAAGAAAACGAAGCTGAGGATACTTGAAAAGTAAAACGATTACAACTTCAATTAAATGTCACTGAGATTATATTTGAAACAACTTACATTTCTCCCTCTATTTAAATTATATAAAATATTATGTATACAAAAATATATGCAAGTTAGATTAATAAAATAAATTACATTGAATCACATAGTTTGTTTGCAAAACTACATATTATTTATGAAAAATAATTATCTCGTTGTAAAAATATTTTTGACGAATTTTTTCAGAATTTTTTTTAGACACTCACTTTTACATCTAAAATTAAAGAATCTGGGTGATTTGAATTTACATATAAATTAATCATACAATTTTGGTTTTAATTCACTTTAATGCGTGTAGGACTTTAACCTTTTTTATATATTTAATATATAAAGTTGTCTAGCGAAATAAATTGCGAAAATTTTCTATTCAATTTGAAAAATTGCGTATTTAATATTAGAGGATTTGCTCGAGTTCACTAATATCGATGGAACACTATATATATCCAACGCTCATGCTTTTTGATCTCTCTTTTTACGTATCAGCGTGTGCAGACAATAGATCATTGTTTCCGCGGCTTTGGGAAAAGCCTTTCACGAGGATATATGAAAAGAATCCTTTATTGGCGCACATCGAGCCAATATTTCGGGTACTAATAAAAAGGTTCAATGAGGACTGATTGCTTAATGATTGTGAATGAAAAAGATGAAAATAATCAATGAAGAGACAAATCAATCAATATTACGTACAGTGTGTATTCCATTCCTTGAATCAATTTTGTAGACGCATTCTTTGATTAATTCAGAAATTATAAGTAAAAAATACCCTTCGAGTTTTCTCTATTTTTTTCAAATTTATAAATTAACTCGAGTTTTGAAAGATATATTTATGCCTTCACCGCTTTTCCTTTCCCTCCCATTGTTCGGCTTTAAGCATATCGGACAGTTCTCGTATTTCTCCCCGCGATGCCGGCGGGCGATTATTATTTTACCCGCCATCGCCATAATTGCACGCTTTTACTCTCACTTCCATCAATTTCCTTCTTCGCGTCTGCGGTTATTAAGCTTGGGAGAAGCGCGCATAAATCTTGTAGGTTTCCAGTAACGCGGCGCCAATTACAAGATGCGCGAAACCGGTCAGTGAGATCTATCGGGCATACAACTGCGTATTAGGAGAGTAATCAATTCCATCAAATATTTTAAGAATGATTGGGAATAACTTGAAATTAATACTCTGTGTCGATTATATATATATATATATATATATATATATATATATATATATATATATACACATATGTTATTTTACTATTTTTCGCAAGGGTTGATTCACTATTGCAGCATCTTGACAGTATATCTTTCATCATCGAGCAATTCGATACTTGTGATATCGTGCTCTTTCATCGAATCTCTCGTAACACGAGAGTTCGACGGATGTTGTTGCAACGAGTTAGAAATACCATCGAAAAGTGAGTCTAACCTTTCGAAATTTCTACAGAGTAATTTTAACATCTAATATCAATAAAATTGTACAAAAATAAATATTTTTAGAACATAAAGGACGTCGTAAATAAAAGCTTTCCTGATTTTCTAAAGAGTGAGTAAAAGAAAAATTCCGAAAGCTCTTTTTGCAAATTATTATTACGTATCTTTCATTTTTATATCAATCTGCCCTGGGTCTAAAAGTCTCCATCGTCAATCGTTTCCACTTTCTTTAAAAGCTATCTGTCGCGCGAGGAAGGAACGAGGAAATCCCTGGCAAAGGTTGCCTGCAACCAGCCAACCATTTTCTCTCACGAGCTGCTAATTACGAAGGCATGCGTGAAAGGGCTTTGAGAGGGTGACACGAGACGCTTCAACAATCCAGATTACAGAAGAACTATAACCCCTATTGTCTTTCAAGCTCGTTAGAGAAATAACTCGACGAACGTTCCGGCCAACATCGCGGGTTCCTTTTGTCGCTCTTTTCCGCGTTGAAATTCCCGCGAACACGCGCGCGCGTTCTTACGTCGCGTTCCGACGACGACGTTTTTTTTCCGCACGGAATGGACAGGAATCTTAATTGGAAATTTAAACGGACTTGCGGAGAGAGTTGGTTCTTCCGCCACCATCGGTGGCATCCAAGAAAAAAATTGCGCTTCAAATACCGATAGCAGTTTTTAGAAAATTGAACTTTTATCGAGATCTTTATATAATATTATTATTATAGACAAAAAATGTAAAATAAGCTAGTCGAGATTTGTATATTAAAATGTTGATCATATTATTGAAAAATGCAAATCATAAAATTGCAAAATCATAATAAATATATAATGAGTACATTTTTTAATTAAGCAATGTATATGGAGAAGTTTATATAAATATATAAGCAAATATTTTGCTTCGAAGAAAGCATATTAGTTTATTTAACAGATGATAAAATATAAATATATTCCAGGAAACGTGCGCCGAGTTTCAATCAATTCATCTTGTCATTACAAAATATTCTCTTAATTAGAAAATGAATTATGTATAAGCTATGTATATTATACAGTAAAATATATAAATATAAATATCAAATGTTTTATTCAAAATATTAATTATTAATAATTGGTGTGAATACATATGTGTACTTATTTGGATTCAATCGATATGTTTTGTAATCGCAAAATATGATCTATTAGAATACCAACAAATATATACACGAATTAGTCAGAAAATAATTATCTTTTATGTAACTTGTATGTAACAAAATGATATTTTATAACTCTCTCATTTTCCATCATTTTAATTTTTACGCCGAATTATTAAATTGCGCAAAATATTTGTTTCGATAAATAGCTGTCGCTTTGATGATGCGTTCACGAATTTTTATTCGAGAGGTTGAACTAATCCTACAGATTGATATAATCGCTAATTATTTGTAGAGAATAATTGCGTTTTGAGAAACAAAACATATAGAACAGATCAGATGTTACTCTCTGCCAGTTCGAATCGCTATATAAATTATTACAGCACGTCTATACAATGTAAACATCAACACTGCGTCAATCGTAGCTCTATTACTTTATGCAGAATATTTATTATCTTTACGAAATAATTTCGTTCCGAATATTCAATTTTTCACAATTCATTTTTAATTTAATATATTTTATTTTAATAAATGAATCAGTATAGCAATATTCCATTATTTAAATTATTTGATCCAGCGATTCGTGTATTATTGCATGCACTATATTTCAATTATTTTCCGTTATTTGAATTATTCTAACAATTCGTACGTTATTCCGCTCTTACAATCCGGAAATGATAATGATACATTACATATCGGTAAAAAAAATTAATGCGCGATACGAAACACGTTTGAGTCCCCATAAATATATATATAGTTCAAGAAATAATTGTCCACTGTATGAAAATATCACAAATAAATTAATAAATTAAAATTCCACAGTGCATCAATTTCTATATTTCAAAATAATAATAATATAATAATAAATAATAATATATCTCATTACTCTTAGGATCATATATACATATTTAAATAATGAAAGCGTGCACAAAATCAAAGTCCACCGAGAAGAGTCTTTCTTTAAAATTGCCTACGTAACCAGTTGCTTTTACCCCAGGAAAGAGTTTTCTTTTGTACGCGCAAAAATTAGCGCGATTGCCCGCTCCTTTTATCAACGCAATGACGCGGCGAAACTTGGCGCGGTAGATAGCCGGACGCCGCGATAAATCGTGATATCATCGCGTCTCGCTACACACAATGGGCACGTATCTATATCGTATCCGCCACGCGGGGGTGCTGACCCGCAATTAATTTTCAACGTGGAATTAATCGCGGCCCCTTATCAAGCCAGCCGCGATACTTCGCCGCCCGTTCTTCTCTCCCCCCCCCCCCCGCACCCCCGAAATTTGTCGTCGCTTCTGCGACCCGTTGAATTCTCTCTCGCTCGCTCCAGTTTCTCTCGTTCGATATATAAAAGTACGCAAACGGCGAAATATTCGACCAATCACCGGGTCAGATTAAACCTCGCGCGTCAATTTCGGAATTTAATATTGGTCGCGTATTAAAGTTTATCCACATCGGGATTTCCCCAGAGCGGAGAGTTAATCATCCCCTTTCCGCTGTACACCCATAGTCTTCGTCTCGATGCACTTTGCCAAGTTTGGACTTACATCATTAGCGATTCGAGGCACATATCTTGTTATCTTGCCGTTGCCAGCCAGTTGCTGCACTCGAATGCACGTCTGGGTGTGGGAGGGTGCAATCGGTATTATTATACATCGTGATAATAATACCTGCTCTCCGCTCTCTGTGTATTATTACGCGCGCGCGTTGTATAATATAATAGTATTATACGTGTGCATTATCGTTTGGTCATTATTTTGCATGAAATTAGTACTGTCTTTAAATTACTTGAAAAAAAAAAAAAATCAGATGAGAGAAAAATGAAGCCAGCAAAGTTTATTATCTCCCTCTTCTAAAAAAAGTTGTATGTTATTTACATATTGTTGTCTCTTTGCCGAGATGCTGATTGATTGTCTCGACGTTTCGTTGTCAAGTGTTATTACGACTTGCTTCGAGCGTGTCGTCTGTAGCTGTCAAATTTTGACAGTTTATGTGACAACTTGTAGAAAAATTAAATTAAAGAAAAGTTAAAAAAAAGTTAAAAAAACGAAGAAGAGAAAAAAAGAGACAAAGAAAAGTACATATATTATATATGCATGTATTGTATATGATGAATCTATGTATAAACTTTTTTCCCATGATTTTATATATATATTTAATATGTAATTTATATTTGTGTAATTAATAGAAAAAAAGAAGGAGAAGGGATATAATATTAAATAAAGAAAGAAAAAGAAAAAAAGGATGGTTTCTTAAAGTCAACCGTAAATATTAAAATTAAATAATCAACAATCAATTAGCATTGCGGAAAAGAAACTTTTAACATACACAATAATAACCATACAACATAATATAAACATAAATAAAATAAATGGCGCGCGCTTTAAATGTTCTAGTTATATCAAAACATTTATTATGTGTAATTTATTATAATTATATTATAATTATATATTACATATTATAAACTTATTATATATTAAAGAAAATTCATTAAGAACACATTTTATTCGTTGATTATATAATTTAGTGGCGGAGAATACTTTAATAACAATTTAATTTCACCGTTAAAACGGTAACGATTTCGCTGTAATAGCGAAAAACTGTTTCTCCGCGCAGTTAAATAAAGGGCAACGTGACTGTGGAAGATATGGGTGTACTTTAAAGTTCCAACCAAGACAAGAGAGAGAGAGAGAGAGCCAACGTCAACGTAATTCTCGCATGCAACGCTTGTTGCCGTTGTGTAAACGCAAGAAACAACGCGATCAATCTCGTGCGGTTCGCCGGCGATCAATCCGCGGTTCGTTTCGCCGAAGCACGAAAACCGACAGCGCGACACCGGGCTGGGCTGCCCGGTCTCTTCCGTGTTTTCGTTTGACCCTTCGCTCAAACTGACGGTACTTCACGATCGTCCATCAGTCAGGCGAACACCCCGAATTCTTTTACGAGCACAGAAGCGGAGATTACACTGTGAATTTTCTTTTTTCTTTTCTTTCTTTTTTTCTTTTTACGCGCGATCTCGTCGTAAAAGCGCACCGAAAAGACCTGAAGTAATGGCTCTTTAACTATCCGGAGTCAGACTCCACTGGGCATTTTTAAAGTTAACATTGTTGGTTCAGGCGGTTAAGAAACAATTGTTTTTTTTTTTTTTTTTTTTTTTTCGTTACACCATCGCGCGCAGTTTTAACTTATTTCAAAGATCTTAAAGTTTCAACGAATCGATAAAAACTGGAAGAACTAAATACAGATGCATCGAAAAGCTGCGACTGTATAATTTTTTTTTTTTTTTTTCATTTAAAACTTTAAAAGACTTGCGACATAAGCAGGATATATAATGTAAATGTGTTTATTCGTCTCTGTCTACTTGTGTTATGTAGTATCATGTCAAACATCGTAGTTAATTCGTATGTTTACGTCGTACAGTTATTCTTGCGGTGCTTTAAAGCACGAACCCGAGCGTTTGTTACTATTTCGTTCCTCGACTCTTGTAGCGCAAACGTGGCTTTTAATAAGAGGATTTGCTTGTGATACAAAGGGCTATTGTTCCCAGAGCTATTATCAACTTACAGGACTTCCGAGCGCGCGCTACGTGGCAATTTGCGCTGCGTATTAAAAATTATCCGTTAATATTTTGAGCTTTCTTGCAACGCCCATAAAAACGGTACAATTAATTTTTATCTGACGCGCAATTTTTGCGCTGCTTTTCAACGAAGATACTTCCATATAAAATGGGGCGTACAAAGAATTAATATTCTCTTTGTTGTGAAATTATTAATATACATGACTCCTTTTTTGAGAAAAATCTAATAATATTATTTAAAGAAATTTTTTTTTTTAATATCATGTGTCCCTTTGATATATTATTCGATGAACGAAATATATAACAAATCTTGTAAATAATATTATTTAATTCATGTTAAAAATTAAACATTAATATGCGCAAATAATACGTGCATATGTTTATTTACGTAAATGTATTTATCTCTCTTTTTTTCTGTTAGAAGGAGCTTTTCAAACATAATTTAACACAATAAGAAGAATAAGGTAGAGATAAAAGAGCGAGGATGATAACGGCTCAATGCAGCGCAATTAGGTTCACTTCATTAGGACTAATTAACATCACAGCATTCCCACGAGAACACGCTGCAACACGAGCAGGAATTAAAAAGCATTCGCATAAACGGCTTATATTTTAATACGCAAATCTATTTCGGCTCATAATCTGGGCGCAGCAGCCCCGTGCTTTTTTAATTAAGTCGTCTCATCGAGTCGCCCTGCTTGACTTTCTCACCCTGCTTATGAAGTTATTACATAAGAAAAAGCCGAGAGAACAAAAACGCGACGACGGTAACGGCGACTATCTTTCCGCAGCCTTTTAAAATCCACGGTAAATGTTTAATCAGTTAATATCGGAAAACGCGTTATGGCATCTGTGACATATAGACATCGGTATCGGTTTCCCTTCTTGTTTTTTTTTTTTTTTCACAAGCTTGAACGACAAAAGCGAGAAAGAGAGAAAATGAGCGAGAAAAGAGGAGAGAGAGAGAGGAAATATTTGCAGAATCACCAAGGCTACTCCATAGCTTTCGCTGGTCATATTTTATCACTATCTACCCTTCTTACACTACGCTACCCTCTTCTATTACTGTACGTTACACTATGTGGCAAGCAATGGCCACCAGGAAGAGGGGCAGTTAATATATATAATATATTTGCACAGGTATTTCCCGATAATTAAACCAAATGAGCAAGCTTCACGAGTCAATTTCATAGCAAAATATATAAGGAAAGAATTTGTACGCGATGACAATAGCTGCGGCAAAAATATGCTGGCGATTCTGACAAAAAGGGTACTTAAGTCTATTCACCACCATATAATTCTGTTCCGTTTTTATTAAAGCGGATACGCTCGTCTGGGCTTTTTCCCTTCGTCAAAGCGACGAAATACCACCACGAGGTTAATTTCACAATGAAATATGCCGCGGTAACCGCTTAATGCGCATTGCGATTCTCACAGGACGATTTTCTTTTGTGACAATAGTAGTTACCGTCCGCTCGGTGGCGAATTTACTTTCGACAATTGTTAGTCTCTGCTTCAAAACTGGAATCGTTTATCATTTATTCCAAGAGGCAAAGTACAAAATTATCCGTAGCATAAGCAAACAAAGAGCAAACGAACTACAAATCGCGACGTATAAGTGAAGAAAACAGTAAGCATTTAAACACATAAATAAGCATACGAGAAAAAAGCATAATATAATGTGTGTAATCTAAAAAAATAAAGTAAGAAGTAAAACATATTTTACACACATGGATATATATGAGATTATGTTTCGTTATAATTTTTGTGACGTAGATAATTAAAACTAAAAATTATTATTAATAAAAAAGTTATAAATATATTAATAAATATTGAAATATTAATTATCTAAGTATAATAAATTTGTATTATTAAAATTTCGAATTCTTCATTTGTCGACTTTTTAACACAAACATGTAATTTTTCTAAAGTACCAAGACAATATCCATTTCTAAGAGAACACAAATGTACTTTTGTTTACTATATTGTTTTCTTCTTTGCGCGAAATTTTTCTAAAAGCAAGCTTTCTTGAAACAATTGTGCAACTTCTTCTATTCTCCAAACGACATTGCACGCGTGTATAAGAATTTCACGTTATCGTATAAAAAAAAAAAGAAATAAAAATAGTCGGTTATAGTCAAGTGAAAAGTACAGATTTTTTCGGATTGCGAAGCGCTCTTGCTTCCTTATGACGATTGCACATTCGCAAGAATTGAAGATTCTTCGTAGAACATTAAATAAATCTGTCGCGTGAACTTGCGAACGAGATTTTCGATATTCGTTGGCAAAATCATGATTTTCTTATTGAAGACGAAAATTACATATTATAGATATTACATATTCAAAAAGTAAAACCATTTTTTTTTAAAGAAACTTGCAAAATTCGGAATATATATTTATGTGTGTAGATGAGTTTTAAAATAAATTTTCTTCCCAAGATCATTTCACTATGATAAGTCAGATTGAAATTTGTACATAAAATAAAAGGAAGGAGAGAAGTGTCATCGATTCTTCCATCACTATTTTTCTTGATTTTTCACGACGTTTCTTGTACTTGCTCTACCTGGCGTCGAAACAAAAATATCCGGCGCGCATTTGCGCGGAAACGTGCAATTTTACGGGTCGCGGCTCACCCCGTGTGTGTCGCGACTCGTCCAGCCCCTCTCGCGAAGCGGTGCGAGGATTGCGAAGCTGAAAATCAGCCGGTATCGACCGCATCCTTTTCTCCCTTGAACCACATTCCGCCGAGTGTCTCGGGAACAGAATAGCTTTGATGGCTTTCGTAGCTCGTTTGACTCCCGCGCGCGCAATGCTCTCCACCAAGCTCGCACGTACGTTTGAATTATAACTCGCGCGTGCGACGAGTTCGCAATAATCGTGACCGTTTTATCGCCACTATACAGGTCACCCGTATATAGCGAAGTGTGTCCCGGAAGGGTGCAACAAACCCTGCACGAGCGGGGAGTTTTGCGAATCGGAAGAACCATGAATTTATATCGCAAAATAAACTAGCATCGATACTTGGTATTGGCAAATGGACAAAGTTCATAAATGTGTTATATTCAATTATTTGAAAATAAATCGGATTTTTTTAAACATGCCAGTATCCACGCGAAATTCAAAATCCTGTGCATTATTTGACTTTATGCGGTTCGGGTTGCATCCACGAGATGGAAAGTCTGAGTCGTAAAATTCCGGCCGACGCTCTGCAATTTGTACGTCACCCTGTGGGCCGGCACTTAAAAGTTTACCGAAGAAAACCTGCACTCGGGCACTCATTCGCCAAACTTGGAGCGTATGAAGACGCGTTTTCCGAACAGACATCCCAGGTCCTTTTACGATGCACTCCGTCCAAAGACGTAGTGTCAATCGTCCGCTATTCTAGTTTCACGCCAGCCTGCTCGGTGGTTTACGACAGAGACACCGGGGCTTTTAAGTATTAAAATTTCCAAGGGGGGTTGCCTCCACTCAACGTTTCTCCCTCGCGCACTTTCCCCTTTTTTCCGGGCATCGACGCGGAATTTCTCCCTCGTGGTTCACCGCTGAGAGAAATTGCGCTACGACTGGAAGGATCTAGCACGTTAAAACATAATCAGGCATTACGGTCAGGCAGGGCGCGATAAAGCTAACGCGCGGGGGCGAGAGAACCGAGAGCGGATAATTACGTAAATACGATAGCGGCAGCATTACTTATGCGTCGGGTGTAAGAGAGATTTATAGCGCATCGTGCCACTGCACCGCATGTCTGATGAAATTAAAAGTCTCCCCGTCCCGTCGTCGTAACATTTAAACACGCTACGGGTTCAATTGAAAATAAGGGATTACCTCCAACATTTATAAATATAATTTTTCTCACTAATTATCCATTATAATAATATATAATACATGCATCTTAATGTTCGATTCTAATAAAAAGAAATACAGTTTACTGTGATTGCCTCTCGTGCGACAAACATTTTTTGACATAATACATAGGACCAATTTTTTTCTTTATATTTTGTTTAAATTAAGACTAACGCGGTTGTCGTTTCTTCTTTCATTTCGCGTTTTTTTTTTTCTCTTAATTCACGCGGCAACCACTTTCTCGCAATACTTTTTAAGCATTGCCAGACGCAGCTAATTATAAAACGTAGAACGACGTCCAACCGTAGCGACACTTGTCAAATAAAGAAATTAAATAATAATAATAATAATAATAATAATAATAATTTGTCCACGCGTTACATCTTCTCTTTCGATATCATATTCACGCACAAGTTTTTTATTTGAAATTATGTTATACGTTGTTTTATGCGACATACATAGGATTTTCACTTTTGCGTGCGCGCCACACATGCGTTTGACACATTAGTCAGCCTTTAACCAAAATTGGCTATATTAATACTGAACAAATACAAATTACAAATGTATTTTCAATAAATTGGCCAATTCATGTGCTAAATATTGTGAACGATAAAATGATACGCAAACTAGAATACAAATCTTCAATTATGATTAATGATATTCTAATATCTTATCTAATTGGAAATCTATCAAAAAATGTAAGATAAATTTTTATCAAAATAGTCCATTCTAAATATTCAAGATGATCCACTTTCCTACCCTCATTATTTTTCAACGATATTTTTCTTTAGCGAACAAAATTTAAAACTAATTTTTTAAATTTATGAAGTATGTCAAAATATCTAAAGATAAATTGTAATTATTGATCTTACGTCATTTGCTGAGGATTTCTAATTTTAGTAGAAACACACTTGAGGATTACAACAAAACAAAAATGTTAAGAAAAATTAATCGTACAAGTTTATCACATCATGCACGGGCATGATACTGCGAGGCATTCCATGCAAAAGCCCATTTCGTCGGTCGTTTGCTCTTCCCTTCCGTCGCATCAACTAGCGAAGCAATATACAGTTTCGCTATGTATCTGGCAGTTACAACTTTCGAATTGCATGGGCTATGACTTGTACACGAGGGAAAGGGATCGTGACTTAGGTGTCACACGTTGGGCGCAGCGCATCTCGTGAATTATTGCGACTGAACTAGTCACGAAAGGTAAATCGTTGATAGCTGAGAGAGCTATCCGACTCCTCTGAGAGAGGGAACGTTACTTTTATACTACTACATAGCCCGTCTCGTTGCATAGCCAGTGAGAGGACGGCCTGGCCAATTAGATTACGCGAGGGTGAATAGCAAGATACAGACGTGCAATCCGGAGAAGAGTGCTACGAATGCAAGAATGCATTTGCAGATGGACATGGAGCCCGAGGCGGCCCATAGAAATTTCTCTACTTTCATGGATAAGCGAGAAAAGAACCGTGCACCGGTCATAAATATTTACTTGCCTGGTCGATCAAATTTCGCCAAGAACGGGTTATACACGGCCATTTTTAAATGAGAGTTAAAAATGGCAAGTTTTTTTTTATACTTTCATACAAGAATCGTTATCGTTGAAAAATTTATCACGAAAAATCAGATAATAATTACAACGGAAATAGAAACGCCAATTAAACCGATTAAGAAATATACATTTATTCGTACATATATGTATAATATTTAATATGGCGCGCAGAAAACTCTATTTCACGAAACGGATTTAATTCGCGTGATATAAAATGTAAAACGTATTTTCGAAAATAGACTCGTCACATCGGATTAACAAAAGATCCCAAGTATAAATTTCAAAAGTACGCTTCTCAGAATGTTCTACTGCAAAAATGAAACAATCGCTTTTCCAAAATTAAGAAGCCCCTTAGATGGATTATTTAACGTCTCGGCAGAATAAACTGTAGAGCAGAGTAGCTCAAAGATGTTCTCTCGCGTGTACACGTCGTGGCGCAGTGTGCACGAGGCGAATAAACTCGTCCGAGCGTGTCACACGTTTCATGAAAGATGCACGAGCGCATATTGTATTAGGGTACACATCCGCTTAAAATAACGCGCTACCCCGGGCTTTTTTCGCGGCGTAAGGGCGCGATATCCGGAGGAGGGAAAGAGCATGACATCTGAGCATGCAAATCCGCACAAGTGCCGCTCTCTCGGTGGAAAAGTTCGCGAGGAGAGAGAAAGCTATCTCAACGGAAAACGATCAATCCCCGCTCTTTAACGCGCTTAAATCGAACATCCATCCGTTTTTCTTCCGCGCCCGTAAAAACGTGGGATTTGACGTACGCGTCACCGCCGGCCTCTTGTCATCTGGCACGCGACGTTCATAACACAATTGAACCACTTTCCTATTAATGGATTATTATCATGGTTTCTTCATTAAACCGCGATTATATCTCTATAAAATAATATTTAAAAAATAGAGGTCACGCTTTCTTCTTTCAATATATTTAATATATTGAAATATTTATTTAAACTTATAACACTTTCTTCTTTTTGCAATTTTTTACATTTTGCATTCTCTGTCGGAGAATCTGAAGGAAGAAGAGTATTTCCGAAAAATGTAGATGCACAACTCGGTAAATTAATGAGTTTGTTGAGCACGGCCGTATTATTTCATTCTGTGATACAACGAGCGTGCCGTCGTCGTTAATTCTCGTTTGCGTTACGACGGCATGGCAGGATGCAAGCGCCAATGTCGCGTGCATGCGTGCGTGCGTGCTTACCTAAGTTCGTGCGAACGGCGGCAGCTTTAACGTACTCCCTCGTGTCAGTATTAAACTTGCAACCAAACCACGGGGAGAAAAGAGGCCGGAAGGGAAAGAGGGTTGTACCGACGCGACACACAGGGTGCAGGATGCAACGAGGAAGAGGGGCCCTCTGGCTGGTGCACCAGCCGCAACCTGGCTGCTTGGCAGCCAGGGGCAACTGCCGAGCTATGTTTATTGCACACAACCCAGTTTGTAAAGCCCACTTTAAATGGAAATAACGTGCCTCCTTCCTTCCTTCCTTCCTTCCTTCTCTCTCTCTCTCTCTCTCTCTCTCTCTCTCTCTCTCTCTCTCTCTCTCTCTCTCTCTCTCTCTCTCTCTCTCTCTCTTTCTCTTTCTCTTTCTCTCTCGATCCCTGTTCCTCTATTGCGGAAACAAAAGTTTTCACGTTCGAGGCGACCGCGCCGGTGCTCCTGCAGCTGCAGCTGCATCTAAGTTCGACCGGCGTGGCTCTGCTATCTGTCTTCGCGATAAACTGAAGAGACTAATTGAGAAAGGAAGCATATATGCGCGAATATATCGTTTATACAAATTTCATATATAAACATGTAAGATGCAGCTGGGCGTTTCAAATTTCTTTCTTATCTTTAAAAAAAAATGGAATCGATTAAAAATTAGTTTATTATCATTTAATTTATATGATATAAGAATAGAGATAAAAATAGAAAATATATTCAAATTTTTTCTTTCTTATCTGCAAGAGCAAGCTTGTAGTTTATTTCCGTTAGATTGAGAATTAGAGATCCGTGTGTATATCTCTTTATGCGAAACGGTTTCCGGCTGACGCAATTTTACGTATTTTATGTATTGTAAGTTGCATGTCGTTATGTCGGGGTATTATGGTGAATTTCGCAGAAAATGTAATATTGCAGTCGGATGCCGCGACGAGGTTGTCGGGGAACGGTAATCCAGCAACCGGCACTCCACCTCCGTTCCGTATCAAAAAACGTCTGTGCATTTGTTTGCGAAAAGTAAATTGAAGAGCGGTTATAACTGATAAAAAATTTCGCAATTCAAAATCAAATAATCGCGAAGTCATCACCGTAACAATGTAAGCTTTTCTTTCCCTGCCTTCTATTCTTCTTCGATTCTAATAACTTTTTCCTCACAATTTTTGCACTACAATAGCATATCTGAGATTTTTAGCTTTTCGTGACTTTTTTTTGACAAGATTAACATTTCATATATATGCACAGAAAAAAAGGAAGTATCAAATCAAAACTTACATACTCATATAAACGCGTTATTAATTTATAATCTTCTTAGAAGAATTTAAAAATCTTAAATTTCAACAATATTATATAATCTTATTTCAATACTACAATTGTCATTTGAAGAATAAAATAATTATTTTTACTCTAAAAAAATTATAATCTTCGATTTGAACATTCAGAAAGAAAATTATTCTTAAATAACAAAAATATATATATTTTTTTTAGTTGAACTATATAAAATGTCTTTATCCAAGCAAATTTTCATTATTTAACGCAATACAATCTCATTTCAAGATTTACATTTTAAAATTAAAAATATTGTCAATGTAAGAGAATATTCTTTTTTTCTATGTATGGACATTTTTTCAATTTTTACGCCAATTAGATTCTTATAATAATACACGTGGATTTAATCATCACGACGTAATGCGATTCTGAGATGTGAGGAAGCTGCCGACCATGACGGCTGCTGTCAGAATAGCAAAAATGTGTTAATATCGTTTGCTCACCGCATCGCTTTAATTACTTTAACAATTCTATAACACGCTAATTGTTTTGCAAGTATTACAGTTGCTAGTTTTCATAAGATCGCGTGCTTTAATTGTAGCAATTGCATTAAACTTTGTTTGTTACTGCGATTTTTTCTTTACAAAAATGAAATTTTTTTCTCTGAAGCATGATTAAGTTCGCGAGCCTACAGAGAAGGAACGTAAAAGGACGTGAACTACAAAAGAACGTCACGACTTCTTCGCATGGAAAAAGAATCTTTTTAGGTCGCAGTCCATGTTATCATCGCGTGCATGGTCGACGGAATATTTGCACAAATATTTCCAAACGCGCGCGTTTTGCACAACGTCAAAAAATCTTGAAGAGTACTTCTAAGTACGCGTGCAAATTCATATTTATGTTACATTTTAATCATGTGCAACGTGATCCCTTACATTTTGCAAGTTAGTCGATCACGTTATAATGGCGAACGCGACGAAAATCGATAAACAGCGCAGTCTGAAAGCGCTTTTTGAAAAGAGTGTTCGAGGAAAATTATTTTAGCGGAACTTTTCTGCAAGAAAGTAATTATAAAATAATGGCCGGTGGCCAAAGTCTTGCTTCATAATTAGCAGACAGGCACGATGATTAAAAAGTTGCATCTCCGCTGGAATAGCTCTTTCTTTATAATTTGGATCTCTTTGCGAGGGCCTCTTTATATTCAATTTGAATAGTATCTAATATTAAATGACTCATTTCTTCACAGTAGAATGAGCTTTCACCGGAGAACGGTCATCTTTTGCCACGAAACTTTGATTTCCTTTGCTATTCGCACGACTAGCGAGTATTCGTAAAAATTAATCAAGCTGACCGTCAAGCGGCAGGAAAGTATAATCCGGGAGCAAAGAGTTAACATGTCGCGAGACGTTTCCGGAAAAAAAACACAGGCCCACATATGCATTAACCGTGAACGTTGCAGGTGCTCGCGACGTTAATAAAAATACAGTGCGACTTTTGTAATCCGAAAGCTATGATAATCCAAACAAGTTTTTCAAATCTATATGTATACATTGAGAATTATTATAAAATATCGCGATTTACATTTAAATTTACCTTTTTCAGCGTGTCACACAAATTGATAAAAATGTACGAGATATATTTTTTATTAATTTTTTTTTCACAAATATCGTTCAATTATTTTAGAATCGGTTTTATCCAATCAGACTTAAACACCAAGAACGAAGAAAGTTATAAAAAAAAAATAAAATAAACTTTGTGTCGCATAAATGATAATATCAAATGAAACATTAACCTATATTCGATTTTGCTTGAGTTTTACTTTAACAAGACTTAATATTAACAGATATGTATATTTTAGAGAATTATAAAATATTGCAATTTACATTTAAATTTACTTTTTTTTTCAACGTGTCACACAAATTGATAAAAATATATGAGATATATTTTTTATTAATTTTTATTCACAAATATCGTTCAGTTATTTTAAAATCGGTTTTAACCAATCAGTCTTGAACGCTAAAGAAACAAGTTATCAGAAATAACAAAAAAATTGAAAAAAATAAACTTTGTGGTGCATAAATGGTAATATCAATCAAATAAAACACATTAGTCTATATTCGATTTTACCTGATTTTTTTTTTACCAAGCTAAGATTAACAGATATATGTATTAAATTCTATCAGTGAAACATACTAATAAAAATTGAAAATTTTTTGCAAACAATGTTGGTTTTTCTGATTTGAACAGATTTATATTTTTCATTTAATTTGAAACGAGCTTTAACAGATTTGTAATTTGAAGATTATTATTATGCAAGACTATTCGCGCGCAAAATAAATCTTCATGTTTGTGTCATGCTTATCTATTGTTCTTATTTTTTTCAGGTAAGTTTGCCTATCCATGAGGAGCACATGTAGTGTGTATTATCCTACATACTTGGTGTATGGTAAGTAATCCTTATTTACATGAAGTGCATTGAATTTCAAAGGCTTTTCAAGGCCGGGTTTTAGAAATGCAAAGCAGAGATAGAGTAAATTCTTAATATAATTTCAAAGGTTTTTACCACACAAATTTGTAACGTAAAAATTACATACTGAAAATAATGAAAATTTCTGATAAACGTAAATCTTTCTCCACATTTTTCACTAAAGAAATCTATGATTCGCGGGTCATTTATTCATCATGTATTCGTAATTTCACTAGATTCCAAATATTTTATATACATAATTTTTGTCGATAAAAAAACACTTAGGGTAATTCAGACGACTTTAATTAGGGATTAACGCGTGCTCTTTTGCTTTAATATACGAGATGTCAGCGAATCATTGTACGACAACTATCCCAAGAAAGAAACGATGCCGCGATCAAAGTATCGAGGGGGTAAAATTCACCCGGGTCCTTCTTTTTCCTCCTACATTTCCATTCCGGTTTATAACACGCGTGCGGCTCGAAGATATGGTCATTCAAGGCATTAAGAAGATTCTCATAATCCAAATCACACAGGTGAGGCGTCTACTCGGCCGCGAATTGGATATTCAACCTAATTCCCGCGCGGTGAGAACCGTAATGTAACTCCACTTAATTCCCAATCGGCTTAACCTACATGCAACGCTACCATTTGACGCTATTCGAACTCCCCTTCCATTCGGGAATACGCAGAAATACTTAAGAAGCATGTAAGCGAGTATGTTAGTCCCTCTCTGTTTGACAATCAGAAATTACAGACGCTCCCCCATCCCCCTGCATCATTCCTGTCACTGCGCCGCGTTGACAGAGGGGCGTACGTTCGTGAAATTTTGTTTGCGATTTCTTTCGTTTTTCTTTCGTTTTTCTTTCGTTTTCCGCTCAAAGTTCGCTCCTTTATTTGAGGAGGGATTTCAGGTGTTCCGTTGTGTGTGCACGAAAGAACCAACGGGATAACCGAGTTTACGATGCAAATTCCGGCAATATTTCACATCCGACAGTCGAACAGATATTTGCAATCCGTTGCTCCGTTATTTATTTACCGGGTGGGGATATGAGGGAAAAAGTATACCTGGAGCTTCCTGCACCAGCCATTCGTGAATAACGAAGTGCGGATTGGGGGCAACCTAGAGGGTAGGTTGAGTGGAGGAGGAGGGGGGGGGGAGGGGAACGGAGAGCGTACGATGAATGAATAGAGCGGAAATACGGACAACGTTATAGCGTTGTGGGGGCACAAATGTTGGTGCTGTTTCGTTGGAAATGGAATTAACGTCTCTTTATCGAAAAAGAGAGTTTTCTCGAATCCCGAGGGGAATGAACCGGGTAATTAAATTCGCGATAGTTCATCGGCTGCTGGCTGCTTTCGAATTATTTGATTATAGTGGACCGCTATTGCCACATCTCTCGTTAGCCATATGTCGGCTGCAACGCGTTCGATGGAACGATGATAAAGCAAGAAGAATAAGTAAAGTACTCACCGTTCGTCGAACTTTATTTGTCGAGCACCATTTCTCATCATCAGAAGCTACGGAGCGTTGTTTATACGAGGGACGAATTGCTCGGGTTTCGCGAAAATTGCGAGAATTGCGAGGGTTGCAGCGTTGATTTCTGTAACAGATTTTCCAAAGTAATTGTAAATTATTTTTCAACAAGAATTAAGATACAGTTGAGCGATTGAAATTGGTTTTAAATATTCGAAAAATAATTCAGATATTTTAAATAATATATTCCTCTATTTAAAATTAAACATGAAGAAAATTTTCTATCTAAAAGCCATCAAAAGTGAGACGGAACGAAAACAATCTCGTGTGAGAGATAATTCTCTCGGCATAATTTTCAACAATTGAATTCAACGATGTTACGCATGCTGAATCACATTAGGCTCGCGAGGAAAATTAAGTCCGCAGTTTCCGCATGTGGACGACATATATATATATTACACGTGGGCGGTACATCAAAGAACGCCAATGTGGGACTTCCATTAAGAGCAATGCCGTTACCGTGTAACAACGTCCGCTATCGGAAACGCGCGCGCTGTTACACGATTTCTCTCACGCGGAAACTTTGAGCGACAAACCGCAAGGGTTTATGTCATCGATGCCCGCGGCCAGGAATAATGTAGGCAGGAGTAATTAACCTTACCAAAGTTTCCTCGTGTCGATATAATTGATAAACTTGTCAATTTAAATTATATCCTTCGGTTCAAATTCTAAATATTTTCATACTTAATCCTTTCATCTTTCCGCGCGCAAAAGTTTATCTCTCTTTAATTATGTCCCGAAAGAAATATGTAACACGATGATATTTATACAAAAAATATTCGTGGGGGACGAGCGTTGTAGAAATTTCCCGAAATTTGTTCCGTCGGGTTCTGTCGCTCGTGTCGTATTTTCCGGTAACAGCTGGAACTCGACGACGATCTTCCGGCAAAGTTCGTGGGTAGACGGGTTAGCTAGCACAAAGTTGGTCGTTCCCTTCTTATCGCACGGCAACGATAAGTTTCAGTTAGGTCAGCGGGGGATAATCCGTAATAGGAAGGGGGTACACATACATATATATATATATACATATATATATACGGTGATATGTATATATGTATATAACGCGACGCGGTGATATAACATAAGATTCGGAATGGCGGACGACGTTGCATGCGCGACATAAATCATTAAGTTAGTGGTTCCTCGCATATCTGGCCGCTTTACGGAGAACGCGGCGACGCCGACGTGTCGCCCCTTTTGCGTTGTTCCTTTTGCAAAGCGAAAGAGAGAGAGAGAGAGAGAGAGAGAGAGAGAGAGAGAGAGAGAGAAAGAGAGAGCTTTGCCGGACCGCACTTCGTTTCTATTTTTACGTCGTTAGCCGCGAGCGAGTCCGATATCGCGACTTAGTGCACCGTTCCATTATGCGTGAAATTTATTATGCACCCGCCGTATCTCGCGTACCGGAAGACCGGAAAAGCTCGATAGCGGGATGACCCGGAGAATCGATGATTAAAAGCTTATGGGTGTTTGTAAAGCACGCGATTAAAATTCTATAGTATTTCCGAGGAGGCTGAGTATAAATGAAAAAGAATTCAAAAATATATATACTTTTCCTTCGTATTTTTCCTTCGTCGTGTAAAAGTTTGCCTTATAAGAAAATTATATTCTCTGTTAATGAAATTGAAAAAAAAAAAAGTATAATTCAAAATAACTTTCATACAAAAATCGTAATTATGTTAAGAATTGAATATCTTTATTATATCGAATGTGTAATATATACGTTTGTAATTTTAAATAAAATATAACAATTAAATAAGCGTAGAAATAAAAAGAAAACTTTCTCCATTTTTGAAAATGTCTCTAAATTTAGAAGAGAGAAGAGTTACTATAATTTTGTTATTATAATTTTGCAAACATTAGAAAATATTCTCTGAGCTCTGAGACAAGTTCAGATAATATAAAAGACAGCAATATAATGATCAAGCCATTTTAATAAATAATACATTTTCTCTGTCTTTTTTTCTTTGGTAATTGATTTGCGGCATAACTGCAACAATGCGTTTCTCAATAATTCGATCTCTATTCATAAAGATTTTCAGTATATCGATTTTCGAATCCGTTCAGTTAAACTTGCAATCGATCTCGAGATTGAATTAATAGCTTCAATTAAAGATTTATTTTTATCGACGCGAGAGCGCATAATTGTCATTACACTATTCTATCTTACATTGACGCTATGGGAGCTACTGTTGAGACGCGGCATCGCAAATTTTACAACGTGTCCTCGTGTCGTACAGATCGAGTGGGCGTAATAGCAATGTCGTGTTAATTAGAACCCGGTACATTCTCGCTCTCAAACACCACTAGCGAGCGTTGGTTAATTCCACTTTGGTCGTTTGCCGAGTCGCTGTCTTCACCGTTATAAACATGTATCAATGCCGCGATATGCCGCGAATTGATTGACAATTCTCTCGTCATCGATATGGAGCGACATGTCATCTTTTTAACATATTCGTAGAATAATAGAAAATATAAAATCTAATCTTACATTTATTTTTAATAATTAGTTTTGTCCGCGATTTAATCTTTTATCTATTTATTTATTTAAAAAACAATTGTATTGATCAATTTAAAAACTACGAAACAATGAAGAAATTTATTTTTCAAATAAATATTAATGTACAAGATAACATATGTTTTAGTTTTTAAAATGCAACGAAAATAAAGATAAATTAATTTTTTAATATATTCTGGGAGTAAAAATAATACATTTAAATTTTGTAATCAAAATACGTCTTAGTATGTTCAACTTTATTCATTTAACTGCGAGAGGGAAAGCTACAAAATTGACTGTTGTTGCTTCTAAATCAATATGCGGAAAATTCGTATCAAGGCGATGTGTGCCGCAACTAGTTAGATACCGGTTATATAACGTTGGTTACATATGCATTTTATAGGATTAACAAGTTACACAAGTGAATTGTTCGACGGCACGACGTCCCGTTAAATTATTCTACAGCATCCTGCCGCCATTATTCCTAAGTCAGTTAATCCAGCATCCGTTTCGTCAGGACCATTGAGTTCACTAAATTTTTCACTCTCGCTAAACAGAATTCCTATTTTATGATGATTCTAAAAGACCCAACGAGATTTTTTTATGAGATTTATTCGAGATTTATTGAAATGAAGACTAATATCACTATAGTGTAATGTAGTATATATATAAAAAGTATGTATTATTTAAAATTTTATATATATCTATACAAATGAAAGACACATGTCACTAAATCAGAAAAAATCTCTTGAAATTGAAAAAAAAGGGTGTTTTATAAAAATTGAAAAGTAAGTAATAAATATAAAATTATATTATACTAAAACATTTGAACCCATTTTATATACATGTGTGTGTTCCTTGATGAATCGAAGCCATCTTATAAAATGAATCTCCGTACAATGTAACTATCAACTGCAATCCGTTCGTATATCACATTCGCCGACCGGCTACAAAATCGCATTAAGCAAGATTGCATCCTATCGTCCTCGTCATAATACAAGATATTATTCGTATCAGTCACGCATCAAGTGTCTCGTATCGATCACCTCCAAGTGTAAGTTTACAAGGTTGGTCGAGTTTTTCGAACATTTCCGCTCAAGTAAACGCGTCGGAAAATGGAAAGGCAAGAACGAACGAAAGGATGTCGAAGCGATTCCGTATAGACTTCCATGCTCGGTTGCTCGCCGATTACAGTGAAATACCGTGCATTGTAACATGCAAACCGCGTGTACGAGGAACATGTGCGTATGTATATGTGTCGGTACACCACGTACACATATATAGCAGAGCATTACGCGACGCAAGGTCGTCGTCATCGCGGTGTAACCGGGGTTAGGTGAACCGTTCGCGCCGGCGACGATGTCGTGTTAATTACTCTACAGCCCGCTTCGTCGCCTTCCAACACGAGAAAACAGCCACGATGGCCCTGCGCTTCAAAACCCGTTAATCCGCTCGCTCATTGTTCCCGACAACGCGCGTTCGCCGGCATTCAAGCGCCCTGCTAATCCGCGAAAGTCGCGAACAAGGACGAACTCGGGGACGACTGCAAAATGCTTTCCGCCTCGGTCAATGTTAACGCTGAACTATTCATAATTAGTCTGGTTAACCATGCTCAAAATGAAAAGAATAATTGCCTCTAAAAGTAGCAATCTTTGAACTTTTAGACAATTTTAATAGTGATTTTTCTTTCAATTGTTTAATCGATTGGAATTAATCAATCTTTTTTTCCCAATAAAAATATTAAAAATATATACGGTGGGTTTAAAATGATGTAGTAGAAAGTAAAAATATCTGAATATATATAAAAAGATATAAAATGTTTTTACATTATATATGCAGTCTAGTGAATTTCTTTTGAAAAAAAATTATCATAGGATTAAAAATAAAATATCATAGGATTATATAAATAAATCACATAATTAAGTATTAATAAAGATTCATTAAAAATAAATGCAGTTAAATGTTTTGATTACACAGTAAAAAATAAAATGTTAATTTTAACATTTTTTGCATGTTCCAGAAAGTTGGCTCTAAATTTTAAGTTAAAATAACTCATTTATTGTGTGTTACTTATTGACAAACTGGAAATGTTAAATAACTGACACAAAATTTTACATTTATGTTTGTTAATACGACTTTAAGTGTAATGTAAAAATAACAGACAAATTAATTAAAAACTACATGAAAGAGTAATTATAATAACTTGTAAGAAATGTTGAGAAAACATTTTAAAACATTCATGATATTATTCAAAGATTTATTTGAACTTTTTTTACAATGTTAAACTAATTTGGAACATGTTGATTGTTTGAAATGATTGTTAATGTGTTAAAAACATTTAAAATAATATTCCATTTCTAAGAGACATACACAAAATGTGAAGTTATCAAGTTGACATAAATGTAGCGCATGAAAATGTTATAAAAATAATAATATATTAACTATGTTAATTTTACATTAAAATAGTAATCAAAACGTGGTAACACAAGAAAATTTTAACATATGGACGCACGATTTTTTACTGTGTATATAAAAAAAAATGTAAAATATTGTGCAGTCCAGCGAGTTGCTTTTTAAAAATTTGACAAGATAAAATAAAATGTCACGGGATTATATAAATAAATGATATGATGAAGCATTAATAAAGATTCATTAAAAATAAATGTTTGGATTACTTTAAGATTGATTTTCTGCAATTTGAAAGGAAATTATATTAGACTATTGTTGCGCTGAAACTTCTGCAATTGTTAAAGATTAATGACGCGTGTGTCTTCGTGCAAGGAGGACGAGGGGAGAAATCGTTAAACGCGGTGTTACAAGATAAGCTCGACAGGCACGGATGTACCAAACTCGGCTATAAATTCAACGAACCATTAATTTTCGGTGCCTTCACGCTCGAATATGCCTCGAATCTGGAATGTAAATCTCGACAATTTCTGTCTTCGCGGATCTCACACGGACTTTTTGCGCGTTCGGTCGTTCCACCCGCATGCATGTATGTAAAACTATCTGTCTGCGAAAAGTGTACCGTATATACTTTCCGGGCACGTATCCGCGGAACGACGACGCGTGGAATGGTAATACGACTTGCATATAATGTTTCCATCTTACCTGAGGGAAATAACGGAAAATATTCCCGATTATCGGGTGTCGCCCTTTTACAGCACTTTATCGCGTTTTATCGATTTTTGATCTTCGAAAAGGGCCAAATTGCACATCGCGAATACCGTATTATATCTGCAATATTTCTTGAATTGAATTTATAATTGGAAATAAAATTTCGAAGCCGCCGAAAAATTATTGAGTTTGTTGTCGAAACTGATAAGCGATATTTTATCCTTCGTATCGTCTCAATATATATATAATTGATATTTAGTTATTTTTAATCCTATTAAATGTTGGCGCATCAAACCTCCACTTTGTAATTCTTAACAACGGAGGAAGGGAAGAAGGGTTTCAATATTATAGAAAAATACCACCAACTTACGACGATCCCTTCCTCATCGACAATAAATTCAAAGTCTTTCCGATAATTGCAGGGCATTACGATCGAAAGTTTCCGGAGCGCGACGGGACTTTAAGTCGGCACTTAAAGTAAGAAGTCTGGGAAAGAAGGGAAAGAGAGCCGGTGAATAAAATCTCTTTTTCCGGTCCGCGGGAAATTATTTACTACCTTTATTTATCGGCTAATGACAATCGCCGTTTTCTCGGCCGGAACCTCTTCCGCGAACTTGACTCGCGCTCGCTTTTACAACAACAAAAGAAGACGATGCTTTCCCCCGATACAGAACCGATAAATCATTTCGTTTTCCGAGTAACATAAGTCTGGCGGAATGTTGGCATTAAATGATTACCCATTCCAGGGATGCGCACCGATTCGCGAACTCCCTATAGGCTGCATATGGTGCAGGGTTATCAGTTTATCTGTCATTTATCTTTCAAAAACAATACATTATATATCGCAATATTTCTTTAAAAATATATAATAATTATAATCTCTTTTCTTTATCTATAAAAATAAATCTGTAAACCAGTCTGTCACGTGACTACGTAGTATGACGACAGAGTTTATCAAGTATTGTGCAGCTGTATCTTGCGCTATAGGAATATTCATATGTCATGTATCTTTTTTTCCTCAAGATATTTCTTAGGTTTGATGTTCTCTTTGAAAACATTAGTAGCGGAGACCGGTGCAACGAGAAGTATGTATATCCGCTGCACCGGCAGTATAACGGTTCCGCAGAGTTCGCAGATTTAATAAAACGTCGACAAAAGTTTCATGCCTGCACCAGTACGAGTATTGATACATCAAGTATGACTCGTCCCTGTCATAACGTATATGCCACGTGGCTCGTAAATTTTAAACGAGCATTTCTGATCGAACCAGCACCAACGTCCATGCGATATTAGTTCGATAAGAAATGACATAAAATTTATTTCTTCCTTTTTATAATACTCTGAGAGAAAAGTTCCTTAAATATATAACACAATATAACTATAAAGTTAAGAACAGATATTTTAAGAAAAAAATGTTTGTCTATTACGCGAGTAAATAGAAAATTGTTTGCACTAAGCTGATACATAATAATAAATAAAAGCTGACATATAAACAAAAAGAAGTATACGTGGAAAAATTGGCGTTACTTAAAAGAGATGAAACAATAAAGTATCCGTCGTTTATTTTAAAAAATGACGTAAAGAAACTTTTGCACCAAATTGAAATATAACGTTTACTACAGCGTGCATCTATTTTAACAGAATTTTCAAAGCCTATTCTCTTCTCCCCTTTTACAAAATAAATCCTGTGTATATATATATATATAATTTTCGCTTGTATTTCGAAGATAATAATATCCTGAAACTTCAATTAATTCGTTCGTTTCTTTCGATCGAATAAAGATTGACAACTGAATTACTTCTTTCCGTTCGTTGACCGAAAATAAGCGATTAAATCGACGAAGAAGAGATGCAAGGTATCGTCGGGACAAAGTTAAAAGACTCAAAAAGAAGGGCTTTCGCATTTCAACGGGAATTAGCCCGTCCGAAAAGAATCCCGCTTCGAAAATATATATTCGGGTGGAAATGCGCGCGTTCCGCGTAAAATTATTGCCACGGCCCCGATGCCAAGCATTACGTTCAAATTACAATCGTAGCATGCAAGTGGCACCGGTTTAACGTTCCGAAAAATTGAAATGGATTATTTGCACTAACTAACTGTTCACCTCGTACGTTTCGGAAATTTAAAAGCGCTTTGAAGATTGGTCGACTTGTTTTACACGAGAAATTACCCGAATTGATTGAATTATTTTAATTTCAAAAGTGTCCGGAATACAATGTTCTTTTACAACATAATTTTTATCCAGATACATTAATTACATTTACTCGGGAAAATTTAGAAAGAGAGAGAGAGAGAGAGAAGAAAGAGGAGAGAGGGAGAGAAAAAAGAACAGGATTTATGACATAAATTTTCAAATTTAAAATTAATATGCACAATGGCAATGTCATCGCTTCGCGCACTTCGGTTTTCGATATTGCTAAAATCGAAAATGGCAAATTCGAAGTCGGATCCAATTTACAGTAAGGCGAATTATTATTCCCATTTACCTTTCGGCGCGGTCATAATCAAGTAATATTAAATATGCGAGTGTACAAGAGGGAAAAGAAAGAGAGAGAGAGAGAGAGGTCGAAAGAAAGGAAAGCAGTGGAAGCTGTGGCACAAAGCGAATCATATTTCACGACTTAATTCGAGAGAACTTATCTCGCGACGGCGAGAGATTAGCTTTAATGGAATCGAATAAATTCTCGCTTTTCTCGCGCGCTTCGCGGCTGACGGCCGGCGATGCTGCAGCACGCGCGGAACGCGGAAGAGCCGTCCGTGTCATTCCGTTCAACGTCTTCTTAATGCCGTGTGTCAGTTTTTGAAATATCGCCAACATTAAAACGCGCGGCACCTCCGCCGGCTACTGCTAGTAGTTCGCTTCCGCGAAAGAGACGCTCTTATTGTCTTTCCCGTGCATAAGATATCCGGGATAATTATAATCGAGTTCGAGAAATGATTGGTCTCTCTCGCTTGAAAAGGTCTATGCAAATAAATTATCAATTTCTCGAGATTTTTGCTGATTAAAATGATTATGGGAATTATCAACAAATAAAATAAAATATTGATTCCTATTAAATTAAATATTAAGCTATTACTGATGCACCATCAATCAAAATTCAATGGAGTTATCAGTTTCGGATAGAAATAGAAATTTGATCATAGAAACGTTGCGATGAGGTGCCACCTATGGACATTGATATTGATGTGACGTTGACATGACGTGAATCGACTTTGATGTAAAACGTAAAGTTCGATAGAAAGTTTTCTCCAAAAGTTTAATATACATATGTATAAACTTGAAAAAAATATGTGAATTAAACGACTTTAGCTAATTATCTAAGATATTTTGGCTAAATTTTTAATATAGTTTTATACTTTTTTTATAGAAAGGAATAAATATCTATTTATTCTCCGAATATTAAAATACTCATTGTCAGTTATTTGAGAATTTCATTTTTAACGCTGGACTATTTTTTCCCTTATTTGCTTAAGAATTTAATTTTTAACGCTGGATTGTTTTTTCCCTTAATTTTCTAAAATCTGCTCAATTGCATAATTACTTTGTATTATCGCGTCATTGACAAATTTGGCACACTGTATAATATATTGAAATCGATCCCGGTACATCCATCGCTTCGAAAAACAATCTCTCGCACGTTTCGCAAGGTGTTTCTCGCCAGAGGCGCGTAAGATATTTCCTACAAATGTCTGTTACGTCTTGATTAATGCTCGTGCCTTAACCCTTTATTACTAGCCTGTCAGCTGAGACCCTGCAGAGCGGCGAAAAGAGAGAGCAAGAGGAAAACAACGGGATCAAAACTACTCTCTCGACCGTCGGAAGCAACGATGACGAATGCTTTTCTTGGCACGAGAAAGAGAGAGAGAGAGAGAGAACAGAAGGTGTTACGATTCCCCCCCCCCCCCCACTCCTCCTCCACTTCCACCGAATTTCGTTTCGAAGGTCGCGTTCTGTGGCTCTGCACGAGACGACTACGAATCCTTCGACATTTCCTGAATGACTCTAGGGAAATTAACGAGTCGTCGGCGATTCAATGTCAATTTGTACCAGAAAAAGCCTCCGCACGACTTCTTTTTAGATCGAATCATTCTTGAAGAAAAATTTATTTTGAAAACTTCTGAGAATAAGAAATATGTGTGAATAATTTGCTCTAGAAAATAAAATTCATTCAATTTCGATAATTTTGTCGATTAATCTCTCAATATATTTTTGGAAATAATATATTTTCGCTTTAATAATTTATATTCAGGTAAAATAATGGTTCCATTCATTATGTTTGACATGCAAGTAGCGTGACGAAATAATTAAGAGATTAATATTGAGGGGAAGAATACAGGCGAAAAATTAAAAACTTCTTTTCAACTTTCCTCCTGAAATATATACGCGCAAGAGGATTAAAAGTTACGAGAGCGAGATTTCTAGCAGAAGTTTAATAGGGTACCCGTGTGTATATTAATGTATATTCACGCGAGATATGTATTTTAACTCCCTTTCTCTCTCGCTTTAATCACGAAGACAGTTTCGACCACTTGCGAGAAAGAAAGAGAGAGAAAGAGAGAGAATATCAACGGTATAATAAACGAGAAACTTAAGAAAGAAATAAAAGAGAAGATTCACCGGCCATCATTGCTAGTATGACTCGTTATTTTAACGTAAAAATTCCAACCAAAAAAGAAAAAAGAAAATACGCGCGAGTAAACGATCTTTAATTTCTCGGGAAGCGTAGCCGTTGTTGAAAAGCAGAATTAACGTTGAAAAATGATGTATTATCCCGGTAAAACAAGGCCGAGTTTTTGGCCAGTCGTAAATCGACGCCATGATAGCGTGTGATAACCCGCGCGCCCGTAATTTTAGACTCCCAACATGCCAGGAATTTATCTTCTTCGAGATAATACCGAGATGCATTTTTTGAGACGTTTTAATGAAGAAGCACGAGCTAAACGAGTAACCGAACCCCATTCTTATCACCGACCGAGAAAGCGATGTTAATAGCCGTAGTTTCACGTGGTCAACCGAACAAAGCGCGACTTTCGTTATCGAACTAATTAACAGCTGACTTTGAAAGTCGAATTTTCCGATGCACGGATGCTTCTCTAAGGATGTAGATAGTCGTTTACGATAGCGATGATTAAACGGCGTTCCTTTGGTGCGATGCTTTGTCAAACTCTCTGTCTCTCTCTCTCTCTCTCGAAACATTTTCTCCCGGAAAACGGAAAAGATCTTTGGCGAGAAAAATTTCTAATAAACCGGCCGCGGCATTTTCTCCCGCAGATCGATAAGGTACTGCCACCACGTCGAAACTTAATTCCGTCGATCTTTCCTCTCTCTCTCTCTCCTCTTCTCATCCTTTTCTTTCCGTTTTACCGCAACGAAAAGATGAGTCGCTTCCTCGGAGCAGACTTTTATGAAGACATGTCTTACGGAGGTCGCTACTTGGCTTCTCCCTCGCGCCGGTATTTTTCGCGCGAGTCCACCGCTTCGCACCGAAGGTCGGATGCGACGTACGTCATGAGAAATTTTCATCCATGCAATTCCTACAGCTCGTAAATTCCTCGACCGCTTTACTTTTCTCCGCAAAGACACGGTTAAGGTGCACGTGTAAATGCACGGAGGTAAAGTATTAAGCCGCAAGGAATCTGGCATTTTGCCTCTTCATCGACGAGAAACTATCGGGCCGGGAAACCGCCAACCGTCTATTTGCGCCGAGTTAATTGTGGTTAGACGAGAGTATTGTTAGAAGCAATACTTAGCGACTTATTGCGTTTTGCAAGCAAGAATAATGAAAACGCCCAGAACAGCAATTCAGATACATTTGAATTTTCGAGAGAAAAAATGTTGAAAAATTCCAACATTTTCTCTTCAGAATAGCACGCGTGCTCCAATTTTATATTTATTTCTATTTAATTTTTATCAAAATTTTTCTCTTAAATACCAATCTGAATTGTATAGCAAAATATTTTCTCCCAAGAACGTTCGCCTTCAGTCCCATTACAAAAGCCATTGCAAAATCGTATTACAAGACGCAGATTCGCTAGGGAAATATTCCGATACGAATTAAACGCGACGACGAATAACGAAGCGAATTTCAGAGGCGCAAGGATTTGTGCGCGATACAAGGCAACGAATTCGAGAGGAACGAACTGTACTGTTTCCGCGTCATTGAGTATCGCGATTGTCTCCGCTCGTTGCAGCGATATTTCAAGACAGCCGAAATTGTTCTTGTCGAGGCAACCGCTATTGTGTCGCGGCAGTAGTTCGGAGTCGAGATTTTCGCGAGACACAAATTCCCCAAACTCTCTCTCTCTCTCTCGGCGACATTTCGCCCTCATAAGCGAAACACTTCGTCAGGTGCTTTTCAACCCCGCGCTCTTCCGGGTTTCGTCGACGTTGACATCGAGCAAGAAAGATGATTCCCGATTAAATAAAGACGGTAATCGTAGAAAATGGTCGGATCGTGCGACCACGACGCTAAAAGTCAGTCGTATCCGTTTCGTTTTATACGTCTGGATTTAACGCGCGAGCGAGCCAGGACGATTAATCTGCCATCCGGATCTTGTGAAATGCGATATTTATATAGAATTTATATATACACGCTTGTGTATATCTCCGATGTATGGCGTGTCGGAAGGCGAGATTACTTTGTGTTCGGTTGATATGTCGATACTTGCATGGAACATACGATACTCCTCGTCTCGTATAATATTCGGACAGGAATCTACGCGCGATACTGGAGATGAATATTCGCGGCTTTACGTCCTTTATTTAAGCTCGCAAAATATCGAGGCGAAAGTAGACCGTCGTAAATTGGCTTTGTCGATTTTCGATTTCCGCTTCCGTTTTATCCCTAATTAATGTCCAATAATTAGATCTTTGTTACTCGCTCGATATTCTTCGCCCGACAAATAGACCCGGTTCCTTAAATCGAATAAATCTTTATCGAAACACGATGTTTCCGATGGTTGATCGCGCAAATATCGGCTCGGCGACTGCACGGCAGATGTTTGCCGGCAGTTTACCGAGACAGGCAATATACAGCACTTTCGTGTGCCTTTCGTACACTCGTACCTAGTTACGTTCATAAGCGAAATACCGCCCCTTCGGTAGACGAGTCTCGTGTTTAATCTCTAAATACGCACGCGCGTCGCTTAATCTCGAATACGTCTGAGAATATAGAGAGATTTCAATTTCTGTAATATCGCGGAGAAGCAGCGGTACACGGATGTCATGCAAAATGAAAAAGTAAAGCACCGCAAATACACGAGAAATGGATGAGGGTAAACGTACAACGACAATGATAATTCATCGTTCGTTACAGACGCGATAGCGTCGGTAGATAACAACGTTCTCCAATCCAGGAGAACGAGAGAGAGAGAGAGAGAGAGAGAGAGAGAGAGTTCTGCATGATTCGAACGCGAATCTATTCAAAAATTCATAAGCACCCTTGCACAGGGCTCGACGAATCCAGAGTACCATAGATTCTACGGTAAACTCGTGCCGTGCACCCTCTTCGAGGGCCGGTAATCGATTTTCTCGGCAACAAACGCACTATTCGATTCGAGCTACCACGAAACACCGGTATTGACGAGAGAGGCAGAGAAAGGGAGGGAGGGAGGGAGGGAGAGAGAGAGAGAGAGAGAGAGAGAGAGAGAGAGAGAGAGAGAGAGAGAGAGAGAGAGAGAATATAGAAAGCAGAGAAGGAGAGTGAACCAAGGAAGGACGAGGGGATAATCGAAGGCGGGTAAAAGGAGCAGCCTCCATTTGTCATTCCGTTGATGGCATGTCTGAAGAAAATCGCGAAATAGGTCCGAGCCGATCGTACTCGAATTCCCCGCGGAACTCTCGTCGAAAAGCTCAACGTTTTCGAATCTCTCCTCTTTTTTTTACCTCTGTCTCTCTTTCTCCCTTCCTTTGCGAAAGTTTTACCTGCCTTGAAATTTTTTTTCCACCCTCTAATGCGCTCCCCTCTCGAGACTATTCGTCTCGATGGCTTAAACGGTATTTCTTTCCATTTCCTTCCTCCTCTGACTTTTGCTCGCTGAAGAGCATCGTCCGATCTTGGAGATTAAACTTTAAGCTTAAAAGCGTGTATATATATATATATATATATATATATATATATATATATATATATGAGAAAAATATAAGAGAGATAAGGCATATTACCGATGCAAAATAATAATTACAAAAAGATAAAAAATATTAAATTGATCGTTCGAATACAAATTACAACGTCATGCGGCTGGCACGGGGTAAAGTAATTACATTATCATGGATATGCGCAAGCGCGAGCAAGCAAGAAACCCATCCAATCTTCCGTGTACACTGCCAACTATTTCCAATGTAACATAACCGAATGGGAGAACAGAAATCCGTAGCAAACAATTGTGTTCTTTAAAGAATTGATTGCATTTCTCGCGATGCTCAATGGCAGCTTCCCACATTACTCGTACGTGTTTTCCGCTCTCTTTCACCTCGATCTCTCCTTCTGCTTCTAATCTCTTTAGCCTGATATCGCGCGTTTCGTATCTAATTCCACTGTTTTTCTTAAAGAATGTGATTTCAACCATGAAATCTTGATCAATGAATAAGGAAAGTTTGCACGCTAGTCTAAAAATTTAGCAATGTATTGCGCGGAAAAAATTGAGGCTCAACGTAAATTTTATGAAAAAAAAAAAAAACGATACAAGCGAAAAAACAAATTTACATTATTCGTAATGTATTTTAAACCGATATTGCTCTTTCTCAAATTGAGTATATTTACTTTGTGTTGGCCCTGCAACGCTATCGGCAAAGCTAGTTAATATCATTAACATCAATAAATCAGGTCAACGGAAGCTCGATTAGCCGTAAGCCGTTAATGTAGTTGTAACTTTAATTACAGTTTGCGAGGTAGGTAGATATGTGGCAGTTTACGTTTCTATCGAACGATGATTAAATTTTCATTTGCATGTCTAAGCATTTCACGTTGAATCGATATAAACGCGTTTTTCTTCAGTCACAGACGGTGGCCTTCGAAATTTCGGCTCCACCCGGTGCGTCGTTATCATTCACCCTCCGTAAACCCTATCCGGTGGGGATTTCTGTCCCATCCTCCGTCCCAGTTAAGTTTTATGGTAACGCACGTGGGCAAAGTCCGGGCGTCAGAGTGAGTCTTTCTCAGTCAAATCGATGAGGAAAATAAAATGAGCAAATGTTCCGAGTGCATTCCCTTTATTGCCCTTTCTATCGGCACTTTCGTAAATCCTTAAGCCACTCCCCCCCCCCCCCCCTCCATCGGCATACTAAAGTCGCTGTCGTCGCATTTACGGGTTCACGAGCAGACTTTATTCAAGTGCCAGAAGAGCAATGTCTTGCGCGCAAATCGAAAAATATATTCAATAGAAAGCAACGAGAGAAAGAAGTACGATTGCAATAAACCTACAAGAATAATGTATTATATTATTTATTAAATTTAAATTTATTAATTTATACAATTATTTATTATTATATTGTATATTAATTTATATAATTTTCCAAAGTTCTTCTCTCTCTTTAAACTCTAGCATCATGTGATAATGATAGTATCTATTTTCATGCCGTGGAATTATTTATGCGCAAACCTATTCCATCGTTGCGTAGCCGCTGATAATTGAATTTGAGAATTGACGAATGTCAATTGAAAAAAAAAAAAAAAAAAAAAAATTAGCAACGGCGGTATTCGTTATTGGATAACCTCGTTGCTGCTCATTAGGAAATGACGCTTTGATCTGATTTAAAAAAAAAGCCTTAAAACGCCCCGCGCTTTTCTCGCTTGGAAGCATCGTACACGAGATGGCATAAATGAAAAAAAATCCCGCAAGAAACTAGGCCAGATTTTTCCAAGCGCGTGAAATCTTAAAAAGCAGCGAAAATAAGCGTATACATCCATCCTACTTTCCGTAAGATTTTCCTACGGTATTCTTGAAATACGTCCGATTGCGCTTTCACAATCGGATCGCGCTGCTCGCGACAGCATATTTATTCGCAATATTTGCAAAACTGATATTCAATGACGAGGATACGAGCAGTCGAATTTTTCACGGTTTATGTTGCAATAAACAAACGTTCTTTCGTAAATTATATGAATATGTAAGAAAAAGTTTATAAATGTTTGCAAAAATTGTGTTAGAATTTAAACGTGTCGGTTACTCAAATAAGAATTAATTGTGTCCGCAAATATTGTGAAAGAACCACTCATAAAAATGTAAATTAAAAATAATAAAATGTAATATTAAACAAAGGGGAAACGATTTTTGTCGTGAATTCAGGCAATTTAAAGCGATTTCGTGTCGAGTTTATATTTGATATCCGTGACAAAGAATAAATAATTCGCGCAAACTTTATTTTAACGAGATTTGTTGCATTTTCGAAAGCATACGCTTAATCACAACAGAATTATATAAAGAGGATGAAACTTTTAGTGTAAGAAGTATACGACAGCTACACGAATAACTTCCCTCAGCCTGTTGCATATCTCGCACCCTCGCTGAGACAGCAGAAAAAAGGATCGATAACCCTCTGTCGACAAGATGATAGAAATTTCAGAGTAGGGGTCGCTCTTGTAACTCGATATTTCTTATCATAGATTGCAGACTTCATCTTAAATTATTTATTATATTGATAGACTCGTGCTCGCTCTCTCTCTCTCTCTCTCTCTCTCTCTCTCTCTCTCTCTCTCTCTCTTTTTTGCTTCTATAAATCTAGAAATCAATCTTTTTTTTCAATTACATCGATCGCCGATCCTATATAAATCGAGAGTGTTGGTAGTATTTACTAAAATTTTAAATAAATGCTAAGTAAATTTATTAGACACTATATCAAATGATGCAATGTCAATTATATCTAGAATGGTAATCGAAAGGGTTAAGATTCTTAATTTCTTGTATCGGTTAGACGCAGACCACTGATTTATTTGGCACTTTTCTCTCTCTCGTATAATTATCTCATATATAAATCGCGTGCTCGATAAAATATGTAGCCGCCGGCCGCATCTCAATTTTTTATTCAAAGCACTTTGCGACTCCGCCGCTTCTGAAAACTTCTCGTGGCACGTTCGTTTCATGTTCGCGGCAATGGAAGTTAGCTTTCCGTTTGGGCCCTCACTTAAAACTTATAAATGCAATCCAGTCATGATGTTTGCCCGTCGATGACTTTTTCACCCGCACTCTTCTTCCTCGGTACCTGAGGATTATTGACCGACCGTGGTAGGTATTCCAAGTCTTTCCAACTTTCTTCTGAGAATTCTATTTCCTCCAAAAATGATTTCTCCTCTCTTCGTCCCTTTGCCCTTCGTCGAATCGCGAAGAAAGATGGCAAATGGGAAAAGCGCTTTAAACCGTCTAGAGATTTCTTCTGTAGTGAAAAATCTCCGGATTTTTAATTCAAGATACGACTCAGAAAGTTGCATCGATAAAGCTATGTACGTGAGTGACTCTTATAGTTAAGGGAGGCTAATTTTTTTTAGAAAGACTAGGTTTTTCCTATTTTTTTTTTTTTTTTTTTTTTTTTTTTAGAAAAATACAATTACTGTACATATATATTTATTCGACTACAAAGAAAAATTTTAAGAATTATTTCTTAAGAATTTATCTCTACTTGTCAATTTCGTATTTATTTTGAAAATATTTTAAGGCAACTGCATTTTACGAGAGAAATTCATTTCGGTGTGCGTTTGTACGGGAAAGAATTTTGTATTAAAATTGTTATATGTATAGGTATATAATAAATTATTCATTTTAACTTCAAATTTTGCATATATAAAGCAAGATATTTTTAATCTTTTTTATATTACGCTATTTTAAATTTGTAATTAAGCTTAATCAATCTTCTCCCACCCTATAATAGAAATTAATTAAACTACATCTCACAACGGCCACGCTGTTTGTTTATTAGCAGTTCGCGATATTCAACGGGTTTTCGGGTCGCGTTTACACACTCGGAACGCCAGCTCGAAGTTCGATAACAGGCACGTACGAAGGAATCGATGTCGTTTGCATTCACACACATGCTAGTATTCCGGGGCTACGTCGGACAATGTGTGTTTACACGTTGTTATAAAGCAAGACTCTGACAGGACGCACAAGTTTAAGAATTTGCAAGGATTGCATCGATGGGTAATTTAATAAAGAGAATCGCAATAATATATGTGTACTTGATACATTTAAAGTATTTCGATTTTTAATATCCCTTCATTTTTAATTTCTCGTAATTAGAATGAAAAGTTTATATGATGCTTTTTATTCAGTGCAACTGTCTTTTATAAAAAATTTTCAAAATTTTTACGAAATATCCCGAGATAAAATGAATGTAATATGGTCATATGTAAAAGATTTGATAACACATGTAATTTTATGTGATTATATATAAAAATAATATCTGAAATTTATTAGAGCGATATAATCTTATATGACTATATCTTTAATCATATCTATATAATCATATTTGACCAGATCTGATTGACAGGTCGAGTCAAATATAATTGTATAAAGATTATACCAAATTTTGGATATTATTATATATGGTCAGATCACACACATAGTGCGTCAAATTTTAAATTTTCAGACTTAATTATACCATATGTAGATAAAAATCATATTACATGTATTACCAGATTGCGCCAAATTTTAAATTTAATTATACAGGGTGTCTTGTAATTGGTGAAAAACCTGCTAATGGCAGATTCTCGAGATCATTTGGAATCGATTTTTTTCTCGGCGAAAATTTCGAGGGACGTCATCATTTTTTGCAAGTTTCCAATTTTTGTCATTATATATATATATATATATCTTTGTAATTAAGCCTTAAATTAAAATTCTATTAGAGTAAACTCTATCTGAAATTTAAGTCGGAAATTATTGATGCCTCGATATTTTCAAGAATCTGTCATTAGCAGGTTTTTCACCAATTACAGAACATTCTGCATAAGATTATACATATAATTACAAAGTCTATTTTTTTTCGGGAATCACACAATAAAATGCGATTGTGACTTTGATATATATGTTATGCTCTCTGATGATATACAACTGACAACTTTAATGGATTTTCTCCTAAGTGACTTTTCCTGTTTCCGAGCGTTCCATCGAATTTGCAATCGATGGATTTTATTTGGCATTCAGGCGCGGATATAGATGCGAAGTTTATACGCGAGGGAAGCGAATATCTCCAATTTTCTTACGGCTAGATAACATTCGCTTCACGGAGAACAGCGATAAAATAAAAATCGGCTTAGCGGGAGTAACGACGGACTTTCACGTAGCCAGCATGGGTCGCATTTATCAGTTGGCTATTTCATTTCGGTACGCGCGCGCCGCATCCGTAATCCTTTAAAGTAATATCGGTACATCCACGTGTTACATCGGATTTTCTGAAATTGATTTACAACGCCGAATGCACGCACGTCGGCGAGAATTCGTTGCGGTCGGTGCAATTGTTCGCATCGGGTCATCAAATAAATAAAGGTGGTACACGCATATATACTAAAAAACAACAAGGTATACTCGATACGAAATCAGAAAATCAAATCGTTATTTATCAAGATATATGAGATGTTTGCAAGATATATGAAATATTTTTCAAAACGTCGATATTTACGTAAGAAAGATAAATGAGAGAACAAAAAGTTTACGTGGATATATTATCCTTTAGTTGTCAGAAAAATTTGACATTTGATGTAATATACTATGTCTTTGAATACTATAATAATATATATTTTAAGTAACGTTTCATTAATATTATTGGGATTTAATTCCATTTGTTCACTGTCCGATTATGCGCAACGAATTTATTTTGGCCATTATTTTTATCATTGTCATTCAATGTGGTGTTCATTGTCGCGTACACGTGTAATTCGCCGGAATATATCCCACAATTCCGGATGCTCTCTTGGTTCGTTTCTTCAATTTATGAGAGAGAAAGAAATAGTAACAAAGAGAGAGAGAGAGAGAGAGAGAGAGAGAGAGAGAGAGAGAGAGAGAGAAAGAGAGAGAACACGACGTACAGAAAATAAAAATTCATTGAAACAGTTATCCGAAGTGGCGATTTTGCTCACTCGTATGCTTTTCGGCTTGTGTAAAATTGAATTCACCCAGAAATTTTACACCGAGTGTGCTATTGCATTTCCGTTGATGTATTTTCAGTTTTTAAACCGTGAGAGAGAGAGAGAGAGAAAGAGAGATTTATCCAACTTTATGCACACATCGAATAACTCTCGTAATCCTTATTTCCATACTTTTTTCAACCACTTTTTTTTCTGCCTTTGATCGACTTTCATCCTACGAAGGTGATATTCCGAAGACTCTGTCGCTTTATGATGATCTGATAGCGACCTTTTCGCACGATGACACGAACCACGTTCCCCGATCTCATCCGCGAAGCTGTCGCATCTCTGAACCGACGACGCGACAAGAATTTGACAGTTACACCAGCATATTGCACGTCTCCTGGCCACACGGGCATTATTAGAATATCGATTAGAATATTTGACGTGTATAACACGTGTATTCATGAACGTTGAAAAGACGGCATGAAAATTTTTTGATATCACGAAAATAAAAGTCCATAATAAAAATAGAACGTATTTAAAAATTATTAGCTTTAATATTATGTGTTTTAATAAAAAAATTGCTGTAAATTTTTATGAATATGAGAGATATCAATATATATATATATATATATATATATATATATATATATATATATTTCAATATCATACTTAAATATATCCGCGTATGCAACAATTGTTTTAATAACAATTTCATTAATTTTGATATTAATATAATATTAATACACATTAATAATTACATCAATGTAAAATAATGCTCATTATTACATACGTGTTTGTGTACATACTAATTATAAACCACACAGAGTCAATAGCATTATATCATTATACGTTTGTTTTTTCTGTAAAAAATTATTAATTTGTCACATGAAAAATTTCGTATATAATAATTTGTATATCAAGATAAAGGTTACATTAAAAATGTTGTTGAATGTTGAAGAAATTAAATATAAATTTGGAGACATTATCATAGAGCACCTAACTGCACATACATAGATTATCGCGTTCGGCCCCTGGCAGTCATCTCCATATCAATTGTCATACGTTGCGTCGTGTCTCGTGAACATATTCGTCCGCATACGCGGTTATTTCGCATGATTTTACGCGGTATAAAGGATCGACGGGCGCAGCCTCCGAGATTCCAAAATATTCCGAGGTCGCACGACAACTAGTTGATTAGCATTCGTGACAGGAAATGCATCGAAATTTACATGGAAATTTATGTAGCGGCACACAACGTACACCGACGACATAAATTTTCGGTCCAACATTGGCCGGAGAGCACATCGACTAACATAATAACAATAAAGAATACACCATTGATGATACACGTGACGTTTCATTAACGACCGCTGTCGTAATTAGCCTCGTTGCGGCAAACGCTTATTACACTGCGGTTTTTTCAGCTTTAAATACCCGCGACACGACTTTCGCAATCGCTTAATCGCTCGACCGACAAATTACAATTCGGTGAAATTATTCGAGCGCACGAGCCACATTCTGACACTTCAAAACATATAATGAGCGCATGTTAATAAATAAATTTCATTATATTCCGCTGTCGCGATTATCAATAAAATTCAATTTATTGTTAATAAAGACCTATATAGCGCGCTAAATCTTGATTAATTGCTAAATACTATTTCTCTCTACAATATATCGATAAATGCTACTAATTTGCATAGTGTATTTAACAATTAACAGTCTGGCAATTGTGCCAATCGATTTTCACGACAGTGTTTCGAGAAATCGCGCAGCGTGCAATGCATCCACGGGCGTCTAACAAAAGGATGAAACGATGCAAAGCTTTCCGATAAGCCCGGTCGCGTTCGGAAAATGTCGCGGAGACGCGATACATGATTAATCACTTTCCGCCGTCTCTCTTTTCCGCGTATATACTATATACTCGCCCGCGTCTCGCCTCGCGCCCATTGGCAGACTCTCCATTGGCACATTCGACATTTCGAGAAAATTCCGTCGGAATTTCATCCTCCGCATCGCTGCAAGGCTTGGCAGACTTGCACGCAGTTCCCCGTCGGAAGCGATTGCATTGGATAGATTGAAATGCTTAACTGTGGTTGCGCGGAACATCAAAGCCTTATAGCTTTGTTTCCGCGGTTGCCTTTCCGCTGCGATACCAAGAGAGAAAGAGAGATGAAGAGAATGATAGACGGCGAGACGGTGAGACGGTGTCTGTCTCGTACGTGAAAGAAGATGGAGCGATATTGCACTGTCGAAGAAAGAACGACGGTAGAATATACTATCGAGAAGAGGGAGAGAGAGAGAGAGAGAGAGAGAGAGAGAGAGAGAGAAAAAAAGAGAAGGGAGTATAGAGGGGAAAAGTGCATCACCGAATACGAATCGATTTGAATCGTCGAGCCAGCTTTTGCAGATGTCCTGTACTGTCTATATTGCATTCGCAAGGACGATGAAAATATTTTAAAGAAATCCTCGCAACGAAAACAATACCTACGTATGTATATTGTATTGTTGTTCGTAAGTCTACACAATTTCAAGAAATCGAGACGAAACTCTTTTCAAAAATTGATTGAAAATTTTTTCTCCTTCCCATTTTAATCTTTAATGTAAATAATAGTTATGAAATTTGTAGGATCATTGAAATTTAAATATTTTAAAAAAATCTCATCATTCTGTACAATCTTTAAGCCGCGTATTACACAAAACTACGATAATGTATAACGGTGCAGCTGGAAATTAAAGCGGGAAATTAATTAACTGCACAGCGAGTAATTTTAATTATAGTCTCGCGCGTGTTGCAAACATCTTTTTTTTCTTGTTTTAATGCAACGGCGGCTTGTACCATGTTGGTTGGCTGCCGATGTATATGCAAAAATCTATGGGAAAACTGTCTCGTAAGTTAAAACATTCTATTTTTGTTTATACTGCGCCAAGAGAAAAACGCGCGATCGTAACTGCAATTACGCTGCGCGTTCGTGCGAGCGTCAAATTTTTCAACAAATTTCAGGGCGCGCCAAATGTTACGGAAAATCGCGAAAACTCGTGAAAAATTCACAAAGGTACTCGCGGTTGACGTTAAAATGTCAATCTTATTCAAATTTACCGTCGCTCTCGCGAAAGAAACGCAAGTTTAAATTAAATACACTATTTCGAATTTTCGAAAACGTGCTGCGAAGACATAAGAGAGAAAGGGGAAGAGAGAGAGACAGACGATAAAGCATCCGAGAAAATAGAAAAGATCTCTTCGGGCGCGTGTTAATTTACTTCGCACAAGAAGCGCGAACTCGCGGTGACGCAAACTTACACATGAATAAATAAAAAAAGTAACGCACACTTCTCCCCCTCCCCTCCTGCGCCGTCAGATGCACAAAGGTTGAATTTTACATGGACGACGAAGGAGTAAGTAATTATACAGTAGCCACTTGTCCTGCTCCGGAATTCATAGCATACGTGCGCGAGTGCGTTCCGCAAAAATAATTTAAGGCGGTGGGAACGCGAGAAGAATGGCATAACGCAGTAGCACATAATAGGAAAATATAGACAATATTTTTTTATCCAAAATTACGAATATATGTACATATGTATATATATTTAATGCGACAGAATTATATGTTTATAACGTACTTGTATTGCATTTCTAATTCAGATTCTTCTCTCTGAAAATACGTACGTGCATCATATCGTTAGCTGCTTCGTGAGCAAAGTTTCATTACGCGACACCTTTATATTGACATTGTCAGCGTATCAGCTCAAAGCAAAGTGAGGATAAAGGAAACTAGAGAAAGAGAGAGAGAGAGAGAGAGAGAGAGAGAGAGAGAGAGAGAGAGAGAGAGATATTTGTGCGCGTTAACTATTTAATCCGCTGCAAGGAAATTCTCACGTCGGGAAAGCGTTAGTTGGAAAATGGTAATCGACGAGCACGCTTGGTGTCATAATGACACACTATCGCTGCCATGTCGAATCCCCATCCCACCCATCTGTCCTCCTCGGTTTTTTTTTTTTTTTCCTTCCCTCGGGCTCTTCGCTTCGTTTTTATCGAGGAATTGGCACCGAACGAACCGTACGGATAGCTGAAAGGACACTCCGACACTGTTCGTTCGTTCTCATTGCCGCGAGGCGTCTCCAAGTTTGCTCGAGTTTAATTGAGCTTGAAAGTTTCCGACTTGTTGTCCGCGGGTCCACCTCCTCGATACCTTCGTCTTTTCTCAGATCCAGTATCAGACACCAGTCTCGGCGTCCTGACAGTCGCGGAAAATCATCTGACTCTCTTTGGTCTTTTTTTTTTTTTTTTTTTGAAGAGTGAAATCTCCGGCTAAAGAGACTAGCTCGGATTATCGACTAAATCTTCCTCGATCCCGACACCGCATTTAAGTAAAATTTATGTATCGCAGCTTGTTACATGGGCGAAGGATAGATCCGAATTCACGCTCTGACGAAATTGCAATTTAAAAGGGTAATTGTGGTTGATGGTGGTTTAAATGTCAGGGCCAACGGCAATGATACATCATCGCGTCCATTAATGATGGGGGTATCAGGCGGGGAGTGGCGAACGTGATAAATCAATCCCTCTCGCGGGAAAGTTTGACAGGTGCATTACCCGTTGCGCGTGTTTTCTTAGGTAACGCGTCGCGTGGCGTTATACATAGCTATTATCGAATCGCGAGCTGTACGTAAAGCGCGTCATAAATCAACGAGCCCGGCCAATGCTTTACGCTGATCACGGAAATTAGATCGCAGTTCGCCCGATCGTAAAACTGTCGGTTGGCGAATAGCTAATTGCCATTTAAAATCTTGAGGAAAAAAAAGAGAGGGAGAAGAATCGGGAATGGCATCGTGCGACGAGACAGGTGGCATTAATTAAAACATTGAGCACGAAAATAAAATGCAGCCGACCGACCGATGCGAAAACGCTTGAATAATTCAGCACCGAAATGTCACGGACGGATAAGCTTCATCGCCTCGCGCGCGCGCGCTGGAATAAATTAATCCGGGATCAATTAAAGTCGCGCCGGATCGCAACGTACAGAGTCAGTTAGTTTGTACGATCTTTAATGCAAGTCCTGTTTTTCTCCCCTGTCAGCTGCGACGTCAAATTTTCGGCTAACAATATTCCTTTCTTTCGTTAAGCTCGTAAAATTTTTGTATACATGTACCTATATATTTGATATTTTTTATCTACCATATTTAATATTTTATATTTCTTTACTATTTCATGCATAGTCATTGCGATACGTTTTCTCAAGGGAATTTGCTACGCGAGTTTTTCAAATTTGTTACGCACTATTGAAATCGCCTGTCGATTGTTCGAACACATTTTCAAATTCAAACAATGGAACCGTACCTCGGCAGGAACTCATTAACCGAATCCATTTATATAAGCAATTTGTTTACGTAGGGAAAATGGATCCACGAGTTCTCAATCAAATGCATGAATAAAGCATATAAATATTGTTCAGCGTCGACAATAATTACGCTCTATTCATGGCACGTCGCGTTGAAATTACCGTAACTATACGATTGTCATGTAAACTTTGATTGCTTGCTTCGGTGTATAAAACAAGCAAGCGCGGTCGGCATTTAATTTGCCGCTTGTCTTATTTTGTGTGTGGGCATGTCTATGTGTCTATATGTGTATGTGTCTTTGTGTCTATTTAGAGAGAGAAAAAGAGAGAGTGCGTTTCGTATATACGATTATTATTTACGTCAACGTTACTCAATACGACAGTCGATCCGGATACCATCAAAGGCTTCATACAATCGATTCATTACGCGCGATGATTCGCGAATTTCCATATTTTTATCGTTGATCTATGTCGTGTTCGCCAACAATAACGGCTCGACGTTAGAAAAAAAAGACCGTTGACGAAAAAAAAAAATAAATCCGTCCTGCCAAACGCCAGCGAAATACATTTTCCCGTTAATATCGACGCGCGACTCCTATACGTGACATGTGCATATATGTGCACATACATACGTACATATGTGTATATGCGAGCTCGTTCGGCTCTCGGTCGAAAGCAGGTGCGCGATAAATTTATTTAACAACGCGGCATTGCGTGTGTTGCGGCCTATTATTAAATCAACTGCGAAATATTTACATATTTCCAATGTTCGGCACTTTGTCCGTCAGCAACGCCATTTTCCGACGCAAGATGCGTTTCCAACGGTCTCGAAAATTGAATCGAGCATGCTTGTAAATTTTATACCGATGGTATAAATAATGTTAATTCTAAATTTAAGATGGTTAAACAGTCATCTTGTCAAAGTCATTGCTTAACAAAATATTTATTTACTTTTTATTCTCAGATTGCATTTGTTATTTCGTATCGATTGTGCCGCAAAAACGTGACACAAATGCTATTTAAACCCTTGAAACGAAGAGAATATTTAATACTCGACAAGAGTGTATGTTCTTCACAAACGATAAACGTGATTAACAATTTCAATCACTGTTGGGGAGCGTGTTAAATCATATCAGCCGACCGTGTTACATTTCCAATTTTTCATTGCGAGATGCAGTTAAATAGATATTTATCGATAACGAAGGGATATAATTGAACAAACAAAATATTTCATCAAAGTCATAAATTTTAAATCCAATATATATTTGTTTAATGTATTCTTATATTAATTTATATAATAAATAGATGAAATCTGCCTGTCTAATTCATAAGAGCACTATTACTCATCCGCAAACATACCTCTTGTTTTAAATTTAGTTTTTCTTTCTAAAAAAAGAAAATTTTATCTGTAATTTGTTTATCGACAAATTGACTCCTGTATTTATATTTGAAAACTTTACTTTCCGTTTTGCTTCTCATCAATACAATGTCTATTAAATACGAAAGAATAAAAAAGATCGTTACATCATCATCTTACGCAGATTTCTTTTAATTTTTCGAAAAGGACTGAACTTTTATCAAGATGAATATAAACCAAATATTTCGATTGTTTTACACAAAAACAAATCAGAGAAAATATTTCAATTATTTCACAAAAGTGATTTATGAAGCCTTAGCATCTCTCTTCTTTTGGTAATAGAGAGAAACACTTTTCGCGAGAGTAAAAACTCTGTTATAAAGTTTCGTTTTTCTTGTTGGCATTTTTACTAATTGTAAAACAAAATAAAGCGAAGCGAAAGCTTGAATATAAACCACAGTACTATATTCAAATAAATAGAAATTTTGCCTTTTTGATTCTAGCAATCTATAAATTGATAATTGATATCAAATTGCCAAAATTGATAATCTTAGACGTACTCTCTTCTGCTGGCCAAGTATAAATATTATATATTAAATTTACCTCGGAGTTTGAATTATAAAGTGGCTCTATTGTAAAGTATGTTCTTCTGCTATTGATTACGTAAAACCCTTTGAAAAAAAAAACGGTGGTCCGATTACATTGACGGGATAATCACCGTAGCCCGTGACACCGAATGACTGTGGCTCAGCCCTCGTTATCACCAAGACGTAACAGAGTTACTATCGATTCTCCGTAGTTGCTTTTAATTAATGCAATTAATGAAGCCGGGGCTAACCGTCCGAGCACGGTTGAACTATCCTGCTAGATCGTCAGTGTCGTCGTGCTAGTTTGATTGTTCAACGGGAGATTGCAAATTCCATATTTATGGCACGCTCGGCCAGGCTCCGTTCGAGAGCTTTTTAATGATGCAGTCTGCTATTTCTATTTCGCGCGTAAAGTCGCTACAACGAGCTCTGCTCTTCGTCTACTTTGGCGAGAGATTTTCTTTTTAGTCGCACATGAGAACCGACGCGACGACGAAGACACATATGAAAATTTTAGTATTTTTCTCTATGATGCCATATAATATATACACACAAGAGATATTTGAACTTGAAACATTTGAAGATGAATTAAATGGTTGAACGATGAATTTTTTAAACGGTAAAAAAGCGGGATCAAATATCAACGAAAAAGCAACGAAATGCGACGCTGAAAATAGAATAGACTTAATAACTCATTTTGAGCGTTTTATGTCTACACCATCGTTGCTGAAATTCCTCTCTTCGATCTGGTTCACAGACCATCCCTTCCCCGGTTTGTCGCTTTGCTTTGTCTCGACTTTCATCCAGTCTTTTATTTGCATGAATTCAAATTACGTCGAGCGGCTTTCCGCAGTTTCCGGCCAGACGAGGATCCTATTGCACTTGCAAGATGAGATAAACGCCACGCCGATAAATTCCACTTTGCCCTCTTCTTTACCGCTTTTCGCTTTCCCGACATCTCACCCCGCCGTCCCCCCTTCCTCCCATCCACGCTGGATGATACTACTTGATTATACGATAACAGCGGACCGGCTGTGTTTAACTTTCGGGTCGGCAAGAAAATGAGATTCCCGATTGCCGACGTCGTCAGGATTTGTGTTACGTCCGCCACGATATCTCGTCCGTGCCTGCGTCCAGAGTGTGTCTTCTTATACCATGAATCTGGTTGCCGATAATTACGAGCATTCCCTTCATTAAGCAAACGACCTGCGCATCTTCCGCCCACTGATCGCGATGTTCACGAATTTACATTCGACGAGCTTCGTCTTTCGAGATCAAGTGCGATTATAAAAATACTAATGTCAAAAACACTGTATTTAGGTACATTTTTAGTCACAAACTTGAGAAATTAATCATACTTTGCACGGTATGTTTTTATGGTATTTACAAAATATACATGATAAAACTTTACCATTAGAAAAAATGTAAACACATGACAATTTTTTCATACAAAAAAATAATATAATATTAATAATAATAATATTTAATATGTAAAAAAAATATTTAAAAAGAAAGTTTAATTATCTCAACATAATAAATATACCCTATACCATTTTTTAATAATCTTGTAAAAATAAATTATAAATTTTACAAACACGTAAACTCAAATTATATTAGTAAGAAAAACTTTACAAGTTCATTAAAAAAATAATAATGCTAGGAATATATGCGTGACATACTTAGTCGATTAATGTGATTTGTACGTGTATTTTCTAGCAAAAAGTGTGTCCCGCTACGGTCGTTTAAAAAATTAATATCACAAGAGCGCATATTTTTATGCGGGTACTGCGTTTTGAGCGGAATATGCCACGTAGATTTCGACCACGTTGCCGCAAAAACATTTCGCGGATAAAGAGCCGTTGAAAAAATATTAACTTAACACAATAAACATTTTATTTACTTGCTGCTCGGTCACGTCAACACGCACGCGTTTGTTCAAAGGAAAAGTTTCATCCCGACTGCGTTGTTGATTGTGTTATTTTTTTTTTTTTCTCGAAACTTGTTGTTTTCAACAAGTTACTTGTTGTCAATAGTTTTCATCGTCGAACAGCGCAATAAAGCTATCTGTTTTCGTTAATTAACCAGAGAAAATATTTGTTAAATTTAATTAATCCGATAAAAATCGCTTAATAAACTTTTTCTCCAAACATTTTTAACAAAGTTGAAACATACCATTATCACTTACATTAAGATCAGTAAACGTTTTAATTTCTTTCAACAATGCTTGCAATCGCCGCAAAAAATTGAATTTTAATTGCTACTTGTTATACGAGCGACAGTATTAAAATTCGAAAATGTTTTCAGTAATAAATGTGTTTTCGGTAATAAATTGCTAAGCATGCAAATGCGAAACAAAAAATTAATGTGACCTATTGTATATGCAATTTTGTGAGAAATTAAATAGCAAACAGGTTAAATAAATCACACGAATAACACAATCATAATTAACTTCGCTATGTAGGACACAACACACTTTGTCAGATCTGTAACGTGTCTAAAATAACATATTCCATGTTAAAAGAAGCTGTTTACAAGGAGACGCGAGAAATATTCTTTAAAATGCAAAAGTATGTGCAGACAGCGGGATAAAAATTTTAAATGCATCATAAAACCGTCGCAAAAAGCGAGTTTCAACGTATACGGTACGTGTATTGATTAGTAATCAAGATAAACAGTACAAAAATCATAAAGAAATATACGCGATTCTTCTCCATAATAAAAAAAGTAATGAAAACCCGTAAAATGTGTTCAAGTCGAATTTCGAGATTTATATTGCTGCACTTTGTTTGTGCGTCTGATTAACGATCAATGATGTTGAATATTAATTTAATTTATTGACAGTTCGGTAAAGCGTGCGCTACATGCTACTTCCAAATAATAAAAATAGTAAAAGTGCATGTTTAATAAAATATAAATTACTATTTTACTATAATAACTATTATAATTCCATAAATAATATTTTTAATAAACTTGTGCGTAACATATTTATTTATTTATTACAAATAATTATCATACTGTTATCTTTGCATTTATTATCGTATGCAAAACTTGATAAAATTTATTCGACATTATTAACCAATCAATAATATATAGTTTAACAGTTTAATAGATTTAATATTAGATTAATATATTTCTTGTAAAAGAAGAAAATAATTTCTTATAAATACTAGCAAACAGCGCGAGCGTTTTATATAGAATTAATTTTTTTCAATTTATTAAATAAAGAAGGAAAGAAAAAATCTATATATAAATCTATATTTAAAATTATATTTAAAAATTATTATTTTACTTTAATTACTTTTAATTACTTTTTTTATATATTTAATTATATATATAATTATACATAATATTTTTCTTATTCTTTTATAATTCTATAGGATGTACATATAGAAAATTCTTTTAATATAAATTTAAATACTTTTTCTAACATAAAAAGGTAAGGTATTTTTATACACATTTATATATAAGAGTATATATATCGTATATTAAAATAGAATTAATAAAAAAATTTATAATTTTCGTGATTATAATATTGTTGTCACTTTCTGAGTGTAATCGTTTTTTGATATTTATTTTCGTACTGTCATTTATTTACAAACATTTGCGCGGAAAATAATAACACTTTTTCAAAAAGTAATATGTTAATTTTAATATTTTATCAACAATAAGAATATACAACAAACAAATTAATAAAATATTCTAACTGTTTGAAAGCTAAGTCTATATAGCAATCAATTGAAGCATATAAATAAAATAAATCCATTATTGATTCTTAAGACGAGAATTTTGAAAAGAGAGGACAATGTTGCGCATCTTTTTATGTCTCATCTCCGTACTGAAGTAGCAAGTCAAACTTACTATACCCATCTTCAAGAGATTATGTCTTAGCACGCTGTCAAATTATTAATTAACAAGGACAACTTATATACGGAACTAATATCTTGTAAAGTCTTGTGATTATTAAAGTGCTTTGTAAAGTCATCTTTCAAACAACTATTATTCTATTAATTTTGTTGTCCCTTGTGTTCTGTATTTTTAGTTCAATATTAAAGTTAATATATTACCTTTTAAAAGGATGTCATATTTTTTTGCGCAAATGCTTGTAAATGAGTGACAGTACAAAGATGAATATCAAAATTAATTAAAATCAATCAGAAAGCGCAACAATAATATATCTCGAAAACTATTAATTCTTTTATCAATTTTCTCATTTTAATATACAATATACTTTTATATAAGTCACTGTAAAAATAACTATTTTTTTATCAGTACGTATATTAAGCTGGCACAGTCATTTCGGCACAATTGAATAAAACCTATACAGCAATTTAGTGTTCTTTTGTTGCTAATTGCAGATTTTGTTCTCTCCACTGACATATGAATGCCTGATTAAATAAACTGTTAAAAGAGTCGGAAGAGAATGAAACGGAAAATGTCTTGGACAAATTTTTTCTTTTATGAGAAAGTAAAAGGGCCAAGAGAGAATACTAACCAATGACTATACATGGGTGAATTTTCCTGAAATAATTCCTAGTTATTATAAATAAAATATGTGCGCACAAATGTATTTGATATTCGCTTAACATATTTATAATAAAATATTTCATCTCATTTTCCGAAATCACACCGGAGCAAATGAATATTCTGAACAAAATAAATGTATTTAAAATTAATTTCCGCAATTCAAAACTGTTCCGAATAATTAAAAATTCATGTAATGTCAACACGAGATATATATTATAATAAAATTGTATCACATAATTAATTTTGGTTTTTTTTCTCGCATACGCAAATTATATTTTTATCTCGGTGTAATCAGCGAAAAAGGAGGACATGCGTCACTCATGTAATCGACGTCACCTTCGTGTCTCAACATTACAAGTCTTGATCACGCAAAAACCGTTCGATCGTGAATTATTGTGCGACACCGAGAAATTGTTTGCTGTCATCAGAATGACACGTGACGCCCATGGTCATGACACGTATCCAGAGATAGGAATAAATACTATATACGTATAGCAAATTCGTTATTGCACTATATAAGAGAACGCATTTATGACCAGACAGTCTCAGCTTTTTTTCTCTTTCTCTCTATATCCCGCAAACTTGTGCATTAAAGTTGCATCGTGCAATAGCACTGACGGGAGGCGAGAGAGCGAAACACCGTCTCGGGCGACAATTTTTTATTAACGGTTGGTCGTTGATGTGAAAATAAAATACCGACGAACCTCTGCCATAAAATGGGAAAAAGTTATTCATACATTATTCAAAAAACAAGAGCATGCGCAAAAATCCATAGAAGATCATTCGACGCACGTGTTCCCCTTTCTTTTTTCTTTTTTTTTTTTTTTTTTTTTTGTTGATTTATCAATACACGTCGATCAGCCAATAATTGATGCATCCGAAAAAAAGTTTGCAACTGTTTTAACGCTTAAAATAAATGCATCGATAAATATAAATAGAGTCACGTAGAATTATATTTTGCGTAACGTAAACACAGAATAGCCATTAAAAATTATACGCAGTTATAAATTAAAGTATCTATTCAATACCAATGGTCATTCATTGATGATTTCGCCATACTAACAAATTGGCACTCTAGTTACTTGTAAAAAAAAAAAAACAACAGGCGTCGTGCATTTCAAAGATACATTTGTATGGGCTCGTGTATTTTTTTTACATGTCGGTGTGTTTCGTATCGACTTCGAGATGATTTACCGCGAATAGGTCGCAAACAATTCAAACGCGTCCCGTAATTCTTTTTAGCCCTTTTTCAACTTCCGTCAAATCGGTCACAATGGGAAAAAGGGGACCAGTCGCCAGGTCGTTTGTGAGATACTATCGTGCGTGAGATACTATCATGCATAGATCGTTTAACTTTCAAACTTACGATTTAATTTTTATTCACCGACGAGTATACGCCCATAAAACCGTGTAACAAATTTGTAAAACTGGATGGTTGCTATGCGCAAATTAAATCACGAGAGAGATGTATCGATCTTTGTTATACAAGTTCACAGAACAGAACAATCTGATTTATAACCGACAATGTATGTAATTATAGTACATGTGTATATCGTCATGTGTGTGTCTATATATATATATATATATATATATATATATATATATATATATATGACTCTAATTTTATATGACGCTGCACAAGGCCATGACCCATTTATTCCGCCTCGTATGGCGCGCGAGTGGAAATTATTGAACGCAAAGCAAACGGAGAATAGTTACGCGCGCTGTCATAAACTGAGTCCCCAGGAGATTAAAGCCGATTACCCCGCGAGAGAGATGCATACGCGTTATCGGGCGCAGCCTCAGGTGTTGCAGCTACTTCAAGTTAAGTCGGTCTTGTCACGCGAATGCGCTCTACGTGTGTCATCGGTAATTGCGTGGATTTAACGTCGGTAAATGCACGATGTGGAATATCAATCTCTCCGCAAATGCGGTTGCCGCATCGGTCAGAGTAATATTAAAGCTTACATCGCGCCGCTCTCTTGATTAACGGAATTATAAATGTTATGCACTTTAACTTTGCACGCACAAACGCGTACAGCTCTTTCACTATATATTAGATTTAATGGGAAAAGTTTTTTTTTTTTTTTTTTTCATTTTTACATTAAAAACATATGCGACAAACAAAATTATACTTTGCCAATAAATCGTGAAAAAAAATTCGGAGCTAAAAAATTGGAATTATTAAAGTCATTAAAATTTAAATCATTAAAAAAAATGAACAACCGGAAATATTGTGTATAGCAAAAGCCCACTTATAAAGAATAGATTTTCAAATTTAATTGGTACATTTGGGGCGGCGGGGAATTCGCGGTTGCGACCGCGATCGATCTGGCCGGCCGCGTTCGAGAGAGGCACTCACAATTAAAATCAGAATTTCAAAGCTTCATGGTTGCTTATAAAAACGCGAGCGAAAAGAATCGTCGATGAAATGATCCGGTTATAGAGGAGCACTCTGGAAAACTTGATCGTTTACGAATTATTTGAGACCTAACTACGTGTACAAGGATCGCCGCAAGAGCGTTAACGGTCGAAAGCTGTTAAATCCCGGCTATTCCTACTTCGATTTTTTTTCTTTTTCTCACTCTTATCCGCTGCTTTTCTCATTATCCGCGGGTAATCGTATCCACCACGGTGCAATCGAGCACGCCATACTCTGAGAGACCTCGACATTTTCGCCGAGTAGTTGTCTCCCTAAAAGTGCACAAATGTGCGTGCTAATTTTTTGCATTCGCAAGCAATTACGTTGAATCAATGATTAAAGATTTAACAAATAATTACTTTGTTTTTAAATAGAAAAAAAATATCAAAGTTTTAATATATGCGTGGGAAAATTATTTTGATTAATAAAAATAATTTCTTTTTCCCCTATAAAGTGATGTAAATATAATAAATTTTGTTTTTAATCTCGTATAAATATAACAAGGCTTTTTTACACTAATCTAATAGATTTCTACTGAAATTTGCTCTTCCCTTTCGAGATAATTGAAAAATTCTGTTTACGCAAATATGGCAGACGGAGCGAAAACAATTCGGGAAAAGTTTTCGGCCGGTCGGAAACTTGCCGCCGATATTCGTCTTCACTTAAGTAAATTTCAGACTCTCACCCCCTTTCTGTTTCTCTTTCGCAGTGGCTCGGTCTGGGCATCATGGCAGTGGGCGTCTGGGCATGGACCGAAAAGGACACCTTCAACAACCTGTCCCGCCTCACGAACGTTGCACTCGATCCAGCATTTATCCTCATTCTAGTCGGTGAGTAGCAGTACTTTTCTCTCTCCTCTAATTTTGTCTTTTTTTTCTCTTGTCTTTACCTCTCTCGTTCATTCTGCGACTCGTATGAAGAATTATGGCGACTTCGAGCGTCGACCAGCTAAACTTTATGAAGAGCGGTAAATCCTAATTATATACATATATATATATATACAACGCGTAACTTCGTTAGAAACTGAGACTGCCAAAGATTTTAATTCCTACCGTACGCCGAATAATTTCCATTTATTCTCCATTTAGTAATATTATCGGATGTAATGTCACTTTGGAGAAAATACGTTGTAACTTTTTGTTAAAATTACGCCAGAGTAATGTGAAGATGTTAAATTGGAACTGTCAAAACTCACGCGCGCGCAAATTTATTTCTTTAAATCTTCAAGTACATAAATTCTGAGAAAGTTTCTTAGATTTAAATATTTTAGAAAGATATTTATATCTATTATATATATATATATATATATAATATTTAATGTATAATATTAATTAATTTAATTTATAATATCTAATATATGTGTAATCTATATACATCTACTATCTACTATTTTTTTTTTTATTAAGAAAAATGGGAGATTAAAAAAATATTATCACAGATTACTGCCATGAAAACAAGAACAAATTGTAATAAAAAAGAGAAACAACTTAAACAATTACAATTTTAAAGAGATTTATTTCGTTAAATAAGTAAATCGTATTTTTAAAATTTAATTTAATTTGAAGGTATTTTAAAAATTTAAACATTTGTGAGAAAGATCTTTGTAATGTCTAATAATGTCTGTGAAGAGAAATAAAAGAATATTAGAAAAATATTATCGTAGATTTTCGCGACGAGGGCGAGAACGAGTCGTAATAAGGGAGGAAAACGACTTCAATAACGCGCCGTCTGATCACGGCGAGAATCGCAGCTTCGTCCCCATCCATTCGGACATTTGATGCGTTCCCGGAGCGGAGACAGCGATCGCAATTTTTCCTCGAAAATACCTGCGAAGTGGCCATCGCTTCCGTCGGCGAAAACATTTCGCACGACCGCGCCGTCGCCATTTTCAACTTAATTTCTGTATTAACGCCGCTCGGTCGCGCGCTGACCTTATAAAGTTGCCCGAGAATGACATTCGTTCTAATTCGTCCGCGAAATTTCGCACGCGCGGAAATCGCGTAATGCGCGGCCAACAATAGCACGGATTTGTAATTTGGATAACGCCAGGAGACTGCACCTATATATATATATATATATATCGCTCTCTCTCTCTCTCTCTCTCTCTCTCTCTCCGAGAAGGAAAGCACGATGCAGGCCGGAAATTAAGATGTCCGAACAGTCGTGAATTTTCCGGATAGTTTAAATCTTTCAAGAGAAGCACTCTTTCCCTCCTCTCTCTCTCTCTCTCTCTCTCTCTCTTTTTCTCTTTTGAAAAAACTATATTTTTGTTTTTCTCTTCTTAGACTCGGCAGAGTATCCGTCACCAAAGTTGAGTGAATTGTAGGATATTTTACAGATATCATCTCCTTTTAAAGAAGAAAGATTTAATTGACGTTCAAATAGAAACAGACTATGTCTACCATTTCTGTTTCTTATAACTGATCACTCAAGACGTTATCGTTGCAAAATAAAAAGAGCCATTACGATAATTTAAAATCGGAAGCTGAAAATTTCTGAAGCTGAAAATCAATATCTGATTATTTTATTATTCGCGCTCTGTAATTTATTTTTCAGAGTACAACTTCCAAATGTTAAAGATTGGAAAACTTTTATCCCGCTAATCCGATTTATACAACATTTCTCTTAATAATGTAGCGGAGGATTAATGAATGATTGATATAAGTTTAAAATAGTTTGGAAAAACGAGAAGTAATACCGTGTTAAGAAAAATTATCAAGAAATAGCAATTATATTTTTGTTGACAGTTAATTCTTTTAAACGTAACGATTAGAGTTTTTTGCGCTTATTATAATATAATAAATTTTCGCATTTAGGAGATTTTCTCCTTCTTCAAATGGTTGAAATTTTTATCCATCAACACAATTTACAATCTTTTCCAAACAATTACATTGTCACCAACTTTTTTCTTTCTAAACACGAGAATAAAGTTTTATTTATCAGGTCAACATTTATCAAAGCTTTCTAGAGAAACGTGTTTACAATATAATAAACTTGTTTCAATTAACACGGCAAGTACGATTAACACATCAAGCCGATAGGAAAAAGAGAGAGATAGATCGGAAAGAAACGATCGGTGGTTCTCCCCGAGACGATTCGCTCCCTCATAAAACGTCGAGTAAATTAGGCGGAATGACGGGATGAAAAATAATGTCGGGGCCGTATAACGGTAATGTATAAATGATACCTGCGGCCTCGACGCCGAATGCGGTCCTATGAATCAGAGTCCCAAAGGTAACGACACAATTTCCTTGCCGCGAAGGCGGAAGATAAGCTGTGTGCACGCGACATTACCGGTCGTTAAAGGGTGCGTTTTGCCAACGCGCGAGGAAAAGAGCCCGACGCTTTTTGTCGATGGTCACGATTGTGCGACGACCCATTTTCACAGTACTGAATCGACTGCATGATGCTCGCGGTCATTAGCATGCATGAAGATATTGATACAAAACGGATAGATTTCTCGTAAAAACTCGAAACTGTTGCAACTGTTAATGATTATTTCAACGTCGTCGTAATAAATTTTTATTTATCTCTTTAAACCCATTAAACTTTTATCATTGCTAATCGAGATAAATATTGCATAAAGGTTACACTTCACGGATTTTATTGCCATTTAAATATGTTTTAGGGAAGGTTATTCTGTGTGGGGAGCAGAGCCCCATGTGAAAGTCGTAAATGGATTTTATTAGTTTATTAAAAATAAATTATTTTACGACGTATACAAACATTTACTGTCAAACTTTAGTTTGTTATTATGAATTAGAACAACTTCTCCTACAACGTATTAGAGTAAAGCGTAACTTTTTTATGCATATTTTCCACGAGGAAAACTGGATTCGGAGAAAATTCCTAAATGTCACAGAGAAAGAAATCTGGGAAGATTTTCAAGAATTAGCGGAACGTTAATTAAAATATACAGTGTACAAAGGGTTAAGAATACAGAAAGCATCTCCATCCTCGATACATTTTCATTAACCACCATAAGCGCGTTCTCTTTCATCCTCATTCTCTCTTTATTTCTGCCACGTGAATGTAATATTCCGTCAACTAATACAGATACCTCGCTGGCAAATATGCCAAACGGATTACGCGCCCTGTTTTACCCTATCCTCTTTCTCCTTTTTTCTCCGTCTGTCTGTCTCTTTAGTACGATGCCAAAGTTTTAATTGGATACGAGCCGGCAGCGAGGCATCGGACATAAAATTAGGACGAGGTTTGTGCCCGATTTATTTCGCCGCTCCTCTGGGTTGCGAACGTCACGTTTCCAACCAATGAGACAACGAGGACGAGAGAGAGAGAGAGAGAGAGAGAAGGAGAAATACGTTCCCAGAGAGCTTCACATCTACCCTCGCGATGTTGTAAGTCGGATTACCACCGGGGTGTACACGTGGATTCCAGGAGATTCTGCGCTCCGGAAAGCCGCTCGCACTCGCGAAGCGGTCAGCCGTCCGCGGTTTCACCGAGCCGTAATGGCGGGAATGCTTCCGGGAATGTTCCCGGCGACCGAATCCAACCTGGTTTGAGACGGGGGCTGATTCAAGGTACGACGTTCTCTGCGGGATGTCGTGTGGCCCAAATCGAATTTGCACGTGATCCGATGCTCCGAAAGAACAACGGATTGTACGCTCGGGAGACCGCTCGAGTACGAAAGGAGGGACCGATTTGCGGGAGCTCATCTATTTGTTTGTCCCGAGACTGTGGAAACAATCTCTTCCAAGTTCGAAGGAGATGGCGAAGAGAGACAGAGCGTGTTCGTCTCCTCCTCGTCCTCGTTCGCGTTCTAATCGGATCCGGTGGCAATAGTAGTAGTCATTTCTCAATTTACTTTAATCACATTTAAAAACATTCACGCTTAATTATTAAATGCAATAATATTATAAAATTAAAAATAAGAAGAGAGAGAGAGAGAGAAAGAGCGATAACGATATATATCTGACACTTATTCTTAAAACTTATTCGCCATTTTACATAGTGTTAAAGTTTTGACAAGATGAATGTACTCGATTAATTTAATTATTCATTCCACTACTGCAACGCGAGCTAAGTATTATTAGTTTAATATTTGCAGTTCAAAGCGGTGAATATATATGCAATTGCGTGAATATTTAATTCGGAGAGTTAAAGAGAGCAGCGAACTTACTCGTTGTTTGACTTTGAGTCATTAAGAGTTTGTTCAGCGCACTGGTATTTCATATTACGAATCTTTGCTATAACTAATCAAATATCAAGACTGTCGTTTAATGATATAATTTCAATATAACTGTAATAAATATAAAATTTAATGTGGATGATCACGGGGTAGG